>NC_141222.1:17824334-17861834 GCF_054856515.1 Filicampus tigris
AGGTCCATGCAGCCTCGCTCATGTTTATTTATTAGTTGCTTTATTGACTTTTCAAGCATCACCTCACATCGCTCCGCCGCTTTTAATTGAGAGCATAACCTCGGAACGAAACCAGAAGGCAGTGTTGGAAGGCGCCTTTTATATGACACATGCTCATGCCTCCATTGTTGAGTCATTAGAGTTTTGAGTTTTATGGCAAGTCAACTAACTGTGTGGCTGCGTTTTGCTCATATGTAATAACACGAATAACATGAATGAATTTCTTTATTACAGAATCAGAGTTCAGACACAAACAAACCGGATGCACAATACACAAAAAAACAAATATATATACAATTATACACACAGACCAAGGTAAAAAGAAAAAATACAAATACTAAGAAGCAAACTAACAAATTCTTTGCAGGTTATTGTCACCCAATGAGTGTACATGGCTCAAATTTCAATCAGATGAAATCTTTGTCAAATTGGTCATTGAAGGAGGCCTGGAAATGGCCAAACTGACCCAAAAATGGACAGTTTTTCAAATGAAATACATTTTGGTCAACATTAACGGTACGTATACTTCAAATAGTGATTTCTCTTCCATGTGAGTGCCTCAAGTGTCACAAGAACAATAAGGCATTGCCACCATCTGGAGACTAGGAATGCTAATAACTAGGCCAACAACAAAACAGTGTGCGTTACTTAACTGCATGTGTCTTGATTTGTGTAGTAGCGTTACTTGGGTCAAATGTGGTAGAAATCAGACAAGGAACTGATCTTAAAATGGCTGCTTTGAACCAAATTATCAGACTTTTCATGTCTTAGGACTATAATGTTAAAAATGTTCATGACTTGAAAAAACTTGGAATGGATTATTACCATTTCTGACCAAATCCAAACATACAGGTTGACCAGTATTCTATATTTTTCAGAGAATAGGCGGTCAGTAGTTTTAAGTTTTTTTGGGTTTTTTTACAATACAGTCTGTTAAAAAAAAAAAAATGGCAATAAGAAAACCGAAGTGTTCTTCACGTATCTTTTTTTTTGTTTGTTTTGGTGGAGATGCCGACGTCATCGGACACAAACAAGCACAGACGGAGTCATTGTGTCCTGAGTGAACTTTGTTCTACTTTCTTTGCTGCAGCAGAACCAATTAATAGCGAGTCGGACTTGTGAAAAGCCCGCAGGGAGGAGGAAGACGTGAAAAGAAGTGTGGCGGCAAACAAGTGCCACACGGCCCTGACACACAGGGATGATTAATGGAAGTGGGTTGGCGCAAAGTCACAGAGCACCCCACAAAACCATACATGTCAAATGACTATTGTGGTCTTCTGGGCGGGGGGATAAGGGTCAGGGTTTTCCTGTCACAGTGGACGGAACCATATCAGTTGTGGCAATATATCCTATAACAAAGTCATAAACACTAGGGGAAAGAAATACAGTTGCAATAAAACTCCAACTTGTTGTCTGGCTAGTTTATTCCTCACAAGAACTGGGAGAAATTATGAAGAATGCAGTCTCCAACATCCTCACACAAAACACTGAATCGCCTCATGATTATAAACATACAATTGTTACTTGGAGTAGTGGACCGAAAATCTGTGAGTAATTGACAAGCCCCAAAAGAACTACCGGTAGTTGAAATACGGCATTCTAATTAAGATTGTGTTTGCAGAAAATATACATTAAGCAGCAAAAATGCACCCACTTTTAGCCATCTCATGGGACGGCCATTTTGTCACTTTTGTCGACTGAAGATGACATCGAAGTTGCTCAGGGCTCAGATAACGACCAATCGCGGCTCACCTGTTTTCTGAAGCTGAGTCATCTTCAGTCGATAGAAATGACAAAATGGCCGCCTCCTGAGCTAGCTAAAAACGGGTGGATTGCTCATATTCCACAAACGCAATATTAATCAGAATTCTGTGATTATGCTAGTGGGCCTGCCTGCATAGAACATATTCTGGCAAAAAATATGTTTGGATTGACTTCCCTTAAGATACCAGTAAGGCATTTCAAACAAAGAGGATTATAAAATAATGTGACCTCCGAAGGAGGTCAAATTCTTGGATTTATTTACAGTAGTCTGAAACAAGACTGAACATCTAGCATGTACACAAGCATGAACCCGTGTTACATAAACAACTGCAGTCAGTTTTTTAAATTGTTCAATACAAACAAACTACCTTTACATGAGGCCCATCAATAATATGTAGCATACGAACCTAAATAACACACAAGCACAAATTACAGGTAATGGGCAAACAAACATGCATACTGGTACTTTATACAAACTTATTGTTATTGCACTTTTACACACAATAAATGTTAGAAACCAATCATAATGGCAAAACAGACTACACAAACCATCACGCCACTGATTAAACCTAATAACCACAAAAAGATGTCACCAAAGTAGTACTTGAGTTGCTTTAGCCTGAGCACAAAAAATGTAACTAGGCAAGATTTTCTGCAAATAACAAAGGAGTGGTCGCTTTGAAAAATCTGAATAGGCAACTTGGTGATATTTCCCAAAGCATGTTAATGAGCACTTTTTGTCGCAATCGATTCTCTATATTGAAGACGAGCGCACTTAACTGGGCGTCATCCTCCTTTGCAGACGCGTCGTACGACATTGTCACGGCGGGCGCCCCCGCTGCACACTTCCAGGGCTTCAAGGGCGGCGGTCTGCAGCGTCTCCTCAGCAGATACGAAGCTGAGAAGAAAAGGTAACACCGGCCGGCCCGGAGATGCGTGCATTATTCCTTTTTTTTTTCCTTTATTTTTGACTTTCAAAAACAGAATTTACCCTCTGACCTCAATTTTGTTTGGAATTTCTCTCCATTTAACGCAGAGAATATGTTTCTAACCCACCAGCGATAGGTGAAAATACAGAGAGATCGTTTATTTCTTTTTTTTTTTTATACAGTATATATATGCAGGGTCCACTGCATATATATTTTTTGCCCCATTTTTTCTTGGAAAACACATATTGGAGGTTTTTCAGCTTTCAGGGAAGAATTACACAGGTCAATATATTTGTATTAAATTGTTTATCAGAGATGCAGGTACATTTTCTAAATGAATTTTTTGCATTGATCCTGAATTTGCCCTCACCTTTTTCTCTTTTCATAATAATAATAATATAATATGAGATATGGTAATATAATTTGTAATATTTATGAATTAAGTTTAGGGTTAGGTTTAGGAAGACATTTTTTTTTCTGAAACGTCATAGGCTATAAAATGTAACCCATGGTCAATCCGTATAGCGCAAGCTTTTATCGATGAAACTTAAAAATCAAAAATGAAAATATCTCAAAAAACTGATGTGCTAGAAAAGAATTAAAGACATTTTTTAAATCAGTGTCTAAAACACATTTAAGGACACATAAAGCCATCTCTGATTAAAATTTGCTGTTGACCAGTGTTATTTGGGTTCATTATTTTTTTTTCCCCCAATGCATTTCAATGGCATTGATTATATGCGGATTTTTGATATTTAAAGGCTGGCCTGGTCCCTATCACCTGTGAATAGTGCGCTAAACACATTTAAACTTTTTGAAATTCATTTTCTAAAGTATTCCGAAAATCCAATTGAAGTGCACAAAAAACAAATTGGCAAATGTGTCTTCAAGTAGCTGGCTATAGGTTCCACAGAAATAAACACATATAGGTGATTTTGCAAAGAGCGAATTTCAAATTTGTGGGGGATTACTGTAGTTCATTTTGACCGGAATTGATGCGGTAATAAACATAAAAAAACACACATTATTTTTTTAACATGAACTTATTCATTGTAGAAGTATAAAATGAACCAACAAATTGAATGAAACAAATGGCAAAACATAACATGGCAATCTAACTTGATTTAAGAACTCATGCCTGAAATAGAACAGGAAGTCAACCATATTGCTCTGAAGCATCCATTTTAGTTGCATCCCAGGGCTCGTACTGTGACTGCTTTTTAACGTGGGCAGAGCATGACGTCAAACTTTGATCCTTTCTAGGATTTGTCTTGGAAAAGGGGGTGAAAAAAATGTGCCCCGGACACCAGTTAGGTGGGCAAGTCTATAGCCCTTCTGCGCATTTGTGAGATGTAATACCCTTCCATACCATCGGCGGCGGCAGTCACCATTTCTCATGGTTAGAAAAATCCAACCGGAAAGCTGTTGGCCGGGGGCGGATTATAAAAACGTAAACAATGCATTCAGCTCTATTCTTCGTTCACGATGAACTCTCACGAGAAGGAAACCATCACGTTCTTGACACGGTATTGTGAAATATTTACATTGTCAACCCTCGGTCTTATACTTGTAAGAAGATTAAGGCAGCGGAGGCACGCTCGCTGTTTTTCCGCTTTTGTCACTTCCCGTTGGTGCTCCTGGCGCTGATTTGCCAGCTAACAGCCAATCAGAGTGACCAAATGTCACGACTGGCGACGCCGATTCAACATGCGTAACCGCCCCCAAGACGCTTACAGACGGGTTACGACACCACGACGGTGGCCACTACGCCAAACGGACGGCGCTTAAAGACGGACGGCGCTTAAAGACGCCACGACGCTTAACGACCTCTGACGTCGGTTTGATGTATCAGGGCCTTCTCAGAACACAATGCACCAAAAAGTCTCAAGGACCCGGGCACCAAATTGAAAAGGAAGTTGGGCGTATGCTTTGAAGTAGACATTTGGGGCTAATTCCAAGGGCTCTCACGTTGAGTCGCACCCATTAAACCTACTGCGGGTGCAGACGGTAAAACAACCCAGTAAGGATCGCCCGCCCGTTGTACTCAGTTTCTTTTATTAAAGCATCTCCAAGACCAAAAAACTCATCTAAGGTGTGCCCGCTCTGGCCACCAATGTGATTTCCTCAAACATGAAAGATGAGCACTCCTGGCCCGTTTGGCCGCAGAACTGAGCCATGTGTCGCCGTCATTCCCTGTGTGGTCACTTGAGTGATGCCAGAAAAAATGAAGGGTGATTTTTATTTTTTTTCCTCAGTGCCCAAGCTCCCCGTAGATTGCGAAGCCATTACAGTCCATGCCAGATCCAATTAGTGGTGGAGTTTTCAGCAGCACCACACCAGGAGTGGACCACAAGAAAATGAATGCAAAAAAGAATTTTTTTTTTTTTTGAACCATAAAAAACGAAGACTTCTTCACACTTACGCGCACTCGTGATGGTCTTTCCTATCTGCTAGCGTAGCATTATGCTGATAAACGGAACATATTGTAAAGAATCCATTGAAGTGAAAAGGAGAGATTAGACTTGAGACACAATCCTCCAGGGAGACAAAAGCTTTTTGTTTCATATTTGACTTAGCTAATGACTCGCTGTAGCTTAAAAAACTTTCCAATTTTCCGCCTGGCTAGCTGCCGAGAGCCTGGCGCTTCACCTTATCCACGTTTTGACTCGCCCCATTTGACAATAGTCTTTTCAAGTACGACTTAATGTTGTTTCCACTCAGTCATGCTCTAAGGGACTCTTGCCTGACTCCACTTTTTGTACACCTTGCCAAAAATATTTAGGGACACCACTGTAACAGATGACCCGATCCTTCGTTATTGAATCGGGTTTGATTTTAAAATATGAGTGCATCGTTACACGGACTACTGAATTAGTCCCAGAATACAGCAGCTTGAACCAGTCTAAAAAAAGGATTACAGAGTTATGGGTATAATTCGGATTGATGTTGTTACTGATGACTTGTTGTCGCTTCAGGGTCCGACATTAACAGTGGCCCAATGGCCCGGGCCACCCGAAGCTAACTGGTGATGGTCCGACCGGAAGAACTTCATTTAGCCAAAAGTAGGGTGTAGTAATCACGGTAGGGCTAAAGTAGTCACGTTAAAGCGACAACATTTGATGCGACATGGACTGGTTTTACATAAAGCAATATTTTGGTGGGTCGGCATGGAAAGAATTGAAAATAAATGAATGAAACTACAACTCACCATTACGCTGAACGAAATTGTCGTAATTCATGTACTCGTTTTACTTCAATGAGCAGGTCCCATCTTGAGGTTATGGGGGAGAATGACACGAATCATTTCAAGACTATTTGCATGATTCATTTGACTGCTAAACTTTATTATGCGGTTGAAAAAAAAAAAAAAAAAAAAGATCTTTTCGTGAGGGGAAGTCAAAATGAACAACTGGGTTTATGTGGCCGCTAATACGTGCACACACTTCATATCTGAGGATCTGGCTTTGTTGTGAATTAACCAATCACATTCAAACTTATGTTAAATGGGAAGTCAGCGCAAGCCTGCTTCTGATCTGAACTATTTCGGCCCCATGCTAAAAGCTTTTACGCCTCTCTGACAACTTGTCTCTGATATGAACATTTGATTGATGAAATTCACATTAGATCGAAATCCTGACCGATCCAAAATTTGCTAAGTAGGTTTACCAATCATCCCTACCCAGAAAGCCACGTACATGTGTGATATGCACAGACATACAGCATACTGGCTTTCTTCTACACGTTTGCAATCTGTTCACTGTGATATTAATCCATCACAGTTGGAGACGGACACAGCGACAAAGCCGAAGCACAGAGGTGTTAGCGGGAGGCCAATCAAAGAGCAATTTGTCTTTGTTCTCGCGCCCTAGAAAGGAGGCGGGGACGTTCATCTGGTGGATTGTTGCATGCGTGTGTAGCTTTCAACATCTATTAAAAACCTTACATCAGCCCAACTTGGCAATGACCGGCACGTCTGATGTAGTTTGTCTTGCAGGATTGGCCCCGAAAGAGTTTAATCAATATTTGCGTTTAGTATTCTTTGGGAGGACGCGGACGCAAGCGCAGCCGACATTTATCTTCCTTTAATACATGCAGTCCCGCTTTAATTGCTCTTCTAAAAGTCTGCCTTTAATGGAACCCTATACGCTGTGCATTTACCGAAGCGATCTAATCTCACATTAACAGCCTCTCTTTGACTTATTCAGATTTATAATGCTAGTTTTTTCTTTCAGGAAAGCTCTGAATATTGCTGTGTTTTGACAGCAATATGAATTAGGAAGAAGCCTGTTAACTAACAAACAACAAATCGTATAGTGGACTTTGGATTTAAAATGTATTGTCAAGCTGTATTGAACAAAGTAGTTGTCGTTATTGTGGAAGTACTTCTGGGACCACATGTCACATAATAGTCTCCTGGGTGTTTTAGTGTCCGACTTAATGTGATGTGGCAGGATGTTGTCCAACAAAACAACTTCCCGCTTGTGCTGGAGACACAGGACATTGGCGCAGGTCCATTTTATATACTGTGACTGGTCTAATTTGGCTCGCACGCCAAAGAGCTGTCGTGTACAAGTTCTTCCGGCCCCTTAAGGTTTAAGTCTGGCCGGAGGGTACTTCTCTTCTGAAAGCCATGACATGGTGTCAGAAAGGGAATGATTAGCCTTGCAGCCACAATTCCATGGGGACAGGGTGCGATTCAGGGGATGAGAGGCTCTTTGGTGTGCAGGTTGTTCCACCCAGTAGACCTGGGGTAGATTTTGGAGTGAGGATACTCCTTTTTCAGTTGATAAACTGAATTGGGATGAACCCTAAAAGTTCCCAGGTTCAAATCCAGGTTGAAGGAATTCAGAGTTCTCAGACATGGTTTCAGAAGTCATTGGTGGTATGGAAGGACCTTGGTGACTCATGATCCCTTAAGATTTCAAAACTGGGCAGAGGGTTCTCACCTTTAGAGTTTTGACAAATGTGTCAGAACGTCAATAAACCAGAGGCCTGAACCTGGCTTAAGGGTACTCCGCTTCAAATGTCAGAAGTGGGATGATTAGCGATGAGCCCATCTGCTCAGTGCTCGGCAGAAAGGACCCTCGGGACGGATGAGTCCTGCGCTATAAACCATAGAGATTTGAGAATCTGTTTGGTGTCATGGTCAATGTCTCGGTTTTTCGACCCAATGGACCTGAGTTGAGTGGAGTGTACAGTTCTCCTCTTGAGGATTGTAGGATAAACGTGCAATTACTTGATATCATTGTCGGCACACAAGTTTTTTTCAAACCAAAAGACCCAGATTCAAATGCGGATTGAGGGAATTCAGAGTTCTTAGATATGGTGTAAGGACAATTACTTGTGAGGTCGTTCATGGTGTGGCAAATGGTGGCAGTATTAGCATGAACCCTGTGCAGTTGACTCGGGGGGATGATTGATACTCTTTGGTGTCTTGGTACAGTTTAAGTGTACACGTTTTTCCAACTCAAAAGACCTGAGTTCTGAAAAGTTGGGTTAAAAATTAAATCAGAAGTGTGACGAATAGCCATTTGGAAGAACCCTTAGGATAGGTTCAAGTTAAAATCCTGGTTGATGGAACTTGGTGTTCTTTGGTGTCAGAAGTGGAATGATAAATTGTGATGGGGGGAAAAAAAACACGGAATACACCAATTGTAGTCACGGTTGCTGGTTGTCGTCTAATCCGATGCAATACGATTCATTCCAAAAACACAATATAATTGTCCAATTATGGTGCGAACACTCCATTTAAGATAGCAAGTGACGATTAAGTCCAATTCCTATGTGATTCACTGAAATTATATGTTTCACACTCTGTGACTCAGTTGAATTACATTATTATTCACACAATAATTCACTTTAATTATGACACGATTCACTCAGTTATGATTCAATGCAATTAACTTCAGTCAAATATGCTGTGATTCACTCCAAATTGTGATATAATTGACTGACATTAAGATACGATATGACACGATTCAGTCCAGTTAGATGTAATTTATACATGACGTTAAGATTCAGTTTAATTTGCTCAGATTCACGCCAATTATGATGCTATTTACACAGTTCAATTAATTCCAAATAATATGCGATACGATTCTGTCCAAATACGATCCAATTCACACAAATTAAATCTCATTTACATATGATCCAAATCCATCAGATAGGATTCACACCAGTTAGATTTTACACCGTACGTTTCAGTCTCATCTGCCATGATTCAGCCCAATCACGATACTATTCTTATGATACAATTCACTCCAATTAAGATACGTTACCATTCAGTCCAGTGACTATATTATTTCATCTAGTTACATTTCACTCTAATTACGACACAAGTCACACGATACAATTCAGTCCAATTCCAATCTAATTTCGAGAAAGTATACTATGATCCACTCAAATTATGATAACGGCTCACTCCGACTAAAATGCAATACGATTTCATATAATGTGATTCAAACTTTTTTTTTTTCTCATCGTTATTATATACCATTCCATTGTGATGCTTATTTAATTTTTGAAAAACATGTTTTTGTCTAAAAATATCTACACTTGAAACTACACTGTATGGAATTACACATTCTGTAGATCCCAAATGCTTCCACCACCCCACCCCCTTCTATTCTTTTATATATATATATTTTATCCCTTGTAATTTAGAGCAAGGTGGCGGAAAACAATAACAAGTGGAAAGAACAAACTTAACTTTGAAGTCATGCATCTCAACAGGAAGCAGCTCTTACCCTCTAAACCAAAAGGAAAATAACAAGTTCTTGGGGGAGCAAAAAGCCGGGCTGTGCTAATCCGGGGAGCTTGTGGGATTGTCTTCACCTGCATGTAAGTGTTAATTTGCCTTTGGAATTCCAGGTGTAAAAAGCACGTCTTGTACTATACCCTTGGTGTTCAATCAGACATCTCAAGATTTTGAAAGTGTCAGAAGTCATTAGTGTACCTCGCACATTCGATTGCCTCGGAGACTGACAGAAATGCTGATGAGGCAATTTAAGTCTCTCAACCATGTCCTTGCTATAAGGTGACCAGTTGGGGCACCATGATTTCATGCTGCAGTGCCCTTTGAGATTTCTGGTGGGTAGTTGAATACTAATAATAATATAATAATAATAATAATAAAGAAATAAACACACGAAGACGGTGTCCTCTGAGTTCAGTAAGATGCATTGATATTAGTCGATTTTTTTTTAAGATGCAGAGTATTGTTTTTTTTTTTTGGTTTTATTGTTTATATGTCTTAAGTCGTTTGAACTACCTTTCATCGGCCTATCTATGTAATTTTGCATTGTGTGTTTGCATTAAACTAGTGGGCATAGTTAGTTTGGGTTAAATACATAACAAGGGATGAACAATGAATTATATTCAAATCGACATCGTACTGTAGAAGAATGCAATTTTCAATTTGCAGAGGCTGCAATTCGGGGGGAAAAAAAAACAAGATAAACAGCTCTCTGGTTTTCTCTCATCAATGACGCCTTAGGGCTAAGTGACTCTCGGGCCTAGTCTACATTCAAGCTTTACAAATGACTGCCTCGCTCATGGCAGGAAGTTAGCGGGGGGGGGGGGGGGGAAATATGACTCATTCCAAGTCTGTGGAATGTTCACCCCGGGAGAGTGTTTGACTGGGGTAATTTGCCCCGGATCTAGGAAGTGACAAAAGGTGTTTTTGTCTGAGTCTAAATGGCTCCCTTCAAAGTGAGGAAAAGATGAAATATTCATAAAGCGACACACATGGAAAGACATTGGACCTGCGGCTTGAATTTGACAGCTCAGCCTGAAAACCTGGAGAGTGTTGGACCGTCGTGGCGTGAAGCAACAGCATAAATTAGAAATCATATTTTATTTCAATTTATTTATCTTAAGTAGTAATAGTATGTAGGAGGATCGTGCGCAAAAAGAATGCATTGTAATCGCACTGTACTCTTTTAATTGATTTAATTCTTGGAATATTGCAAGCCCTTTGAGATACTTTTGTGATTAAGGGCTTGACTACAACATTTATCACAGAACACTTATTGTCATTTTATCATGATTTTATTCTTGAAGCAATATGGCTATTCTCATATCTTTTTTTTTTTATCTGCTTATTTCTCCTAAATGTATTTATTGAAAAAAAAAAAAGTCCATATTAAATTTTTTTAAATAAAACTTTTTTCTTTATTTTAAGACTATTTTAAAAGAAATAATTGTACTATAATCATTTAATTTGCTGCATTATGATGAAAAAAAATCACTTATTTTCATAATATAACCTTTTTTGTAATCCCAAAACACCATTCTCGTAGTAGGCCAACTTTTATAAAATTTACAAAAAAAACCCCTTGGTCTTATTTTTGTAAATTGCAACTTTTTTCTTGAAAAATATACATTTATAGTTACTGTACATGGGTTTAAAAAAATAAATAAATAAAATTCCTATCAAGAGCGTACTAGTGGACACTGCCGGGGATTGGGACTAAGGCCTGCTATGAATCGCAAAAATCCACAAACTATTGACCCAAAAGAGATTTGTAATTAATTACATGGAGATGCCATGAGATGCAAAGCTTTTAAAACGGAGAGGATCATGAAAAATCAACTTCTAGAACAACTGTATTCAGTGAGTTAAGTTATTCACCACAAACAAACCACCTTTACGTGATGCTCATCAATATTACCAGGTATTAGAATATTAGCCTAAATAACACGGGGTGCATTTAGAGTCCACTAAGCAAATAAGCAATTTCCACTGAAGGTGGAGAAGAAGTTAATGAAATGTGTTGTTTGTTGTTTTTGTTGCTGCAGTTTCAGCACGGCCTACCAGTGTATCTACTACTCCCCCGAGCACACGGCCAAAGCTCAGGAGGTCCTGAGCAGCGTGAGCCTCCTGCAGCCACTCATCGGCACCTTAGCGGACCAACTATTACACGCTGCTCATGAGCATTCTTCTCCCAGCCTGAGGGAGGCGCTCAAGAACCTCTCGGACAAGGTGAGGAAATCCATAAGCGGCGTGCGGCGTTTGGCCACTAATGTGCGCATAATATTATGTATTTTCTCAAGTAAGTAAAAAAGTAAGTAAAGTAAAATAATAATGGCGACGTATATACTGTTTTTCTAAAGAAAATTCAAATAAATGTTTCTTTATTCTCATGACTTTTTTCATCTTCATATATTTTGGGGGATTTTTTTTTTCTTGAAAAATACCATTGTTTTCTTTATATTGCACACGTTTTTTTCTTTGAAAAATAATGTATATGACTTTTTATTAAAATATGAGTTTCATTGATTTTTTTTTTTTTTAAGATTCATTTGTTTAAATCACCTTTAAATTACCTTTATAAAAATGACTTTCAATATGAATTTTAGAAAAATACTTTTTAAAAAACATTTACAATACAGTGGAACCCCTACATAGTCGCAGTTTGACACTTGAGTAGTTTTAATTTCTTTTGTAATTTTTAAGTTTTTTTTGTGGAAAATGTATATTGAATGTTCGTGGGGTTTTTTTTGTTCCATTAGCATTTCAATGGGTGTCACTGTATTACAGATTCTTTTCTCAAAAACACATTATTCCCTTACTATTACCATTTCTTATTCTCTGAAAAAAAATCTGACTTTAATACATTTTCAAAATCATGACTTAAAAAAAAAAAAAAATACAACTTAATACATTTCTCAAAAAAACATCAGATTTAAAAAAGGGATTTCAATTATGATTTTTTTTTTTTTTAAATACTACATCACACACAATGTTCCCCAGAAAGATTATTAATAATTGTAACATTACAAAAAATATCTCAAAGGTAAGACTTTTTCTCATACGGTAATTTGGTTTTTTTTTTTTTTTTTTTCTTGAATACAAACTGTTAAAATTACAAGTGTATTCTTGGTGCATAATGAGTGCTCACTAATATCTTATCTCCGTACATTGGATTTCTTCTGGTAATATTACAAGAAGAAGAAGAATGCGACTTATTGCGATCTTGCGGTTGATCGGAGCACCGCTCCCACCGCTGACATCTTTTTTTATCAGCATAATTAATGAATGACATCTGCTGCTGTCAGACTGCAATCTGCTGTGCCAGAGATTGTTTTTAGCCCGCGTGGAATGGAGCCCAATCAGCCCGCGTTAATTGCCGCGCTCGCTTCACTCTCATCCCTGATTAGACACGCACGTACCTGCCAGGGAAATGTCGGCCCTGGTCAGTGGACGCCCGTCGGGGGGGGACCCGAGATCTCTGATTGGAATCTCAACAATACGCGCGTGTGTGTGTGCGTGCGCGCGCGAGTATGAATTGGAGAAAATGTGAGTGGGTGAGTGAGTGAGTGAGTATGAATTGGAGAAAATGTGAGTGAGTGAGTGAGTATGAATTGGAGAAAATGTGAGTGAGTGAGTATGAATTGGAGAAAATGTGAGTGAGTGAGTGAGTATGAATTGGAGAAAATTTGAGTGGGTGAATGAGTGAGTATGAATTGGAGAAAATGTGAAGTGAGTGAGTGAGTATGAATTGGAGAAAATGTGAGTGAGTGAGTATGAATTGGAGAAAATGTGAGTGGGTGAGTGAGTGAGTATGAATTGGAGAAAATGTGAGTGGGTGAGTGAGTGAGTGAGTATGAATTGGAGAAAATGTGAGTGAGTGAGTGAGTATGAATTGGAGAAAATGTGAGTGAGTGAGTATGAATTGGAGAAAATGTGAGTGGGTGAGTGAGTGAGTATGAATTGGAGAAAATTTGAGTGGGTGAATGAGTGAGTATGAATTGGAGAAAATGTGAAGTGAGTGAGTGAGTATGAATTGGAGAAAATGTGAGTGAGTGAGTATGAATTGGAGAAAATGTGAGTGGGTGAGTGAGTGAGTATGAATTGGAGAAAATGTGGGTGGGTGAATGAGAGAGTATGAATTGGAGAAAATGTGAGTGGGTGAGTGAGTGAGTGAGTATGAATTGGAGAAAATGTGAGTGAGTGAGTGAGTATGAATTGGAGAAAATGTGAGTGAGTGAGTATGAATTGGAGAAAATGTGAGTGGGTGAGTGAGTGAGTATGAATTGGAGAAAATTTGAGTGGGTGAATGAGTGAGTATGAATTGGAGAAAATGTGAAGTGAGTGAGTGAGTATGAATTGGAGAAAATGTGAGTGAGTGAGTATGAATTGGAGAAAATGTGAGTGGGTGAGTGAGTGAGTATGAATTGGAGAAAATGTGGGTGGGTGAATGAGAGAGTATGAATTGGAGAAAATGTGAGTGGGTGAATGAGTGAGTATGAATTGGAGAAAATGTGAGTGAGAGAGTGAATGAGTGAGTGAGTATGAATTGGAGAAAATGTGAGTGAGTGACTGAGTGAGTGAGTATGAATTAGAGAAAATTTGAGTGAGTATGAATTGGGGAAAATGTGAGTGAGTGAGTGAGTGAGTGAGTGAGCGAGCGAGCGAGCGAGTGAGTATGAATTGGAGAAAATGTGAGTGAGACAAGAAGTGAATGCGACTGAGTATCAATTAGAGAAAATGTGAGTGAATGAGTATGAATTGGAGAAAATGTGAGTGAGACAAGAAGTGAGTGAGTGAGTGAGTGAGCATATGAGTGAGTGAGTGAGTAAGAATTGTAGAAAATGTGAGTTAGACAAGACGTGAATGTGAGTGAGTAAGTGAGTGAGTATGAATTGGAGAAACTGTGAGTGAGAGAGAGTGAATGTATGTGTGAGTGCGTCCCTGTGTGTGTACTTGCTAGAGAGAGTGAATATGTGTTAGTGTCTCTCGTATGAGTGAATGTGTGTGAGTTAGACGTACACACTCACACGCATACACAGAGACTGAGTATGTGTAGGAGAAAGTGTGACAGTCATGTATTTGATAGTCAGAGGGCGTGACGTATTTAAAATTCTGTTTGTGATTGATCAAACCTGCGCTGGCTGATTTTGTATTTTTAAGTAGCGCATCTGAAAGGCAGCTTCAAACCAAACCAATAATCTTCATTTTGGAAATTTTACCATGAACTTTATTCATTTAAAGTTTACAGCTTTTTTCTTAGTATAAAATCCACTTTATTTTTCAGAAAATTACAGGGGGTGGGGGCTGGGGTGGGGGGCTTTCGAACACATACAACTTTAATTTGCTTCTATTCCAGTTTTTGCAGGGTCATTTTCTTTCCCCCTGTGCATATTGTGTTTTTGTGGTCATAACATATATGTAATGACGTGCTTTGATTGGAGCAAAGAAAGAGTGAAGTTTAGTCCCACTCCACATAAAATGGCCAGCCTGCTTGTCACATTACTTTCAATTTTAGCTTTCATACTTTCTATTGTGTTCATTTTATTTGGACTTCCTGCTTGCTTTGTCATTACTCTCTTTTAGTTGCCACCGTCGTTCAATAAGAGGTGTTGTTTGGGAAAAAAAACGCTAGTGGGAGTCATTAGAATGATTGGTGGCATTCCACGGCGAATAATATGTGTCGGGCTTACCTGAAGGAGGAGATTTCAGACCCTCCTCCTATGTACAAATGTGCTATTTTTATGTCCGTTTTTCTTCTGTTTTCTTCCTATTTCTCAGCTCAGGGAGTCCACAGAGGCCCATTTTACCTCCTCGATAATCACGCACATGCAGGTTGGAGTGTGTAGCAGAATGTCTCCGGGGCGGTGTCTTGTGGCTCCGCGTGTAAAAGAGAAAGAGAAGCACAGAGGAAACGCAAAGTTGCCATTTAAGCGCTTCCTCGCTCACAAAGAGCCGCCACACTTTGAGATCCATTTTGAGGGCGCATCCTGCGGCGCCGCCAAATGCCACTTTTTCTTTTTTTTCTTCTTTTTTTTTCTTTTTAAACACCGCAGGAGAACAGTTATGTTATCACTCCAATGCACCGGTAAAACAACAGTGTGTGAGTTGCAGCAACTGCTTGAAGAGATCACCAAAGTCCCAATTGTTGCTTTTCTAAAAGTATGAAAGTGAGCTCACTATTATTTTTTAAGGTAAGACTCTCTGAAAGTAGTTCTCCATTTTACAAGTGACACAAGTGGGAATTTTAGGGGGAAAAATACACATTAAAGAAATTCGTAATTCAGACAGATATTTTTTTTGTTTTTTTTTAATTGTTTAAAACTGTTTAAAAAAAAAAAAATTAAATCCTCCAATGCATTTCAATATGAGTCAATGGCACGCAGATTTTCACGATTTACAGGCGGGCCTGGTCCCTTTCCCCCGTTGGGGTCGACTATACATGAATAACCTTGTCATTTTACATGGATATCTTTTGAACTGTTACCAAGTACTGTATTAAAATAATCACGTTTTTTAATTTGGGAGAAAAATAAACAAGAGAACGTTATAAGAATGCTTAAGAGGAACATTTCAAAATACAGTATTACAAGAGTAAAGTTGAAATTTTACAAGGAAAAAAAATATAGGTTTTACAAGAATAAAGTTGTAATTTTGACAGTTGTTCCAAAATATTACAAAAACAAAGTTGTAGTTTGAGAACAGAAAAGTTGTGATTTTTAAGAGAGTGAAGCGTAATGACTTTGCAGCTTGCTGATGAAGTTCTTCTCGTTTGCTCGGATGTAATTGCATCGCTGCCGACATGACTCAGGAGAGCTTTTATCACTTTCACTCTGGTTAGAGAGAAAGAGAGGGGCTCGTGGCTTTGGCGTGTTCTTTATGAACGTCGCGAGCAAAGGGGGGGGGGGGACACTCCTCGGAGACGTCGCACATCCAAGTAATTGAATCGTTTATTTGTTGACTCACCGGCCAGAATGTCTTCCTTTCAGCCGTTCTTTTTTCACCTTCCATCCAAAAGGTTTCTTCAGCACAAAATTTTCAGTGTGAAGTTCCACTCAACACGTCACAATAGAAACAACTGCGGAATAGTGAACCGTTCTTCAAAAAGAGGATTTTCAAGCTGTGTAATGCCACTCCCAGTTGATTTACTTTCAAAATAAACATAAAAGTACGAGAGGAGAATTAGACTTTAGGTGTAACAAACACAAAGTAGACTTTAGTCTGCTAGTTTAATGCAATGCTAACACATATTAAACGTAGGTGGCATCAAATTAAACTGCAATAATAAACTAACCACCAAAGGGTGCTGGAACTGCACAAATGGAAAACAACCTGGGCTTTTAAACAGACTTGCTGCTATTAATATCGTGACATGACGACGACGATATATCGTGGTAATTTTAATATCACGATATTACCAATATTGTGAGATCCCTACTAACACATGATGGGAAATGCATATATTGTATGATTGCAAAGAAAATGTTTTGCTTGACATCCGCTTTAATTTTACAACAGAGAAGAAAATCGGACGATGTTTTTTTGGGCGGGGGCGGATGTTTGAATGCCATTATTATTGTCATATTGTAATGTGTTAATGTGTTTAAAAAAACATTTGGCAAATAAAATCAATTTTTAAAATGGCTAATATTGGCCAATTAAATCGGTCGGGCCCTAGTAAATAGGAGCAGAGAAAAAAATCGGGCGATTTGTTTTTTTTGACAATTTTTTGGGGCAGAGGAATGTTTGAATGTCATTATTGTTTTTTATTGACCGTTGGAACGTGCTAATGTGTGAAAATTAAAAATCAGCGAAAAGGTCGGCCATTTTTAAAATACAGTATCTAATGTTGGCTGATTGAATCAGTCAGCCGTTATAAGTAGGGGTACTCCCCACCTACAATTTAGGTGATGAACTGACTGATAAAGCCTTTTGGTGTAAAGGATGAAATGTGTTCAGCAAACCAGAAGAGTCCAATTGTGTACATTTATCTTTTTTGCGGATTGCCATGACCTGAATGACTGAGGCTCTTGCTTTAAGGCCTCCCTCCATCTCACTCTGTCGCTCCCGCTTCCTCCGACATTGCCTTTTGGCTAAAGTGATGCACTAACACCAGCTGTTTGTCTTTTCCCACCGCCTCGTCTCTTACTGGCTGCAGACGGAGCAATTTGTCCACACGCTCAAGGATGAATTGGTCAAGTGCGCCCTGTTGGCACTGCACGCTGCCCAGCCCGGCTACGTGTCCAAGAACCAGAAGGGCGGCGAGCGAAACCAGAGTCCCGTCCGGACGGCGTCGCCCTCGCCGCCATCTGTCGACGAGGCCACATCGTGCAACAACGTGGACGCAACGCAGGGCCTGAGGCGAGGCGAAGACTCCATCCCGCACCACAAAGAGTACGACGAAGAGGAATGGGCAAGTGGCTTTTTTTGTTTGCATTTTACTGTGCGGCAACACGATTTCCTGGTTCAGTAGTATGTATATGTTATATACGGGTGCCAACATAATGGTGCCGTCATTGTAGATGCAAAGTGGTCACATCTGTTCTCCACTTTTAAAAACACGTTTGACACATTATACGACTGAAGCAGGCTTGATGGAACCCTAGGGTTGTAAATATAATCTCTCTTGGATAAAACAATTGCTATTTACATCATAACGGCACCATTTGTGCGTCAGGGTGAAAATCGCTTTGAATTTTTATCCATAGTTACCGGTAGTTTTTATTTCATTTTGACTTTTGTTTTTGGAATTCAGTTAGTTTTAATTAGCTCTTAGAGCAAGTTAGGTTTTTTTTCCAGTTTGTTTTTTTTTGGGTGGGAAAATGCTTAGTTTTAGTTTCCTTTAATTTTACAATTCCCAAATGACCGTTCGACCATCCGTCTTCTGAACGTCCGAACAGGAATACTGAAATAAAAAAATTTCAAATGAACCCTGCAAGCTCATGTATGATATTGACAAAAACAGAAATGAAGGACATTTTCATTATAATTATAGTTATTTTTAAACTATAAACTATAAAATTTGGTGCAGTCATAACACCTGATGTCCAGTTCTTGGTAATGTCACTCTTGTGCCATATTTTGTATACGTCTTCACTGTGCTTAATGGTACAGTATACATAATGCCTTGGATTTTTTTTTTTTTTTCATGACAGTGAAGTTGTGATGAAAATAACAACTTGTGCGCAAATTGTTTTCATTGTCACATTTTCTTTCCAAGGGCAATGTTTTTCTATGAGAGCGACTTGGAGCATTTTACTGGAAACCTTGACCACATGATCCATTTTCTCTCGTCCTTGTTGTTTGGAGTGGTGTGGGCTTTCTTCCTGTTGATGTATTGGCTGGTTGGTTAGCGTAGTGAGTGTGCAGTGTGTGATTGTTGGATTTTTTTCAGGACAGAGTCTGGGCCAGCGTGGCCAAGCGTCTCAACTGCGTCATCGCCATGGTAGACCAGCTGGCCGACCAGGACGACCGCAGCAAGCAGGAACGCGGTGGCGAGCAGCAACAACTCGCTGATGTCATCACCTCACACAACCCCGGTAAGGGAAATATTTGTTTGGAAAATTACAATACAACAATTTTCGGCCTGAGAATGTGCTGCTAAAATTGGATTGATTCCATCCCGGTATTTTTTTTTAAATACAGCCCCAAAAGTCAGTTTTACTTGGCAATGTGACATTTGGTAGACATATCTAACAGAAGCAGACTGACCAAAAAAAAAAATCTTATAAAGCCATGACTGAAAAGACTCAGGAAACCTGCCCTGTTGTTGTGAAGTTGGCCATTTTAGTATCATTTGGCCATTTCCAGAGCTCCTTCAACGCTCGCAGTGTGTGTGCGTGCTGATGTGTTTCGGCTGGAGGGGGACATCATCGATACAACACTGCCCCCTCTTGATAACTAAGAGAATTACCGCATATAAATAAGCCTTGTCTGCAAACCTAAAATTTGATCTCTCAAATCATACAAACAATAGAGATCATTTTTGATTCATTATAAAATATCATAATGTTTTCATTAAAACAGGCAAGCTACATAGATCAGGATCATTTCAAATTTGGGTTACTTGTTGCTTGGCAGAGTTTACAGCGCTCCACTTTTGTTTCTGAGAAAAAGTGGTGACTATTGGTTTCATGTAATGTTTACAATATAATGTTACCGATTTTTGTTTTTTAAGTCTTAATGCAATTTTGGAATTATTTTACATGGGAAAAGTTTAGATGAGTAAAAGTTTTTTTTTTTTTTGCAGCAAATAATATAGTATAAGACTTAAGTTGTAATTTCTGAGGAAAATGGCAAAATGGTGTATACTTTGTAAAAGATAAGAAGTCATTTTATTCAGAGCAGGGTTATAGTAGTTTTGGAGTTTTAATTCGTTTTTATTTCATTTTGACTTATTTTTTTAATTCAGTTATTTTGTTTTTACAGCAAGTTTTATTTTTTATTTTTTCAAAAATGCTTTGTTTTAGTTTAGGTTTTATTATTGTTAGTATTAGGTTTAGTTTTTTGTAATATATAAAGTATTTGGCGAGTGTAAAATAAAATAAAAAAAATGTCACAAAGTATTGTGTAATAAAGTAAAATCAACTACAAATCTCAAACGACTGTTTGACCTTCCTTCTTCTGTACGGATGTACAGCAATACCGAAATAAATACATTTAAAATGTATGTGAAGTGACAAAGATGAAAATTGACATTTTTGCTGTAATTAAAGTTTTCATTAGTTTATAAATGTAAGATGTTTCAGTTAGTATTACTTTTTTTTTTAAGGCATTTTTATTTTCCTAAGCAAAATTGTCAATTTTAATTTATTTTGTTTTTTTTTTTGTTTTCTAATAACCTTGATTCAGATAAAAGGGTTGTAATGGGGAGGTCGGGGTACACAATGACACCCCCTGCACGAGTCAATGAAGTCTGCTGATGCCATTTCATTCTGTCTTGTTTTACAAAGTCTTTTCATCGACGATGCGTCCTTTCCACGAAGACAATTTCATGGTGCGTTTAATGACCTGCCGTTAAGTGTGACTCATCTATTATACATTCTGATGCAGTATAAAAAGTCGCCCTTGAGACGCCAGATGTCCTAGAAAACAGGAAGAGATGTCTTGCTCTCTATCTGTGCCAGTGGGTCAACGCTTAAGACTGCAACTAGAAAATTGTCATTGGAGCTCTTCCTATTTTCCAATGTTGGTACAGCAGGTGACTGGCGGGAGCAGCTGTGCCCCCTGGTGGCCAGGTTGAAGGAGTGCGTCACACAGGTGGTGGACAAGGCCAAGAGAGCCGTCACCTTTGTGCTCTTGCAGGAGGCCGCCTGCAGCATCCCGCAGGGTTTCCTACTACAGCAGAGGAGGGACGTCGTCTTTAGTCAGGCTGTAAGTCAAAACAACAACAATAATAATACGAATACCACTACTACTAATTCTAACAGTAGTAATCATGATAATAATATAAAATATATATCTATATTTATAACGGATTCAAGTAAATTGAATTACAGTATACTGTATGTGGCGGTAGTACAGTAAAGATAATGGTATGAAATTCATTCATTGAATGTGAGCAAAGCAAAATGCACAAACACAAATAAAGCGTAACAAAGCGTGATCACAATAAAGTAGGGAACATTTTAAATGTAAATTAAATCAAGTTAAATCAAATGTGGATGAAACAAAAACGGAAAAAAATAAATATGAATAAAATGCACGTAAATTTATTTGATGAAACAAATGAAATCGAATGAAATGAATAAAAAATACATTTGACGTGTGTACTAAATTAAATCAAACAAGAATCATAAAATTGATGTGGATAAAAAAACAGGGAAGAAAATAGGGATGACTCAAATTGAGTTAAAATACAGTACAATGATGCAAAGTCTAATGTAAACTAAATGATTAAACATTGATATAAATGTAATTAAGCGTGAATACAAATGAATTCCACTTAATTAAGAACAAATACGATTAAATATAATCCTTGATCAAATTTCAAATATATATGTATATATATATATATATATATATATATATAGATATCAAACTACACACGAACAAATAAAGTGGATGTCAAGTAATTAAAACTAAAAAATGAATGAAATAAAATGAACCGATGAGGCGTGCACCCGCTCCTTTGCAGGGGGCGGCATGTAGCCTCTCTTGAAGGCCAGGTCAATGTGAGATGTACTGTAATCTCTTTTTTATTGTTAAAATAAACTACTGTATTTATATTAAGTTATTGCTTTATATCCTCTTACATATCTTAGTGACCAATGATCATCCACTCAAACCCACTTAAGGGAAAATAGTGGAATTATCACGAGGGGACGTTGAACTCATTCCCTCTTGAGCTGTAAAAGCCGTTCACTGGCCTGTGCGTTATCAGCACATGGTATACTTTTTAAAGGTAAGAAGGACACCCCCGGTGTTTTGGTGACACGCAGCTCTAGTGTGTGTGTGTGTGTGTGTGTGTGTGTGTGTGTGTGTGTGTGTGTGTGTGTGTGTGTGTGCGTGTGCGTGTGCGCGTGCGCGTTCGTGAACATGTCCAACCAATTACAAATAAGTCAAGTGCATTTTCAGAGTCCGTACTTACTTACTTACTTGCTCCATTACGTCTAGTTATAGACTGATAGATGATGTCCAGGTCTACCTTTGAATGTTTGAATGCAAAAATAACATGTAGAATTATATGATAAGATAGATAAGAATGCCTTTATGAGGGAGTTCCTATCGTCAACATGTCACTAAAAGGACGTGTGTGTTTGTATGTGTGCGTACCAGCTGGCAGTGTTGGCGTGTGGTTTCGTCATGCGCGTGTACGCAGGAATGCAGGACAAAGGCTTCCTGAGGCAGCTTCACCTGGTTGGCCTTCTGGCCCAGTTCGAAAGCCTGCTCAGCACCTACAGTGAGTTTGGAACCACAATTCATCAAATTATCGGACGTGGGCATTTCACGAAAGTTTGCCGGTCCGTCATTCGTCAAACATCAGCAGCCTGCGGTGCCCGTCCGTCGATCCGTCAATTTTTCTAGCCGAACCAAACTGTTCTTGTCTGTCTTTCAGTCCATCGTGTTATTTTAACCGCGTTTCCAGCAGTAAACGTCAAAGGTCCGCCAGTAAAAAAGGTCCAACAGATGAAAAAACTAGCCATCCGTCTGAACCGATTTGATTACCATGGTAGATGGAGTGCACTATGTACATCATAATGTGTCGGGTTGCTGCTCAAACAGCTCGACACTTACGCACATGTTTTGCTTATCTTACCTACCAGAATCCTCTGCCACATTGTTGCCAAAGGCGCAATCCTAGTGGTCTTGATTTTCTTCTACTTCATCGTCTTCTGTCTTTTGGCAAACAACTTTTGGTGCATTACTGCCGCCTTGTGAAATAAAATGTGGGCCTGAAAAATAAAGTTTCACAACCTCCTAACACCACTCTTTCCAAAGATAAAAGTAGAAATGTAAAACCTAACTCATAAGATCTTCTCTGTAAAACTCTCTCTGTATTCAAAGTAAACTGGTACTATATTACTTCTTAGATAAGCGGTTTGGATAATGGAGGGTCTGCCTGAGAAACTAATGATTGTCTTTGGTGCATACAGCCACCTGCTGTACATATACAGTCAATGCAGTCTGGCTCGCGCTTCCGTCTCTCTTCAGCAAAATGGGTGCCCGTCAATAATGGACTGTGAGGTCCGTTTGGACTTGACCAGGTTATTTATGATTACATAGACGGAGAAAAGTCTACTTCCGTCTATGCTTAATCCATCTATTTTTTTAAAGTTTCCCTGCCTATCATTTTAACATCAGCAAAACGGGTGTCCGTCAGTGACAGATAGACGGACAGGTCCGTTGATCAGACGGAATGCCCACCTCTGCAAATTACAATGTAGGAGCACAGTACAGTAGTGTTTTTTTTGTTTTTTTTCTGAGTTATCGTGCTAACATGGCAACTGTCCCAAGGCGAAGAGATCGGCATGCTGGAGGACATGGAGGTGGGCGTGGCAGACCTCCAGAGTGTCGTGTTCAAGGTGACCCAGGCCAGGACGGACCACCTCAGCGACCTTCAGCCTGTGGTGCGAGGCAGACGGTGAGACTTGCGCACATCCGTCACTCTCGTGTACATTTAGTCGAAAGTTGCTACCTTGTATACAATATGCATGAATATTGATGTCCAAGTTGCACATCAGTCACTACTTGTGGTGTAACGGTACGCTAAATCACGTTTCGGTTCGTTTTTTGGGAAACTTCGGTTCGGTATATTTTCGGTACAAAAAAAAAACGTTTTTTTTAATATGTTTATTTTGAAAAGATGACAAGTATATGGTAGATTTTGGGGGGAAAATAAATAAAAGCGAGCCATTCAGGTGATATTCTAAAGAATTACACCGGAATAAAAAATACACTAACAAGATCTCTTAATTTTGTATATTATTAAGACACTACAGTACATGTATACACTTCAATTCATACAATAACAGTTACAATTATTGCAAACTATATTTAAAAAAAGATGATAATGAAAAAAATGAAAAAGCCTTTATGAAATTGTATACACTTTTTAGGCATTGAAATCTTTGAATGTTGAACAGCATATTGTAACGAATTGGGTTATCTGTGTTGTGGTCAGATTTGTGTGTCGCTGAGAATCCTTCGAGCTCTGGCTCTCACTGTTTGTGCCGCCACTCTCGTCTCCCGCATGCAACAGTCAATAGCGCCCGTGCGTAAGCTCGCGCTAATAAGTGGAGCGAACCCAACGCAAGCGGACCGAACCGAACATGCCATACCGAAACGTATTAATACACCCACGTGTACCGTTACACCCCTAGTCACTACAGTGGACATTTATTCAAAAACTCTGTGCCCAAATCTTTGTCAAACGCCAAACCGTTACTGCCACCACCTGGTATTGTCCTTCCACTGCAAGGAAGCCAGTGTGAATCCATCGATAATGAAAGCTGCTTTCGATTGCCCCCGGAAGGAAACGGCTTTCAAACATCGTCCCCTGTAGTGACTGATGCTTAACTTTGGCATTGCGGTTGTCCTCAGGGACCACTTCACCGTGGAGGTCCCGCTGCCAGGCCCCGCCTTCCAGAACATGCCAGAAGAAATCAAGGAGGGCCGACCTCTGCGCGTGTTTCCGGTGCTTTTTAACGTGGGCATCAACGAGCAGCAAACCATCGCCGAGAGGTCAGCGCCCATCGCATTTCAACGCTTTGAGCTGCTCACACGTCTTGATTTTCTCCTCCTGTTTTTTTTCCAAGGACCCCCTCATAATTCAAACACCAATTCAACTACTACGTGTAAACCGAAATGTCCAATTGCATTTTTTTTCCAAGACAAGTTGATCATAAAGCAGTCCTTCTCAAATAGTTGGGTGTAGATATATTTGTATTGGTTTAATTTATTGGTGTGCCTGACTCCGTTGTTATGCACCACTTTATGATGATATGACATCAGAATTTCTTGCCAGCTACGGCTCGCAGACCCCCGTGAACCCAGTTTGAGATCCACTGTTAAAAAACCATCCAGACTCTCCAATGGCTTTCACTTTGTCCGCAGGTTTGGAGACATTTCCCTTCAGGAGAGGATCAACCAGAAGAACTTTGAAACGCTGGAGTGTTATTACAAAACATTGAGCGAAAAGGTGCCACGTGAATGTGAGTTGGTCCAGTCGTTATCACAAAGGTGTGGTCTGACCGACCACGAGAGAAAGTCTCACTCTGCTTGCTTATTTCTTTTTTTTTATTTCTTTTTTTTTTTTTTTCTCCCGCGTTGTGGAAAACAGGTCTACCGTGTTTCCAAAGCCAGACCGACATCAAGGAACTACTTGAAACCCTGGGCCAGAATGTAGTCGCTAAGCGGAGAAAGAATGTGGAGATTCTGTGGAGCGCCGCGGCGGTGAGGACTGATCGTCTCGCTCCGCCTTTGGGGAATATAAATTTCCCACTCGGACGTGTAAACAAAATGGCCTTGCGTTGCATAAGCCACGCATCTGGACTTGCAAAAATGCATGACGCATCGGTTGATCTATACGGTAACATCTTGTCTTACAGTGCACGTCTGCATATCTGCGGTCGAGCTTTGGAGAATACACGTGTTGACAGATTTTTGGGGGGGGAGGAAACTATCCTCCGTTATTTGCTGAAAAATGGAGAATGTATTCCCCAAAAATGCCGTATGACATGATAGCATCTTGTGGCATTTTGGTGCAAAGGAACGTTTTTGAAGTCAGTTGAGCTTTATTTAGATAAAACTAGAGGTTTGCCACTATCGGTGCAAAGGAACTACAGTATGTTGAAATGGGTTGTTATTTATTTAGGCAAAAGTAGTGCTTTGTTGCCAGGTTGCTGCATCTTGGTGCCAAGGGACCAAGTGAATTGGGGAGCTCCATTTAGATAAAAGTAGTGCTTTGCCATTATCTTGTGGCATCTTTGGGCCAAAGACCAATGTTGAAGTCAGTTGAGGAGCTTAATTTAGACAAAGGAAGTGCTTTATTGTGGTCTTGTGGCGTCTTGATGCCAAGGAACTATGCCGAAACAAACTGAGAAGCTTTATTTGTACATGAATAGTACTTAATCGTCACCTTGTTGCATCTTGGTGCCAAAGGACTGTTAAAATGAGTTCAGAAGTTTCATTTAGACATAATTAGTGCTTTGCCACTTTCTTGGTGTCAAGAAACTATGTTGGGATAATTTGAGCTTCATTTACACAAAAGTAGTGCTTTGCTGCTATCTTAGTGTCTCGAAACTGTTAAAATAAGTTGAGGAGCTTCATTTAGACTAAAGTAGTGCTTTGCTGCTATCGTGTGACATTTCCGTGCCAAGGAACAATGTTGAAGTCAGTTGAGGAGCTTCATTTAGACAAAGGTAGCGCTTAGCTGCTATCTTAGTGTCTTGAAACTGTTATAACCAGTTGAGGAGCTACATTTAGAAAAAAGTTGTGCTTTGCACCTATTATTATGTTGACATGAGTAGAGGAACTTCATTTAAAAGTAGTGGTTTGGCGGTTCATTTTAAAAATCAAATGTAGCCCTTTAACTCTAAAGTTTTCCCAGCCCGGTTGAGCTATTGAACAAACTGTCTTATTTCGCCATGTTTGTCCAGATTTGCCGACGCCTGAACGGCATCAGGTTCACCAGCTGCAAAAGTGCCAAAGACCGAACGTCCATGTCCGTCACGCTGGAGCAGTGCGCCCTGCTGCGTGACGAGCACCAGCTCAGCAAGGACTTCTTCATCCGTGCGCTGGACTGCATGCGGAGGTAAAGCCTTCCAACACACCTCAATGGTGTCGCTGCTGATTTTTGCTCGTCCAAAACAATGGAATCAGCCCAGATTAAAGGGTCATTTCATCTAAACCACTTTCAATTTAAATGATTCAATTAAAATGTCTTGCACATAAAAGTTCATTACAACTAAACTGTATTTAACAAATACACTTCACTGGATTAAAAAAAAAAAAAAAAAAACTTGAAGCCACTGTAACATTATGAAGATTTACTACATACTACAAGAACTAGTCTGCATACAAGTGGTACCACACCTTTGGCAATCAATGTACCCGAGGGATTAACGACATTTTGGTCATAAAGTGTGGTAGGATTACGAAATAGCCTCCTGAAGTGTTAGGAAATATTGACTGATTGACACAAAGTCAGACGCAGGAAAATCAAAAACGAATTTACAGTGTAGTATGCTCACCTGGTCGGCCGTTTTGGTTGTGGAATTTTTCCGAAACGCGGGCCTTTCCCAAGGCATCGTACCTGAACAAACTTCCTGCGCGATCCAAAACTGAACCGAGTATACGAGCGAGATGATTGACACTTACTGGACGCTTGCAGTCAAAGTTTGGGGGGTGCAGTGGGGGTGGGGAGTGTTGTCTTTGCTAATTACTGAGAAATACCGTTCAAAAACTTCAACCGCACTTTTGTATCTTTCTTATGAAAAAAAAAATTTGAAAAAACTAGAATTAGGATTATTATTGATCGTTCTCTTCTTACTTTGACAATCCATTGTGAGATTTGGACTTTAAATGCGAGGTTACGATCTTGCAATGTCCTCAGTATGCCGTATTCTCAATAATGGGACTTTGTCAAACCAATTTTTGGTCAAAAGCTGTTTTTAATCATGGGGCTTTAGCCCCAGCAGTTTCTCAAAATGTTGCTAAACTGAGTGGATCTAATTTTAATGTAAAAAAAGTGTTCTTTCATATGAAAACATAATGCCTGACAACACAAACATTTGAAAAAAGTGTCTTGAAGTGAAATTGACTATTTAAAGGGGGCGTTTGGGATTAGACCTGAAAGTGGCACTGCCACCTACTGGCCTGGCATTTACATTGCAGCGTTTTTTGGGAGTTACATAATATTTTGTGGTACAAGCAATGTGAAAGTAACCTTGAATACATTTAGTTGAACTGACCCTTTAACATGAGTGACGTTTGTGTCCATACACCGGCGCACGCACACTGTACCCCCCCACCCCCACCACCACCACCACCACCCCCCGCTTGTTGCATTCCACTATCACCGCACACGCACACATACATGATTGCTTCCATGGATACACGTCCCGAGCAATACCTAACAACAACAAAAAAACGATTAGGACTGTTCAGGTTCATCAAGTTTTTTTTCCTGCAAATATGTAAAAAGTCCAAACTGAGAGATAAGAGGGTTCAAAACAAGCGTTTTTGTTTTCAACGACATTGCGCTTATGTTTGTGTACTCTGAGCCTCGGCATGCTGGAATGTGCTTTGATCCAACGCGTGGCTCGCATGCGTTCCGGTAAGATGACAATACTTATTCAACACAAAGTTATAAAACATAATGATACAGTACGAAAGTAGGTCAGTGATTAAGACCTGCTTGACTGGTTGGCATGTCGTCATGCGCGGCATCCAGGACCTCAATGGCGAACAGCGATTCTGCAACACCTGCGCTCGCCATTGGAATTAAAGGTGCACTGGTTTTGGTCAAATAAGTCATCCGCTTTTTTCCCTTGAGGGTTTGATGTACACTCTAGTACTGCCTATTGACTCAGAGGTCACTCTATCTATACCAGGTACAGTATTTGCAATGATGTGGGGAAACCAGTTTCTCCCCCTCACCACCTAGGACAAATTTTAAGACTCCAAGGTTACCGTTTCTTGGTCCAGAAAGGATGTTCTTGTACTATACCTTGAGGTGCAATCGTGTATTTTTCACCTAAAACTGTAAGTAGGTAAGTCCATTGTCGGCAATAGAGGTAGAGTAGACACCAAGGTAAGTTTTTCTTTAGCTATGTGGTATCTTGAAGTCAGCGGTGTCATGGTTCCAAAAGCCAAGTCCTCAAGGGTGCAAGCCCCGCGACAAACTCTGTATGCCTGATGGTACAAAAATGTGCTTTCTATTTACTGCTTTCTGTCTGTGGGTAGGTAGGCCGAGCCACTATCCGCAATAAGGGTGCAGTTGACTCCAGAGTAACTGCTTCTGTGATTACCAGCACCACAAAAGTTCAGGCGTGTTCTCAAGATGATAAGGTTGAGGTTGAGTGCACGACAGCAGAATCCTCCAGTGACGAGCTTTGTGTCCCAAAAGAAAACCGCAATGTATCTTTTCCTGAGACTATGGATGGATAGGTGGGTAGGTGAACTGTCAGAAATAGGGTTCCAGTTGACTCACAGGTAACTGTTTCGAGCTGTACCAAGTCCAAAACGATAAAGGCACAGCATGTAAAAGTCAAGGTGTGGAGATAGTAGATTGGTGGGAAGGTAGGAATCGATTTCTGTTCCTCAACGTAATGATCTACCACACTTGTAGAACAAATTATTGGACACCAAGGGCAAATGTTCCTAGTTTTACCTGGTACAAAAAAAAATCAAATTGGTTGGTAGATGAGTGGGTCGATGGGGAGGGAGGGACAAGCAGCGGTAGGTAGTAGGGATGTCACAATATCGGCAATATCGTGACATCGCGATACTAAAATTGCCACGATATATCGTCGTAGTCATGTCACGATGTTAATAGTAGCAAATCTGTTCAAAAGCCCAAGATGTTTTCCATTTGTGAAGTTCCAGCACCCTCTGGTGGTTACTTAATAAGTGCAGTTTAATTCGATGCCACCTATGTTTAAGACCCACGCTAATCGCCATAGAAACGCATGACTGGCCAAGCCTATATTTCTTTGTGAATGCTGTTATGTACAAAAATACAATATTGTGATTTTTTTAAATTTATTTATTCATTTATTTTTTTACTATGAGCTCCTTTTTTTGGTTGTTGTTTTTTGTACAATATCGTGATATTTTGATATATCGCCAACCTCCCCACAAGATTGTGTTAATTATCGTACCGCGAGATTCATATCGTGATATGATCATATTGTGACATTTGGATTTAGCTAGCTAGGTTGGGTAGGAATGGAGGTGGGTCTTTCCAGGTAGGTAGGACAGTGGGTGGTCAGTAGGTAAATTGGAAGGTCAGTTGAATAGTAGGCGGGCAGGTAGGCAGGTGCATCCCGAATGCCGCCTTCCCCCCTCCATGTCGCAGTCCTCCCATTTCCTCTCATTTCTACCACCCTCCGCGCCTCGTCTTCCTCTCTTGCGTGTTCTCTTCATCTTCCCGGGCTGAAAGTCTCTCACTAACCTGCCTTGTTTGGCTCTCTCTCTCTCTCTCTCTCTCCCTCTTTCTGCCCGCGATCGGGGGCGGGGGGTGCGTCTTTCCCTCCCTCCCTCAGTCGGCTGTCCCACGGAGAGTTGGGGCGCTGGGAGGACCCCGAGGCGGGCGCGGCGGCCGAGAGCAAACCGACGTCGCGTCACTTTTACCCCATCGCCCTGCTGCTCGTCAGCTCCCACCTGCTGGTCGTCTGGCTCATTTTAAGTCTGGTTTTTCTGCTGGCAAAGTATCAATAAAGCTGCTGACAACTACCACGCCTTCGATCACTCTCTTCGGCATCCGTGCTCACCGTTCTTTTTCTTCGTCTTACCGCTCGCACACACCACTGAAATTTGGTTGCAGTAAATTATGTGAGAGCTTTCTGAGGAATTCAAAACATTTTTCAGTAGTGTGTGAATGTGCCAGGTGTTTATGTGGGAAGTGTTCCAGTTGTGTGAAATGTGTGTTTGTTTGTGTAAACGTGAGAGCATTTCCATAGTGTGTGAGTGCGGGGGCCAGGGGCCCATCCAGATTGACAGACTTCTCAAAAAATGAGATTCATGAAAAAATAGAGACTTTTAAAAATTTAGTAAATTATTCAATTATTTTTGAATTTGTGTTTCGTGGTGTTTTTAATTTGATTGAATATTAAGAATGGCATGATTATGGTTGTCTCAGGAAGATCTCAACTTCATATTATTCAGTTTGTCATTCTATTTGAATACACGATGTGTCGGGACAGGAGGATTGTGCTCAGTCAGAGAAATAGTCAGGCCCCACCCTGATTTTTCCAGGTCCACCCATTCGCCTTGTTCTGGCTCCGCCCCTGCCGCGGGCATTTCAGTATTCAGAGTGGTAGTTTGTCAAAGTTCTTAGTCAGAAACGCTAACGGAAGCCCGTCAAAATCTTGGTTGACCGGCCTGGAGGCGATTACTATTTATTCCGGATGGACAAAAAGTTGGAGAGACGGACGGCGGAAGGGTATTCCGGCTGTAGGCAATAAACGGACCGCAAATATTTAGTAAAATGCCCAGCTCTTGCAATGACATATTGTTTTCTTAATTACATTTAGAGATAACATTATTTTTCTTAGGAATTGTGCCTTATTTTAATTTGAAAATATTGTAAAAGTATTGTCGTACATTACAATGTTCATCATTAGTTTAAATTTATTGCAATGATAGACCAGTACTGTAGATTTGAGTTTTGTTGCAGCATGGTTTTATAGCTCTTTTTTTTTTTTTTTTTAATACCAAATTTGAATTCTAAGTAGCAAAGTAGCAAAACCGCGCAGGACCTCAGACAGCACATTTTGACTCGAATTAGAATTTTCCCTGTCGTGACTATTGTTGTTTTGACCGTCAGAGAAGGCTGCCGAATGGAAAACGTGGAGAAGAACATCGGCTGCAGGAAGTACGCCTTCAACATGTTGCAACTGATTGCTTTCCCAAAAGTTTACCGGCCCCCGGAGGGCTCATACGGAAAAGTGGACACTTGACCATTTCCTGTTTTTGTAGATGAATTGCCGCCTGGTGTTTGCTGATAAGGTTTCTGAAAACATTTGAAAACATCTGTCCAGACATCCTACGTGCGGCTGGACATGTCATACGTGTCATTTCATAATACTGTACAACAAATATTATTTATTTTTTTTCTACACTGAAACAAGGGGTTTAACCCCTGTATTGTACAAAATGATGTCATTTTTTTTTCCTTCGAACAAATAAAACCATCTTTCCATTTGCTTGTCCTGTCTTTATAAGCTTGTATTAGATTGCAACTGGATAAGAGAGTGAACCCCAGCATATTCGACGAGTTTCATTTGTTTCATGACCACGCGTATCGCAAACCTTCCTTCCCCACTGAAAAGAATGGAAATGCCGTTAAATGATTCCCATCCCCTATAAAACCCCAACAAAAAATGTGTTAACATGTTTTTAATAAGAAAAATAACTCTACAGTATTGTAAAACAGAGTAATAAATAGCCACCAGGGAGCAGTATAACATATACATTCACGCATACACAAAAGAAGACGGTCACAACTGCTCAGTGTTAGACATTTTTCACAGAGGATAAAGAATATATACTTGTCAATATTGTGTGTTTACATTTTGTTTTGTGTATCAGCGTTAAGTTAGCGATCTGTCAACTTCAACCCAGAATGGGAAAAATCACTTTTCATCTTGAAAGAAGCACCTTTTTAAAGGGACATTTTACTTTGGGGTGGAATTTCAAGATGAACCGGTGAACTTGATTTGACTTTCTGTAAACATTTGAATCCATCTGTTCAATGTTTCAGTACTTTTTACACAACTTGCTGTTCTCTAACAAAACAAAAATTTTGCTAAATGGCAAAAGTCAAACAGATGTTTGAGACACGAACGGACCACATTGAAGAGAATACATTTCCCGCCCTGTTCAGTTAAAACTGAGATTTCAACAGTCGTCTTCATCGTGCTGTTCACATTTTGATTCTGTGGCGTGCTTTTGTCAAAATAGCCAGAGGATGAAGAATTGTTGACATATTTCATTTACAAAACCTCCATTGTAACACTTTCACACTTCAGCCTGCGCACACCGAGGCAAACACGACATGACCGATCAAACAAAACCGATGCGAGAGGAGCGCAAAGAAACATTTAGCAGAAGCCTCCGACCGATGAGGGTTGATGGAGGCTGTTCAGTGGCCCATTGTTTATGGGAAACATTGCTTGTGTCACATACACAACGGGCCTTCAAACCAGTGAGGTACAGTGAACCCCCTCGATAGCGCCGTTCATCCTTCACGTCACAAGGCTTACGTTGTATGTAAGTGATGCTAATTTCTGTGAGTTTTGCGGGTTATTCATTTGACACAACTTTTTGAGTTGTTAAGCCAAAAAAGTTGGATCGGTCCATTTTTGACACAATTTGGGCTATTTTTGATCCACCTGTTTTTATGGTGTGAGTGGGTCTGGAATGTATTCTTCGAGATAAGCAGGGGTTCACTGTACTATACTCTATCAGCATATTTGGACTTGTTACATTCATTTCTTTACATTAGCATATTTTGGGCCAATAACATTCATTTCAATCTGTCAATTTATACAGTGCATTCATGGCTGCTGAACAATTAGTTTATGTTCATGGTCAAATATTGCCTAGCATTGACACACCTTGCTACATCTCAAACTGTTAGAATACATCACACATTTCATTCATATCAAGCTACAAGGCATTATTTATAATAGTAAAAAACACAATCAGAAGTTATTCACACGTGTATACTTAGTGCACAAGTAGTTGGACAATCACAGGTGGTTTTTTTTGTTGTTGTTTTTGAAGAAATCATTGGATGGAATAAAAGCAAACTATCAGAATGATGGGATGAATACAGGCGCTGGATAAAGTATATAATCAGTGAAATCCACAAAATTAACAGGCACACAGACTGGAAAAATAAAATTGGGTTAAATTATTTCTTTGATGTATTCCTGTTGTTTTGTAAAAATTAGTTTTAACATTACCAAATGTTCATGTAATTGCACATTTTTCTTATAACATCATCTAATTATTTTCATAACATTGTGTCTTTCTCATAAATCACTTTATTCTTTGTAACGTCTTTCTTTTTGTGAAAAAACAAAACAACATTTGGCTCTTAAATTATGACTATTCTTGTAACATTGCGGTATTTCTCTTGAAAATCACGAGTTTGTCTCATAAAATAACTAATGTTACTCTGGATTCTTGTAAGTTACGACTGTTTCTCATAACATTAACATTTTCTCGTATTCTTATTCTCGTAAAATGACAACTTTATTCTTTAACACTCCAATATCTGTTTTCGAAACATTGTTTTTTCTTGTACATTTTCCTTATAAATTACGACTTTTATTTCCATTTTTGTGAATTAACACTTTATTCTCATGACAAGATTTTCTTTTGACTTCATTCCTGTAACGTTCCGTTTTCTCAGACGTACTTTTACCGTTAAGATTTTCGGCTATTTTTCTTGGACAATTAAAACTTTAAAACTACAATTTTTTTTCTTGTTGGTTAAAACTTTGCCTTGTGACGATGACTTTATTATTGGAAGATTTTTTTTTTTTTTTTTTCAATTACAACTTTAATGTCGGAATTTATTATTCTGATGAATTCCAAATTTATTCCCATTTTTTTCTTGAGTACGTCTTGTAATTTAAAGGTTTTATCCATGCTAATTTCTTTTTTTTTTTATTAAAATCAACATTTTATTCATGGGAAAAAGATGATTTTTTTCTTATAAATTAAATATCCACTTTTTATTGTAGCAGTACGGCTTTATCATCATAAAATGACAAGTTTATTTTATTTAGTAAATTTATGATTTTTCTTTTTTCTGTGCTTTGAAATGTTTGCAACACTGTCATTGTCCAAAAGCATGTGGACCTCACTATACATCAATCGATCACATTTTATTTATATAGCACTTTTGATACATAAAAATGCAACTCAAAGTGCTTTAAAACATTCAAAGCAAAACATAAAAAAAAAAAATAATAAAAAATAAATAAATTGATAATTAGAAGAAAAAAAAAAAAATCTGTTCATGCCCTCCCTCCCAACAAACCCAAGACAGATATCCATTAGTACATCAGCAATCATTCACACACACCCACACAAAGTGAACAACCTGATAAAATGTGTTAAAAAGACATGACAAGGCACAGAGAAACCATATGAGGAAAGGGTACCCGAGGGGAACGACAGCCCACGGCCACAGGGGCGCCACCACCATAGAGGCCCGGATTAGACAAGCGGACCCCACACAAAGTGTAGAGGCCGCCGGCCACCCAGACCCAAGGAGTCCCTGTGATGACAGCCCCCGCGGGAAGGGCAGCCACCCCTCCCTCAAAGCGGAGGCTCCCCCATGAGGAAACACTGGAGCTAAAAGCTGACAACGGCAGAGAGCAACAAAACTAAAAGACAGAACAGTAGTATAGTCTAAGAACTAGAATCAGTAAGATGAGATAAAAAAAATAATCTTCAATCAAAAGAAAAGATAAATTATTTAAAAGTTGTGAAAAGCCAAACTAAAAAGGTGTGTCTTGAGCTTCCTTTTAAAAATATCAACAGTCTCTGCAGACCTGACGTCCTCTGGCAGGCTATTCCAAAGGTGAGGACCAAAATGGCTGAATGCAGCCTCGCCATGCATTTTGGTCCTCACCCCTGGAATAAATAAAAGGCCGGCGCCAGAGGACCTCAGGATCCGCGAGGGTTGGTATGATAAAAGCAAATCAGATAAATAAGATGGCCCAAGACCAGTAACACATTTATAAACTAATAAAAGTACCTTGAAATCGATCCTGAAACACACAGGGAGCCAATGCAGCAATTTCAAAACTGGCGTAATGTGCTCCCGCCCTCTGGTTCTCGTCAACACCCGAGCGGCTGAATTCTGCAGTAGTTGCAGTGGTGAAATGCTCTTTTTCGGGAGGCCAGAGAGCAGGGCATTACAGTAATCTAAACGACAGGAAATAAAAGCATGCATCAGCACTTCCGTGTTAGTCTGAGAGAGAAACGGGCGGACTCTGGCGATATTCTTAAGGTGATAAAAACCAATCTTGGTTGCATTTTTAATATGAGGAATAAAACTGAGCTCAGAGTCAAAAATGACGCCAAGGTTATTCACACAATGTGAGGGATTAAAAATGTGTAGTTTTGGTAAAAGCTTCTCTCTCTGACCTTCGGGACCGATAACTAAAACCTCAGTTTTGTCCTGATTGAGCTGTAGGAAATGATCTGCCATCCATGACTTGATATCTAAAATGCAATTTAAAAGGGTATCAATGGGTCCTGTGTCATCAGGAGACACGGCAATATACAGCTGCGTGTCATCAGCATAGCTGTGAAAGCTGATGCCGTGTCCCCTGATGACATCCCCAAGGGGAAGGATATAAAGATTAAAAAGTAGGGGGCCTAAAATCGAACCTTGGGGAACCCCACATTTAATTTCATGGGTTTTGGAGGAACAAGTATCCATACTTACAAAGAAATATCGGTCTGCGAGATAGGAATAAAACCAGTTAAAAACAGTACCGGAGATTCCCACGAGATTTTTAAGTCTATTTAATAAAATTTGGTGATCTACTGTATCAAAAGCAGCGCTTAGATCCAGTAGCACCAAGACTGTGAGTTTTCTCACGTCTGCAGTGCACCTAATATCATTTAAAATCCTTAAAAGAGCAGTCTCCGTACTGTGCTTCATCCTAAAACCAAATTGATATTCCTCCAAAATATTATTTGTGTTTAAAAAATGATTCAACTGGATGAAAACCAGTTTTTCTAAAATCTTACTTAAAAACGGTAAGTTGGATACAGGTCTGTAATTATTAAAAACGCTCGGGTCAGAATTGCTCTTCTTCAGAAGGGGGTTCACCACCGCCGTTTTAAAGGCAGCGGGGAAGACGCCCGTCTGAAGAGAGCAATTGACTATTTAAAATTTGTTCCTCAAAAAATCCATAAAATGTCTTAAAAAGAAATGTGGGAATTGGATCCAAAAGGCAGGTTGTTGGGTTTACCTGGGAGAAAACTCAACCAAATGTCCTTGCATCAACCAGGGCAAAACTTTCCAGTGTTTCCTCATGTAAATATGATTGTCCAGGTTTATTAAAACTTGTGTTTTGACGGGCTAAAATCCTGGATCTTATGTCATCGATTTTACTTCTGAAGTGGTCTGCAAAGGTGGAGAAGAGAACTCTGGGCTTGTTTTTATTGACTGTAATGAGGTTTGAGAAATAGGAAGATCTTGCAAGTTTGACTGTTTTATTGTAGGATTTCAGTTGTTCGCATAAAATTTCATAGTGTACTGTAAGTTTACTTTTTCTCCACCTCCACATATAAGGACATTTTAGTTTATATACAGTATATTATAAATTTGCATCTTGTGGCATTTGATCGGCATTCATTGAGCCATCGCTTGCAGGAGGGTGTTTAGTCTATCCAGGAAGGTTGTGATATTCCCAAGTGAGTGCGCCTCACATGGTAGACAGCTGACCTGCAAGTCAAAACAAGGTATGAAAAAAATCCATCTGCCTTGAAGTGTCCAATTGAGTGAATACAGTGAACCCCCATTGCAGGCCCACCGGGGATATGTGAAAATCTACAATATAGAGCGTTCACATTGTCAACTTTGGCTATTCGCAGGGGATATAGACCAGGCCGTCTTGTGGATAATCAGCAATTTAAAAAAAAAAAAATATATATATATATATATATATATATATATATCCATCCATCCATCCATTATCTGTACCGCTTATCCTCACAAGGGTCGCGGGGCGTGCTGGAGCCTATCCCAGCTGTCTTTGGGCAGTAGGCGGGGGACACCCTGAATTGGTTGCCAGCCAATCGCAGGGCACACAGAGA
>NC_141222.1:17866834-18144334 GCF_054856515.1 Filicampus tigris
GTGGTGCAAATTTACATAAGAGCCGCTGAGTTTCTCTGCCAATGAGGTGATCAGCTAAGCTTGGTGAAGCTCCAGAGCCACTTTCAAGTGGTGGCTGCTGGACTCAAGTGAAGTCCCGCTATATCACAGTTTGTTGTTCGCGTCCCCACCAGCTTGGATTCTTAATAGTTGATGGGTTTTTACGGTATATGGATGGAGGTGCAGCATATTGATATTTAAGAGTAGAGCAAAAGAGGCAGAGAAGGTCCCCAACTAAGTTGTTGTAATAGTCGTTATAGCAGAGCAGAGAACATATACTTGTGAGTAATGGCTACATTGACACAAATTAGCATTATCTTCTGATAAACAGCATATACAGCACATGATAGCTAGGTGAAGTGAATGTGTAAAATGATTCTCAATTTGAGTATTTCATTGTGAAAAATGTGCAATTTTGGTAATGTGGGAATTAGTGGAATGTGAAAATTTGTTCTTAAAGTGGTGAAATTTGCACTGGGAAAGATGCGGAACTATTTTGTTGAACTGGAATTGGGTTTTTGTGTGAAAAATTTGGAATTTTGGAATAAGTCATTTTTAAATGTGGAAAACATTTGCTCGGGTGGCCTTAACTAAGTGAAAATACAAAAGCTGCAATTGGAATTTGAATCAATGGAGAAATGCGGAATGTCAAAAACTGGCAGAATGTTGTTTTTGCACAATAAGCCACTTGATTATGCTTGTTTGCATGGTAACCAAAGCAATCCTACATTGCTGTAGTCGTACCTTAGCACAAATACACAAAGCCACACCTGAGTTGTGCGTCTGTCCCTGCACAGGTGAGGGCAGAGCTGCAGCCGGCTGCCTGCCTGGAAACAACACGGACGGGTTAGTGCACATCCTCGAGTGTTCAGCGCGTCCACGCATCAGTGACACTGTAAATTTACTGCGTGATTGACACAGATAAAGTGCTTGGCATTCTTTCCCACACACAAACACAACTGATCCTGTTCTTTTCAAAATAATGCCTTGGCAAATAAAATCACACTCACTTTTGATTGACACCGTCAAAGAGCTATTTATTTAACCATGTTTACTATGGCGGGTTGCAGCTGTGAAGAATGACTAGTTGTTCTTGTTCCCAATGTTATGATAGTTATTTGGATACATGTGAGCCATCTTATTTATCTGATTTGCTTTTATCATACCAGCCCTCGCGGATCCTGAGGTCCTCTGGCGCCGGCCTTTTATTTATTCCAAGGGTGAGGACCAAAATGCATGGCGAGGCTGCATTCAGCCATTTTGGTCCTCACCTTTGGAATAGCCTGCCAGAGGATGTCAGGTCTGCAGAGACTGTTGATATTTTTAAGAGGAAGCTCAAGACACACCTTTTTAGTTTGGCTTTCAACAACTTTTAAATAATTTATCTTTTCTTTTGATTGAAGATAATTCTATGTTTTGCTTTGAATGTTTTAAAGCACTTTGAGTTGCATTTTTATGTATGAAAAGTGCTATATAAATAAAATGTGATTGATTGATTGATTGAAAATAAATGATAATGATTTAATAAACAATCACAAATATATGTGAGTATTATTTTCAATCTAAATGTTTTGGTCTGCCGTTTGTGTTCAAATCGATTAATAAATTGGTAGACATCTGCGGCGATTGTATTTGAAGGGCGGTTTGACCTAATTGCTGCTTAATCTTACAATGGGCCTACTTCCGAGTTTCAAAATGACTCCCTAAAGTTGACCAATAGAAGAAATGCAATCTGAACGTTTTTTTTGGGGGGGTTTTTTTTTGCATGTTTTCTTGCCTGGATCCCCACCAAATCTGTATTTTCAAGTGGACATATTTTGGGCCAGGCCAATATGGATTTTTTTTAAGGCGATGCCGATTTGGATATTTTGTATAGTAACGGATTAATCGGCTGATTAATTTAAATAATATATAATGAATACACTAGCTTCTTTTTTGGTCCATTAACACTTACAACACTAAAGATAAGAATTTCAGACTGAAGGTTTGACTGTTTTAAAATACTTTGTCCTTTACTATTTGTTTAACTTGATAACAGAAAGAAAAATCAGCAGAAAAATTTGATGACTTTTCAAAAAAATTTCGTTTGAAACTAAACAACCAAGCAAATCTTTTTTTAATGTGACAACACATTTGTGTGCTATGAAATATCATACGGTGTGCCGCAGAAAATAGTTTTACTACGAATAATGCATCTTTGTCATCTATGTCAGCAACATACAGCGTAGTGATGTCGGTCGGTCAAGAGCGGTGTCATAGGTGAATGACTGGAGCAATTTCTTGTCTTTTTTATGTCTTCTTTCTGTCAATGATTTATGTGACTGGTCAACATATGTGGTGGCGTCTAAGCAGAAGGGGGAATGAGGAATTTACAGGCAGTGAGCACACAAGATGGCGTGAGGGAGAGACCAATCAAGGCTGACCTGTTTTCTGAAGCTGAGCCGTGATTGGCCGTTACCTGAGCCCTGAGTAGTTGTGATGTCATTTTCAGTCGACAGAAATTACAAAATGGCCGCCCCCTGAGATGGCTAAAAACGGGTATATTTTGCTCCAATTCCACCTGGCATTTTACCTGAATGCCTAAAAAGGTGCATCCAAAGTAAATTTGAAGCTGTACTTGAACCTTTTGGAGTATCAGAATAGGTTTGGTCTCTTTTTGAAGATAACACTTTGTATTTTTCTCCTCAACTATCAGAATTGTTTTATGTGCTACTGGCACTGAATTATGGAAGTTTGAATACATAAAAGAAGGCGGATTTTATGTCCGCCTATTTTTTTTTTTTTTTTTTTCAAAAAATCTGTCTGGAAAATTATGTAGTAGCGTGGTGGACTAAAATAACAACAGGATTACAGCTCAAAGGCTCCTCCAATTCCATTTCAAATTTGATAATACGACAGAAAATTCGCATTTTACACAAGTTTTACTAAGGGGATGTCCAGGCGAACCAAAGGTGTGCCATTTGGGTGATCCAATTGCAACCATGTTCACATACGTAGGGGAAAAGGCTGCTATTGTGGAATGCTTCAACAATCATGAGTTCTAATGAAACGTAACACTTGGCGCTATCATATCCAGATTTAAAAAAAAAAAAAAACGCAAAAAAAATCAAAGAAGGTGACGGGATATGACGTGCGCTCTGACGCACGGCCTGGCGTCGCTGCCGGCGGCTTTGAAAGTGTGTTACGCCAGTCACGCACTGTGTTTTTTGGAAGAATTTCATTGGCCGTTGAATGCGTCATTCATCATCTTAGCAAGTTTGGTTGTGACTGCATACACAATTGACGAATCGTCGATATGCAGGTGTGGTACTATTTACGCACGTAATTTGCTCATTGGCTGTTGTTGAACTCCTGACACGGAAACATTTGTTTATTGGATCAAGTAAGCAATCAATCAAACATAGGGTCCAGCCTATGTTTTGAATTCTCGTGTGGCTAAATCGTCAAAGCTAATTCAATCTATGATGGAAAATATGTTCAAAATATGTGCATCAGATAGCAACATGTAACGGTTGGAGCAGCTAATAACGTGGCTTTATGGATGTCAGGCTTGTTGTGGACTAACTATATTACTGGAATACTTTTACTGGACCCTTGTCGATATGATAATTTCTGATGGATTGTGAAATTGTGTCTGACATTTGAGGCTGGAATGGTGAGTTCCATATTTTTTGTGTGTTAGCGATTGTTTTGACTTAAATGCTCGCCCAGCCTGCAGATATGTTTGGTATCATTCGAATCTGCGGAAACTCAGTTTTCTAAAGATATCTAACATGCACGGGAATGGTTCGAAGTTGTTCTGTGTATAGTGAGTGCCGCGGGCATGACGCGAAAACCCACCCGTGGGGCCGACGGAATTGCAACGGGTTTAACTCATATTCCACAAATGCAATATTAATCAGAATGCCGTGTTTGAACTAATGGGACTGCTGGGAACATATTCTTGAAAAAAATATGCTTGGGTTGATTTCTACTTTAAGGGGCACATAACATGCAAGGGGGACAATTATTATTATTAATCTACAGACAGAATTTACATTGATCCATATTTTTGATGATCTATTGCTACGGGATTGTACTATTCATGCAGCACAGCCGCTATCATTTTCAATGGCGCCTTGTACGACAACCGCTAGCAAGTACTGTATTACCATAGACAACATTTACATAGACTCTGCCTTGAGTCAAGCCGAAACATAACATTGGCGTCGCAGCCATACTGGATGTGGTAAAAAAAAAAAAATGGATATAAATGGCAGATTTTCTGGTGGTCACATCCGATATGGCAGACGTGCTAACCTATGCACGGAAAGGGCATTCCACTCAAGACGTGTCTATGTTTACATGTCTATACTTTTTGCAGCGGAAGCTGCGCGCTGATGATGCGCCAGTAAAAAAAATAATAATGATGTATACAGGAGCAAACCGCATTTTAGGTTTTCAGCAGGTGGACGATTTAAGTTCTTATGTTTTATTTATAAAATACGAGAAGAATGTATTTAAACATTCAGTATTTGCCAATAAAATATGTGCCAATTGGATCAAAAATGGAAACTGCGCTGTCTGCTACAGTTAATGAAAATCAGTTTGTCTCACGGTCATAAATATTATATTATTTATCACTGAGTAGCCTGACGAGCTGCAGTTTAGATCCAGAACACCCAAGTGTCAAGCCTCGGAGCTGACGACTAGATAAAGTGAAGTGGGCGAGGTCCCAAACAACACCCAGACGAAAGTGAAATTTTTAACTCATTCAGTACCAGACTTTTTCAGACCCTCTGTGAAATGGCATATGATGTTTATGTCATTGGGATAGAGTGAGTTAAGCGCTTTTGACTGAGTTTCCTGTTTCGGTTTCTAAAAAAGCCACAATTTTGCTGGGATTGAAATGTGAAATCCTGCCGAGCAGAGAACCTCGCGCAAGCGTGGTTCACACGGTTAACCGCCCCGTGGCCACGCAGCGATCGAAAAAGAATTGAGAGAACAACTTTAAACCATCTTACCGTTGCGCAAGTGATCATCCGGACCGGGACGAGTGTGCGCCCTGCTAGAGGGGCTGACCCGCGGAGTAGCAGTCTACGGTCATGCTGCGCCAGTAGACGACTACGGCACAGCGGAGCGACGATTCCTATCTTTCGCGCGTGCCTGCTCTGTCAGCAGATTGCAAAGTCACCGAAGCACACTGTACAGAGATCCCTCCTGAAATCAAGTTGTACACATTACACGTACAACAAGCTCAGTGTGGAGTGAGCGCCTCTGATTCGTCACCTGGGGAGGGAGGGACGGAGAGGGAAGGAGAGAGAGAGAGAGAGAGAGAGAGACAGAGAGAGTCTGCGTCTGCGGAGAATCGGTTGTGATGGCGTATGCTCTCTGCCACCAACATTCAAACTGCCAATGATTAACAAACTACCAGAGATGGGCATACTGCCTATGTGACGGACCGGTCCCCCTCTGGCGGACGCATATTTTGTAGGGGATAAACGGGAAACTTTAAAAAATAGTTGGACTAAGTATAGTCAGAAGCCCATTTTTTTGTTACGGTGATATGAAAAACATGTCATCTGTCACTTTCCATTATGATGGATGGCTTCCCCTGGCCACGCACACAAATAAATGCTAGCGGTAGTTTGTTGAAGTTTTTTTTTTTTTTTTTAAGTTTATTGGTAGTCAGCTAACGGAAACCTGTTTAAAATGATAGTCGGACCGGTGTACTGTACAGGCGATTACTATTTCATCCGGCCGGACAAAATTGTGTGATAAATGGACCGCACATTTTTAGTAAAATGCCCAGCTCTGCTAACTACATTTATGTGACTGAACAAAACACAGAAAGTGTACTTTATTTGGGCTACAAAAACGACAGGGAAAGTTGACTAGAACTGCTGAACTTTATTTGGGATTCATCAGAGGCACTTTAAATGGTGCAAGTCAATGTGCTGACTCCTGTCTAGCATGAGATTGGTTAATTCTGAACATTGCCAAATCACTTATGAGGGTGTGAACACTTCTGCAAATATTTCCCGTCAAAGATTTTTTTTTTTTTTTTTTTAGTATCACAAATTCCTGATGTTTGAACAGGGGTGTAAACTTTATTATGTATGTTTTTTTTGTTTGTTGTTATAGATGTGACTTTGCAGAAATAGATGTGACTTTGCAGAAATATTTGGTTTGCCAGCAAACACACTATTGGTTCATTTTCTGTGCTAATTTGTTTATTTAGGCCCCATCCTGTGCTTGCAAATCATGTGACATATTTGACAGTGAAGTCAATAAAAGATTGTTAAAATGGTTGGTAGGAGGAACAAAACCGCCACCTGACTTTCACCAAAACATTTTTGTTCCATTTCAGACTTTGGCTCCTGCGTCTAATTTAAGAGCGGACATTTCTTCTTCGGCCTCGTCGTCATCCTCCTCCTCTTCATCATCCTCCTCTTCCTCATAATCATCGTCGTCATCATCGTAGTTGTGTCCTCCACCTCCAGATGCGACGTTCTTCCAGTAGGCGTCGTAGCCAGACGCTCCATAGCCGTCGTCATCGTCGTCGTCGTCAGCACCAGCCTGCCGTCCGAATTTCAACGTGCGCGCTGCGTGGGGTAAACACACACATGCATGATGATGGTCATGTGACACATTCGCACTGTGAGAGGGCAGTTAGAGGCGTTTCCCGGGACTCACTGGACATGCTGAGGTCTTTCGTCTCTTGGGTCTCGTGGCCGCACTTGGGACACGGTGGCGCTTTCCCCTTCTCCTGCTTGAACACTTTGCTCTTGGCGTGGTCGTCACAGTAGCAGGACTGGGAGGATGACAGGACCTTTTAATGCCAACTCATAGGGGCCATGTTAGATTTCTTTTTAAATTTTTCTTTTTCAAAGCCAAACGTTGTTGGATGCACTGACTAGCATTAGCGGACTGTGTTAACTTCCAATGAGTGATACATGCCACCTCCGCGAAAGAGGCTACCTTAAATATGGGATTAAGTGAGTGGGCAGATTTTTGTTTTTATTTTTTAAAATGGACATATGGCCCCGGGCATTTGGAGTTGATGTTCAAAAATAAAAAAGGTTTAATGTTTATGTAAAATAGTTGATGCAAAATAATCTGTAAAAATAATGTATATTGTTAGTTGCAGCCCTAATGTCAACAAACATTACAAGACTTTCAAGGTGAATTGATCTGAAAATGCTCAGTGGAATGGATTACAAAAAAAAAATCTGAGCGGGCCATATGCCCAGTCTATAAAGAGGGTGTTAAATATGGAAGAATTATTCATCTATGGCACATTTTCACCAACGCAAGTCACAGCCATGTTATTAAGTCACCCTGCAAATGTTTGCAAGTGTAACCAAAATGTACAATATAATTTAGCAGAGCTGCATCCCCACCTTACAGCGCAGGCACGAGTGCTGGCCCAGTCTGTTGCAGGAAACGCCTACATTGAAACACAGGTTCGAAAAAAAATTTATAATTCAGGTTTCAATGCATACCTCTTTCAAAATATGAACCAGGTCAACAGTGACTCACATTTGTATGTTTCGGCTTGAAGGACTTGGCAGCTGGCCTGGTGCTCGAATTGATCATCCTCGCACAAGAAGTTTTGACAGAAGGAGCAGCAAAAAATACGCCCACCTGTTGGAGGAATGAGGGTGCCTGACTTGATGTAGATGATAATCAAGGGGGCGGGGTGGGGGGTTTGTCCTCACCGTGGTCCCACACGCCGCGTTCACACTCAATGCAGTCGGCTTCAGTCAGAGGACATATGCAGGCGTGAGTGCTCAGGCATTTCCTGCTGTGACACACCCAAGCTTCACAGAAGTCACACACTGCACCCTAGCGGCCACAAAGGTTATTTGCAGCATAAAACCAAGTCATTAGTACAGGCTACATACAGTACATACAGTACATACACATGGACTACTTCTCATAAATGTAAGACTTTTTTTTCATGTAAAATGCTCCAATTTCTCTCTAATCTTTTGTTGTAAAATTTGGATGAATCTCGTAACACGATTTTTTTTTTTCATGAAAAATCTATTTTTTTTCCTCAAGGTCTAGAGTAGACACTAGAGCTTATCATTACTACCTAGTGTCAGATACCCTGATGTTGCACAGGACAACGACTGGAAATCCTAATTTAGTGAATCTTAAAATAAGGGATGCACCGATACCAGTATTAGATCCGATACTGTACATCTGTACTCATGCTCGTAAACGTGCTGCGATACAATGACACCGATGCCACTTTACCAGCATGATATTCTTCCCTCACTGAATGTGCGGTGAGCAGTGTGGCAGATAGTGAAGGGTCCACATGTGCCTGTTTCAAACTGTTCATCGACACTCCTATGTTAGGTTTACTGTAAAATTAACACAAAATAAATAGAATTACACATTGTATATTTAATAAAACACATAGCTTCGTCTTACAAAAGTCAGCTATACCATAGACACCACGGGATGAGCTAATAAAATTAGCATCGATATCACGGTCCACTTTTAAATAAATTTTCTAACAAAATATGCAGCAACATATACAGAATAATTATTTAAATACTCACAGGCATATATTCTTTCTACTCCATGGTAAAAAAAAATTAGATTACTGCAACTTAGCGAAAAATTCTTATTTGTGTCTTTTCATCAAATCTACATAGCTGCATACTTGCCGGACACTGTCCTCTGAAAGCAGTGTAGACTTTTCCTGCCCTTCTTGTTGCCCAAATAAAGTTCAGATGTACTAGGCTGTTGAATTTCAATTTAATTTTTGTTAAAGTGTAATATTTGAGTGAAACTTAGGCCATGCTGAGTAAAAGGTAGTGTTTTTTAACAATATTTTATTAAAATAACACATTTTCGTCACAATTGCTGGATGGAGTGACACTGTCAAGTATCGGTACTCGGTATGGCAAATACTTCAATGTAAGTACACGTATGTTTCCTGAAAAAACAAGTTGTATTGGTACATCCCTACGTTAGGCATATTTTTTCCTAAATTGTACAGTCGCGGGGGACGTTCATGCTTTGGATGTTTGACAGTATGTAAAATAGCGATCAATAATTTAAGTATTGCAAGTGCTGCAACATTTTCTTTCAACTTACCACCATTCCCATCCCAGTGGTGTAGATCCCAGGGTGTTTGATGACACAGTCTGAAGTCTTCATACACTTGGTTTTGCCTTATACCAAAAAGAACACACCCCTTAGTATGCATCAAAAGAACAAAACTGTGAAATATTTTACCCAACTCACCGCATTGTGCGCATGTGGGAAGTTTCTGCACGGCGTTGCAAAAGTAACAGAACGCTCTGTTCTTTTGTTTTCTAGGAAGAGAAAACACGGTTAGCGTTTAGTCGATCTGAGCTGCATTGCTGATTGAAATGCTCACCTCTGACATTTATCACAATCCTACACAGCAGGGAGAAAGAAGGCGTTCATGGTTACGACACTTTAAATGGAGATAGTGAGCCACGCTGGCATCTCACCATGTTGACATTGCAAGGGTGTTTCGCCAAGTCCACAAGGTCCCGGTTGGCTCGGCTCTGTTTCTCTCGTTCCTTTCGATTCTCCGCCTTTTTCCGAGCGCCAGTCTTCTTTTTGGGCATTTTGATACCCAGTTGACAACTAACCTTGACACACACACGCGAAACATGAATCCATCGCTACTATAACCGACCCGCCAAATATAAGGGATAGAAGGGAATAGTTTAAAAAGCTCGCCAGGAAAATGTCAATTCAAAGTTTGAAGTGGTCTAGCAGCGAACGACATCGCTAGCTACTAACGTTACGAGAAATTGCATGCTTGGGAGAGATTCATTTACGACTATGACTTTCACATTTGGACGAGTACCTTGTCAAGTCTTTATTTTAATGGGTGTGTTGGTTACAGGCAGATTGAAATTACAAGACCAGAACGTTGTTTTACCTTTCCGAAAAGGATGCGTACGCAAAAGAATGAGCAAGTTCACTGTTCCGTTCAGAAAATGTAATCGTGCAGAAAACAGTACTATAGTGTCGTTAGTTCCTCCTTCGACGCGGAAGCCCAAAATACTTTTTTGTGTTTGTTTTACAGTTATACTGAACGTTAACAAACAAGCCCCAGGCCCAGGAGCTCGTCCAAAAAAATAAAATACAAATAACTAAAAAAAAAAAAGGATGAAAGGGAAGACCTAGGGGTTTCCATCGAGGTTATAGATGACTATTTTACATAAATACCATACAAAACATTTTCTTTTGTCGGAATAGAGAGATTGGGCAATTTAGGATATAACCAGTCATAGAAATCTTCAGAGAAGGTGTTAACAAATTAGCGTCGGATTTTCCATATTAAAAAAACAAACAAACAAAAAAAATCCAATGCATTACACATATTCTATTCTCATATTAAAAAAATAAATAAATGTAATCACTGTCAATATATACTCACTTATATTACGTAGCATAAAGTCGATAGTCATTACGTAGCAACATGCAACAGTTTATCATATTTTTTCAAACTCAATTTAAACATTTTAATTTTCCCTCACAGAGTGAAATTATCTATATATCTATCTATTCAGTGATTTCAATGTGCAGCACAGGCTTCCTCTATCTAATCAGCCACCATCCGAACCGCTTATTCTGCGAAGCAAAAGAATCACTGCCTGGGTAGTTCACTTTTATTTAACGTTTAAATTCAACACATTTGCATTTAATTTGCAAGAACTGTTTGTTGTAATTACCTTTTTATGTGCAATATTTCATTCATTCATTCATTCATTATCCATACCGCTTATCCTCACAAGGGTCGCGGGCGTGCTGGAGCCTATCCCAGCTGTCTTGGGGCAGTAGGCGGGGGACACCCTGAATTGGTTGCCAGCCAATCGCAGGGCACACAGAGACAAACATCCGCACTCACAATCATACCTAGGGGCAATTTAGAGAGTCCAATCAACTTACCATGCATGTTTTTGGAATGTGGGAGGAAACCGGGGTACCCGGAGGAAACCCACACAGGCACGGGGAGAACATGCAAACTCCACACAGGGAGGCCGGAGCCGGGATCGAACCCACGACCTCTGAACTGTGAGGCGGACTAGCTAACCAGTCGACCACCGTGCCGCCATCTGACATATTTATTTTATTTTTTTCATTCTCTATTAGTTCAGGGCAGTGTTAATGGTGTGTAAGGTTGCAGTAGTTTATTAAAACGTATTTTTAGAAATAAAACCTGTATTGTTTTTTATGAACTCACAGGCCTCGTACACCACTAAATTTTAATGTTGGTCATTACGGTGGTACTTGTAGGTGGGAGAAAACTTAACTACAGACTAGATATCACGTATTTTTTTTTTTTTTGGGATGGATTAATAACTTCCTCACTCCTAAATTCCATGACACTCGCAGTCTTTTTTTTTTTTTTTTTCCTGTTCACGCATCAGTCAAAAGCTTTTATTTTTAGTCAGGCAGTTCCACGTGCCTCTGTGCTTCAAAGCCACATTGGCCGCGCCTATGTCACGTGGTTGACTAGGGCTCGGCCAATCAGAGAGCGGCTGGCACTGCTTGTGAAAACCTCGCCCCTCCCCCTACCCCAACATCCCTCCGCCCGCCGCTCGCAGGTGGTAATGTGTAGTAGACTTTTCACAAGTGGATTAGCACCAGACGAGTGGTCGTACCCCGGACCCGTGTTTTGTGTTTGTTTTTATAAATTGATCTATTTCCGGGTTGCACCATGGCGCCGTCCATCACTCGCCTGTGCCGCAGTGTAGCTCTCTCGACGTGGCTTGTCTCCTCCCTGTGCTCCGTACACCTGTTGTGCTTGGACTTCACCGTGGCCGAGAAGGAGGAGTGGTACACGGCCTTCGTCAACATCACCTACCTGGATCCGCTCACCGCCAGGCCGCGGAGCGACAAGAGCGAGTGCGGCCGCTACGGCGAGCACTCGCCCAAGAAGGAAGCCCGGGGGCTGATATTGGCTCCGTCGCTGCCGCATGACCGACAGATGTGCGAGCCGGCTGCCCGCTTCCCGCCGGCGTCGCGCTCCGCCGCCGCCTGGGTGGCGCTGGTGGCCGCGGGGAACTGCACTTACCGCGAGAAGATCCGAAACGCGGCCGGCCACAACGCCTCGGCCGTGGTTGTGTACAATGTGGGCTCCAGTGGTACCAATGACACCATCACTATGCCCCACTCTGGTGAGACGAACACACACTCACACGCAGGCTTTTTTTCCCCCCCATGTTGCATCCTGCTACAGGTTTCAATGCAAATACAGTAACATAATACAACAGTAATCCATCGCATATTTATAGTTTGCCATTCTTTTTTTTCTTCCGTGAAACATATCTCCAGCTATCCGCTGAATAACTCGCATGTTCACGTTTTTTGGCGCTCTTTCTGAGACGTCAAAGTCTATATAAGAATTGATGTCAACCAAGTATGTTGAATTGATGCATCTAAGCTGAGAGGCTTTGCATTTCGGGGAGGAGCTCACTTTAGTCTGGGTTGTTGACATGTCACATTTGCATGTAAAGTGAACCCCCAAATAGTTTCGTACGGTTCAGCAGTCACAAATTTGCATCACCTAGCCTCAATTATTTGCTGAAAAACTCACGTTTTCTGTCTTTGTACTTATTTTGTGGTATTTTATTAGGCTATCTTCACACTGCAGGGCATTATACCCAATTCAATTTTTTTTGTTAAATCCAATATTTTTATGTACTCAACTCATTCACATTACAAAAATAAATGCAACTTCTAATATGAACGGAACGCATCCGTGATGTGCCATGAATGAGATATTGCTCGCACAAAAAACAACTTAAAAGTGGCACATTGTTTATAGACGTAAATATGGTCCACCATGAAAGGACTCATCTCATATCAATAGAGGCAGAAGCATATAGAAATATTTTGTGGAACTTTTTAATCTCATTTCATGGTGACGTCTACTGAAGATGGCGTCACATCATTGCCACACGTAATAAATGAACCGTCTGTGAAGCTGATTTACTGCTATCACCACAAATGTTAACATTATGCTTCAGGTTTCAAGTTGGATAAAAGTAAAGTATAATCTAAAAGAACAAAACTGTTCCTCAAAACTATTCTGCAGATTCACTGATGATTGTCAGTAGTCTCCCTCCCAAGCACTCAGCCTGCCCACGCGGACCACATATTTTTGCTTCCTTTTAAAAAAAAAAAATCTTCATAGTTTTGATTTTTTTTTGGGTGGGTGGGGCAGTTTTTTCCCCCAACTTCCCTCCATTTATTGTAGAAAACATATATCGATTATCAGTATTTTTTGAAGATTTCTTTTTATGGAGCGAGGGGGGGGATTAATCAAGGGGCCATTCAGAGTGTGGTTGCCAGTTGCCCATCCCTGTTTTAAAGAACCGAGGATGCGCGTGAAACTTCAAAGTGCCACCTAACGCCTGTTCATTTACAAATCATTTTGATGCACTTCCAGTTTTCCAGCTGTAAATATTCTCCCAGTCTGTTCCTAGTTTTCATAAAGGAGTGGCTGCCTGCTACCAGAATAAAAAACGGCACAATGCCTTCTGGCTTATTTGACTAATGGATCCATTTGGAAACATATGACTCCTTTTTGGCAACTTGTCAAAAAACTCTGATATTTATCGTGGCCGTCCATCATTTTTTCCAATTGAATCCTGGAATGGTTTCAGGAATGATGAACCTCCAGGAGTATTTAGTCATCCATGGCAATAAATCCTGAAGCATGGCAAGGTGGCACCAATCCAACAAAGTACACCTGCACCAAAGCACGTAACGATTCCAAGCTTTTTTTTCCCCCAGACCACAGCTTCCTTGAATCAAAGACGCGGGGTGATGAGTGGGGTGGGGGGGGGTGGGGGTGATGTCACCGCTGGCAGACAGACGAGGAAGGCGATGTAGAGCGCGGCAACCAGTGTTTCGGACCCGACGCGAGGCAGCCAAATAAAGAGCGGAACACTTTGTTTGCAGAGCCAACGCAGCTGTGCTGTTAAAAAAGGAAAAAAAAGAAAAAGCACTCGCACTTGTCTGGGTTTAACCCTTTCATATCACAACTGGATATTTACATCAGCGTTTCCCAGCTTTTACTGAGCAAAGGCACTTAAATTTACATGAATTTGTTTTCCTTTGACTTGCGAGTGCAGACTTGAGATACGCTAAGATACCCTCAACAGTAAGCAGCAATTTGGCAAAAAGTGAACAAGTCATTAAAAGCAGACTTCGAGCTGTCTAATGCCACCCAGGTGAAGTTCACTGTAAACAAATTAAAAATAAACCAAAAAAAGACACGCACGTGAATTTTTGAAACAACAAAATGTTGCCTTATGGAAAGTCTGCCTAGCTTAATGCTAACGACCAACGCAAAACACTTTTGTCATGCGAATGTTTAGCCTCAATGGTTATGGTTTTGAAAGCAACGCAAAGAGTGGAGAAACACATTTAGACAGATCACATTACAATATTCACCGCATATATTATTTATCTTCTCCCAAAAAACGGACTTACAGCATTTTATTGAGTCACTCACAGTTGTAGTAGCAGCAGATTCTTCCCTTTTCTGTCTGCATGACACTATTATACTGCACTACTTTGTGGTGGCTAAGTCGGGAACAGCACATTGAATTGTATTCCAGCATTAAGTCCCGATGCAACTGTTTAATTCTTTATGTTTTAAGACCACACCCCTTCAAGGCACACATAAACACAAATCTCAAATGCAATACACATACAGTAATTACTGAATGCTTTATAAAACCAGTTTATTTCTATACATTGTCTTTTTTATTAGGGCCTGACTGATCAACTGGCCGGCCTACTTTATCGGACGATTATTAGCTCTTTTAAAATCTGCAAAAATTGGCCGATTGTTATTTTTTTGGGGGGGACTGAGGGAGAATTTTTTTTTTTTTTCCCTTTTAAAAAATACCTTTAACACATTACAGCATAAGAAAAAGACAGAGGGATTCAAACTAGACCCCTAGCAAAAATCAGCAAAAAATTGTCAGTTTTTTGACGATTTTTTTTCTCCATTTTAAAATCAAACAAATACTGGAAGACAAAGTATTTTAAAACAGTGAAATGTTCTGCTTGTAATTATTTTTTGTTGTTGTTGGTTGCCGCTTACGATTATTGAAATAATCAATCTGTCAATTATTTCGGTGGTTAATCGGATAAAAAACATGTTTTAATTTCCATCTCCTTATTCAAAAACAGGACATTAGTTCAAATTGACAGTTGCAGAAAACCCACAAACAAATTAATTATAATTCATTTAATGGTTTGGTCCGTAACATGTCAGAATGATTGTTCCGAAGTAAAAGCAGATGTTTACAAATGTCTTATCTTGAAATTAAAGACAATCAGTCGGCTTTCTTGCAGGAATATGCATATAGGAAATATACAGTTGAGAGGCTGAAATTCAGAGAATTTGGACAATTTATATTAAGCAGAGTGTCTAAACCATTTATCGATTATCGAAAATAATTATTGATTAATTTGGTAATCATTTAATTGTCAATCATAAGCTGAAAGTGTAAAGGTTATTCATTATATATATTTTGGGGTTAATCGGTCGATGAAATGGTTATCGGAATTTTATTCTGCCAAATATCGGCATCATCTTTAAAAAAAAATCCCTATCTTCCGGCCCTAGTTTCAGACAGCATAGTACTATTTCTTAATCCAAAAACTGATTTGTTTGCTTTCATATCGGAATGGAGAAAGACTAAGCTGAAGAAATGCGTCCCGTGTAGCTCTCCTGAACATAAGGTTGATACTTCTGCAGTGTGTGTCTGTATGAGCTTTTATGTAATATTTTATTTGAACTCATTCTTGTTGTTTTTAGCTGCTGTATTTTTACATCTTACACAGGGACTACGGTGGAAAACTAGCTTCATAGCTAGAACTGGCGCATTTACAGAAATGTTGATTAATGTGCACTGTCCACGTTTAAAAATAAACAATAAACAAACAAACTGCTACTCATTAGGTGGTTGATTTTTCTCTGCACCAAGTTTACAGTGAAATCATAAATCTGTAGAACAAGTGGGCGGAAGTATCTCCACTGATTGACACACACACACACACACACACCCCCCCCCACACACACACACACACACAGATGCTGTCAGGGAGCTACTTAAGTTGATGTGCTTATTTGGCTGCATGGCAGCATCAACCATCTGTCATTGTCATCCCAAAGGTGACAGCTGGTCGCCTGAGCATACCGTGTTGTGCGTGAACACGGCGAGCATTATCTCCCTGTCCAAACAGCTCGTTTGTGTTATCTCTCGACAATGTAAGGAGAACACTGTTCATGTGTGCGCGTGTGCTTTGTTAGTACAAGAACCGGCCAAGCATGGCAACCCAATGTCTTTATTACTCTGCGTTTTAATACAGAGCAGCAGAAATGAGGCTTTTAATTGATTAGGTTTGACTCAGACACCACGGTTGGCTGACGTTTATGAGTTACATAAAGGGATTTATGCTGTTGGGCGGTGCAACAAGTGGTGCGACTGTTACCAGATGTGCACCGTTGGCGCTTGTATGACAGCGGGGATGCATGTTTGTTGTCTGAGAAGTTCCAGAAGACGTCACCCCTGGGAGTTGCCATGACTTCACTGAGGTTGCGCAGGGAATAGGATGTGCCGCCACGCTCTCGATGCAACTCCCTGAAAACACGTTATTCTCATATGGCGAAGGAACTGTCGAGGTTCCATGTGTCACAGGCTGTCCAGTGTGCGTCTTTAAAATCAGAGAAAAAAAACATTTTACAACATTAATGTGTTGAAAGAGCAAAATTTCCATTCACATTTTGAACTGTAATACAATTAGGGCTGCTACTAACGATTTTTATAATAATCGATCACGGTAATCGACAGATTAGAATCCAAGTGTAGCGAGAAAAAGGCAAACAGGAAGAGGGAACGGGAAGTTGTTTATAGAGCCGTACAGTGGATTTTTATAGATCGGAGTGAAGTGTTGGCTTAGTGACTAAGCCCGACCACAAATGGAATGTGATGGATGCCCTTAGCCATAATATTAGGGCCGGACCTTTTTTTTTTTTTTTCGTGGGGTGGCACAATGCTGATTATGATATTTGTCAGAATAAAATTCAATTCAACTTTATTTATTGAGCACTTTCAAACAACCTGCTGCATACAAAGTGCTGATCCTGACGTAGTGATTAGTCATACAATGACAAAGACAGTTAAAATAATAAATTAATAACAAAAAAAAAACGTAAACACAATAAAACACTAAACAATGCTGAGTCCAAAATGTGTTTTAAGGCAATTTTTTTTTTTTTTTTAAATGGTATCCTGACAACACAGAGCGGGACTGAAAGCAAGAAAAGCTAACAAAACGCACAAACACAAAAATACACAGAAGAATGAATTCAGTTGAAATAAAAATTCAGATAACCGATTAATTAGCCAATTATTTAAAAAAGAAACGTATTACCGATAAAATTACAAGTGGAACATTTGACCGTTTTACAATATTTTGTCCTATTGAACTTTTTATTCCCAATTTTTTTTTTTTTTGTGGGGGGGGTTGAATGTCATTATCTTTGTATTAAGCTCCAATGTGTTAATGTGTAAAAAAATAAATAAATAAATAAAAGACCTATAATACATCAAACATACACGATGAAACATGAAGGCGTTAGTCGCAACCAAGCTGCAGTAATATAAGTTGTTTTTCGCGGAGTATATATAATATATGCCTGTCGTTATTGCCATTTGCTCTGTCTGCATGTGTTGCTGCACTGTTTATGTTTAATATCAATTATAACTCCTGCAACATCAAGGCTGGTTCCGTGAGCCCATCTATGGCGTTTCGCATTGTGCATTAGCATTAAGCTTGCAGACTTTGTTAAGACAACGATATTTGGCGTTGTTTAAGACCGAACGTTTAATTCTTTGTTTTGTTTGTAATTAAAACTTCCACTGGGAGGGCCCAAAAAAAAAAAACTCAACTGGTACCAGTACTTTCACACTTTGTTCTGCCTGAAACTCACTCATATGGAAAATGTTTCAGTCCGCCCAAAAGTCAGCTGGAATGGGCTCCAGTTCAGAAAACGTTTGTACGGATCATTTTAGTTATTTGCGATATCGCTGAGGCTTCACTGCGTTATTTATTGTTGTATAAATGAAGTCGAATTGAGTTGTATGTACGTCCCTTTTTCTGACCCGCTGCCGTTTGTCTCATGTGTGCAGGTACAGGCGACATAGTGGCCATCATGATCCCGGAGCACAAAGGTCGGGAGATCATGGCGCTGCTGGAGCAGAACGTCGCCGTCACCATACACATCACTGTAGGGACGCGCAACCTGCAGAAGTATGTGAGCAGAACGTCGGTAGTGTTTGTCTCCATCTCCTTCATCATTCTCATGATAATCTCCCTCGCCTGGCTTGTCTTCTACTATATCCAGAGATTCCGCTATGCTAATGCCCGAGACCGCAACCAGGTATGGCTTGAGCTTTTTTTTTTATTTTAATTTTTTATTGTTATGTCACGCCAATATCTGTTTGAGGGTCGATCGCTCCGCTGTAAAATCTGGTCGCCGTCTTTCTATGTATCCATCTGGTGCCGGCTGCCGGGGAGAGGCCGGAATTAGCCTGACAGCTGGCCCCCGTAAAACCGGTGAACCATCAGCAAGAGCAAACGGCGGCTCGTTGTTACATCATCGCCGCCGCGTCTGTTATTGTAACGTCTGCGGGGGCGGCAGCCATTGTTTGCTTTTTAACAAAAGTATCAACAAGCGAGTGACGGCTGCAGCATCGCCATCTTTTCGTAATTTTTTTTTTTTCTTGTGCTAATTACAAGCGGCCTCATTTCAAATTTGACTTTACCCTTAGAGGAGGGATGAAAGGATGAATTGAATGAGTTTGTTCAACTTTTGCATTCTCATTTTCTTCACTTCAAACAAATTGGTCTGAAATAGTTATTCATTTTATACCCAAGACTTCAATATTCAGTGATGCTCTTAAATAATACAAACACGAGAATTAAGTGACAGGCCCTCTTCAAAAGTATTGGAACAGTGAGGCGAACTCCTTTATTGTTGCTGCAGACTGTAGATCAGAGGTGGGCAAAGTGTGGCCCGTGGGCCACATATGGTCCAGGCCATTCTTTAATCAGACCCGCATTTTATTACAAAGAGTAGATTTGTTGCATTAATGTCCTCCCCATGTTGTTTTAATTTATTAAAAAAAAACATTTTTATCATTAAATAATCAGTTAATTGACATAATATAAATTATACAATTGTAAATTAAGAAAGTTGAATGCACTATTTTACTTTTCTTTATAGTCACTGGTTAATTTTAATTCAATTAAATGTAATAAATACATAAAAAAATACATTGAATGATTATTTAATATGAAATACTCATAATTTTACATACACTTTTTTTAAACCTTTTTATATATATATATATATATATATATATATATATATATATATATATATATATATATATATATATATATATATATATATATATATATATATATATATATATATATATATATATCATGTGCAAATGGCTGGCTCCTCTCTGAAGATCATTTGGATTTGACATCAATGGACTAAAACAAGACATCCACAGTTCATCTTTTTTCCCCGGATAATCCCCGAAACCTGTATTATACACAAGACCTAAATAAATGTCACTATTTATAACAGAACACCAAATGTGTAGGTGAACAAAAGTATTGGAATAGACAGATTTAGGGCCATCATTTCTAAAGGTTAAACGGGAACCAAAGCTTTCTTTTTCTTTGCGAGAATGGATTGTATGCGCCATAACTTTCCAAAACACGGCACTCTGATCAATACTGTCTTAATGGGATGAGAAAAAACATGCAGTAATAATCCGATTTCAATTATCAATCACAGCAGTGGGCCATGTTGGGACTGATGAGGTGGAGAGACGTCAGCACCATAGCAACTTTTGCCCCAGCGGGCCAACTTCAAAAGAAATAACTAATGTCCGTGACGTGTTATTTGGTAGGATAGGTTGGCGAAGCTCAGCGAATTCCAAACTGCAAATATGCAGAGTTTGACTGTATTAATTTGACATTAGATTTAATACAATATAATTACATTTTAGACCACCCCCATTAGTGAAATCCTCATTGTAGAAATACCTTTAAAATACACCCTGACATCTTTTTTATAACATTTACGGCGCTCAAATGTTTTGAAGTCTTGGAACAGTCTTTTGAAATAATACACATAACAAACACACTGAACACTGAAAGAGAGCAGGAGCAATGGATAACATATAGAACAGTATACCAATTTCCTCTGGGTTGACAATAAACAAATCCTGTTTTTTCCAAACTAACTTATGATCTCACAATATAAATCAATAATCATGCCAAAAGATGTACATTAAAAACATCACTTTTTGTTGGCATAAAAAGCAGGATTGAAGGGGACTGACATTCAGTAATCTGGAGCAAAAGTTTGGGTGATATGAAATATTGTACTTTGTGTTTTCAATGCTCTTCTTTAGTCAAGTTTACAGTCAAGGGTGCTGCCCCCTCGAGGTCAACTGTGGTATTACACCCAAAATAAACTAGAGGCAGAAGAAAATAGGGTTATGAACTGTACCCCCCAAAAATCTGGTTTACTTTATTGTCGAGAGCTTTAGTGAAATGTCCATCCTACGAAGAGCAAGTGACCGGTGTCTATGAACTTATGTTGTTCCCCAAATATATTCGATTTTGAGGCGTCCCGGTGTCACGCTTAAGAGTGCGATCTGTTAACGACCCGCAGAGACGCCTGGGGGACGCTGCCAAAAAAGCCATCAGCAAGCTTCCAGTACGGACCATTAAGAAAGGAGACAAGGTATGCAGCTCTTAGGTGACATTATTTATTTGAACTCCATTACATCGACGTGATGGCTTTTTTTTTTTTTTTTTTTTTTCCCTCCAGGAGACCGAGCGCGACTTTGACAGCTGTGCCGTGTGCATCGAGCCCTACAAGCCGAATGATGTCGTCAGGGTGTTACCTTGCAGGTTTGCTTTTCTTTGCAAATGTGACGACAAACTGCGGTCTGTTCGTAATCCACCGTTTGTTTTGCCAGGCACGTGTTCCATAAGCACTGCGTGGACCCCTGGCTTTATGATCACCAGACGTGTCCCATGTGCAAAATGAATATACTCAAGGCCTTGGGAATCTCGGTAAGTTCTTCTCTACCTGCGGTTATGCTACCACGTGGGGTAATCCTCATGTCTCCAAATCATTGAAGAGAGCAAACCACTTTCAATACTTGAAAGTCACACTTTAGACTTACAAAAAAAAAAAAAATCAGTGTTGACAACTAACTTTTTTGACCCCTCTAGTGACTATTTCTCCAAAAAGGGACTTTTGTTCCCGATTGGAAACAGACAACAAGAAGTGGAAGCTTTTTCACATTGCCAACGATATTGTACCCATTTATATGTTGAAAAAGTGTGACTTATCAACATTTTCAATTTCACCTCTGGTATGAGCTTCCAAGATGCAAACATTTGGCTGAGGCCGCATTGCTTCACCGAATCATAAAGGCTGCAATTTAAAAATAAATAAATAAATATTTTTTTTTTTAAATCAGTTTCATTTCATTTGGTCGGTAGGTGAAACATGAAAAGTTGAAGTGATAAAGCCACATTTGTATTCATTATTTTTTAATTGTATTGAATACAACCTTGAACAAAATAATCGCTTATTAAATCGTTATCGCAATATTGAGGGGGGGGGAGTAGTAACGACACCGCCACGTAGATGTTAGGTTAGATAATTGAATAATGTCTTTGTTGTTTGCTTTTTCTATAAGCAAAGGGGAAAATCGATTCAAATTTGATTGTTCAGCATTTTTATTGAAATTAAATCAAAATATCTCACTGCCCTACTTAATAGTAGTCGATCTATGCGGTGTGTCCAGCTCAATGCGGACTGCTCCGACGAGTCGCCGCCAGACTATGAGATGACGCCGGGGGGTCCGTCCGCCAACCCAGCCATCAGCGGGGCCAGCGAAGTCACCGTCAGCGAGAGCTCCGTGGCTCTGGAGCTGGTCGAGAGGGCGACGGATTCGGTCCGCCTCAGTCCCACTCCCAACATGGCGTTGGCGCCGCAGGCGGAGGAGAACTACATCATTTCCAGCAGTAAGTCGGGTTTAGCCTGCTCTGTGGCAGTCTTGCCAAAACCTTTATGGAGATAAGAGTGTGGAGTTTGCATACTGTTGTATTTAACTTAGTTTTTATTTCTTTTAGTACAGTATTACTTTTAGTTTGTTTTTTGTTAAATATGGTGTACATTATTAGTCGAGTGCAAAAAAAAAAAAAAAAGGTTTTGTGGAATTAAATTGAAGTAAAATCCCCAAGCGACTGTTCAAACTTTTTTCTTCTCTATGGCCGTACAGCGGTACCAAAATAATTACATTTTAAACGAACCCCAAAAACCTCTGTATAATATTAATGGGCAAAGATTATTTATATTTTCACTATTATTGACAGTTTGTTAATTTTATAAATCTACAATGTCATTTCAGATAGTTTTCGTGTTTTGAAACCATTCTCATGATTTTATTTTGTTAACGGAAATGTTTTTTCAATTTTAGTTTCCGTTATTTCGTGATCTTGATACTAAATAAATCATTAAATAAATACAATGTACATTCAAATATAAAATAAAGCTGAATGAACAACCGAAATGAATATTATTTCTTTCAAATGGCACTCTGCAATTTAAAAATTGCATTCTGCTACATTGCAATGTCGATATGAATTTTATTTCCTGTTCAACTCTACAGTAAGATAAGGGATTACAGTTACGTAGATTTTGTAAATAGATTACATATCGTTACATGTAATTTGTCACTCACTATCTCTGAAAACAGAGGGATTTTGTCTTCCACCCATGTCTGTGCCAATTTCTCCACAACAGGAAAAAAAACTGAAAGCCAACTGTTACTCTCTGTCCCAAATTTCAAATGTGTTTCCCGTTCGTCAGGTGAGCACCAGCTGCCACTCAGCAGCGATTCCGACTCTTCACTCAACATGGTAAGCGGGCCACAAGTGGACAATGCTGGATCTGGAATCGGCGCGAGACTATTTAAAGGCGACAGTATTGAAGAAAAGGAGGATGAGCGAGACCGGAGCCCAAGCACATGACTTTGAGGACCGATGTTAGGAAAATGTAACACTCTGTCTCCATCTACTGGACAGCCTTGTCCCTGCGTCTGTGGTCACCATCCTTACCAGAGACGTCCCCCACACTTTAACCAGTGAAAGGTTTCCACATCCAAACTATTTGGCACACCCGCAGGGCACATGCTGGTTTGGTTTCAACATCCAAACGTCTCCTGATGAAAGGCTTCAACATCTTTCTCACTACCCCCACGGCGAACGTGGTAGTTTCAACACTCAAGACTTTTCCCAGTGAATGGGGTTAACAGCTACACTTTTCCCGCTGCTTTTGCGATGCTATGCCCTCAATACCCGCACTCTCGGCCCAACCACATGACGGGTAATGAGGGATACGCTCCGCTATCAGCACCCGCACTTTTCCCAATGAAAGGGTTTAACACCCACACTTTTCCAGCACAACGAGCAGTACGCTACGTCATCAGCACCCATACTTTTCATCACGCCCGTGGGAGAGACGGGTGTTTCAACGTCCACACTTAACTGGGTTAAAGTTTTGCAGTAGGGCTGCAACTAACGATTATTTTGATAATTGATTAGTCCAATGATTATTTTTTGCAATTAATTGACGAATCAGATCCAATTTTTCACTTCCATCCTTTTGTTAAAAACAGGACATTTCAAACTGCACAAAATGCACAAGCTTGAATTGATTATGATTTAGTGATTGATTTTAGAGATGCAACCATAGATCGACAAGTGATGATTATCAAATTAATTGATAAATATTTTGATAATCGATAATCATTTAGACCATGTTTACTTTAAAATTGTCCAACTCCTCTTAATTTCATTTTTTCAACAGTAATTATTCTCAGATTTCTGTAGTCCTCTATGAAAGCAGACGGAATATGTTTGTTTGTTTTTTCAATCAGACATTTTCAAATGTGGGCTTTTACTTAGGAAAACAATCAAGATTTTTGACAATTTTCTGACATGTGATGGACCAAACCAGGAACTGAATTAATAATAGCTTCCTGCACTGTCAGATTGATGACATGTCATGTTTTTTAATAACGGGATGGAAATTAAAACGTGTTTTTTTAAAACCAGATTCATCGACAAAATAATCGACAGATTATTAGTAGCAGCCCTAATTGATTTGGTCCCTAACATCAGAAAATAGACAAAAAAATGGATCATGGTTTTTCAAAGTAAAAGCAGATGTCTTATCTTTCATGGAGGACTCCAGAAGTCTGAGAATATTTACTTTGAAAGGCTGAAATTCAAAGCATTCCAACAATTTTAAGTTAAATAAGACTTTGCGCTTGATTAAAAAAAAAAAAACGTAATTTTATAATTCATTAGTTGTCGATTAATCGTTCCACCTCTTGTTTGCTGTAAAGACTAGCAATTGTTGCCTTTCCACTTACAGGACAAGAACAGACTCTTTCATCCACTATGAAGCTTTTAATGAAATCCAGAAAGAAGTTCTGTTCAGGATCACTGCCAGTTTTTTTTAATTTTTCATTTGAATTTACAGCCGTGGAGTTTTGGCTGTACCCTCCGTCTCGCCTTCGCATGCTGACTCATCCTCTCGTATGGACGATTGTCGTTTTTGCACAAGTGATGTCCACCCTGAGGTCATGAGACGAAACGCTGACCACACGACAGATGTGCCTCAGAAATACATTAAGTCCTTGCCGTGTGTCTCCGTCGTGGTCTTAAGGGAAATAGAAGCGGACCAATCACGGTGCGCCCTGCGTAACACTTGTTTACTGTTGCCAAGTAAAAAATGCTGCATCAATTAAGGACGTCGTAGCTGTCCAAATGTGTGTATTGATATTTAAAAATGTCCTTTCATATGGGTCAGATGTGTATATATCAACTGCAGAGTACCAGCCGTTTATTTTAAGAATATTTAGGATTAGTTGCAAAGGCCCTGTCAAAATTGCAATTGTCGACTCGCTGTATTCACACCAAATCTGCAGCAAGGTTTATCCTGGTAAAAATGCTGAATTGGAATTTTAAACAATGGTACTCCTCCAGTTGGGTATACAAATCGGCCCGCTGCTCTGAAAGGAAATCCGATATTTGCAAATGAAACATCTAATACCAGCTTTACCCAACATAGTCGTGTAGCCCCCCTTACACTGGCTGTTATTCCTGCCTGCGTAAATAAAGACGCCCGTGTCCTCGTTACCCGCTTGTCGTAAACCTGTTGCACTTTATCCCTCCAGTGAGCGTGAGACGACTGTAAAGCGATGGACTGAGAATGTTGAGGGCCGCGGATGCAGCATTGTATCAAGCACATGACTTGTGCTTGCTTGTGGTATTTGATGCCAATAGGGAAGCCGATGCTTTATATTGCACACTGTCCAGCAGAGAGAACATCATCGCTATTTTGTAATGTTAAATATTCTTGTGTATTATGAGCAAAATGTCCCTCGTTAACCTTGATGCACGTGTAAGCATTGTGTTGGAATAAATTCCAGGTTGTTTTTTTAAGATGTTTTTGTTTGTTTGTTTGTTTTGTCTCTGTTAGCAGAGTGGTACCACGCAGCAGTAGTATCGCTTCCGATCAACAGGATTGTTCCAGGATCAACAAACCGATATTGCTATACTACATAACCTGCCTCTCTGACAGTGTGGAAGAATTGAGAACTTTAATACATAGCAACGAACAACAACAAACAAATGCAATACAGTAGTAACACAAATTAACTATTTGAGAGCACATATGTTAACATGCACAGTGTAGGATAATCCACCGTGAGGTACAGTGGTAGACGGTGTCAAAGACGGACGGCCTTCGGTTTTGTGAACCCAATGTCGAGGTGGCGATCTTTGCAGAATTCATTTGTCTCTATTAGCGGGCGACGGCAGAGATGTGGTTAACCTTGTTGATATTGATACATGATTGTGTTGGAGTAAATCTTAGGATGTTTATTAGATGTTTTTTTTGTTTGCATATGACACAAACTGAGAGAATTTTTGATGGATCAATGGATCCTCTTGAGGAGTGTAGGTAAACCCTCACACCACCTTCAGAACTTGTGTTTTATCTTTTTTTTCTGTTTATAACATTTAAATTCACCACGATAAAGAATGACCAGATATATAGAGAGATACAATATCATTATATAAGTAATTAACTTGATACAATACAAACATGCAGACTAAGATGTACACAATTTCATTTATCCTAACAATTTCATATTGTCCAAAGATGCAACCTAAAAGCTTTTTTCTCAATGTTTAAAAAAAAAATTAAGATGTTAAATTGTTTAACTTGTTCATCTTACAAATACTTTTCTAGATTGTATTTGTGATTATCCAATTAACCAAATTATTAAATTTAAATCAGGTATACAGTATATAAACTAATATTTTTGTGCATACAATTATTTTACATTTTATTTATTCAAAATCGATTAATCAATGATTTACTCAAAATGTTTTTTAGTCATTAATTTTACTCATTTTAACTTTAATTTTGATTTATAATCAAATAAGCAGTGATTTAATCAAGTCAAAACATGTTAAATGTATAGATAAAATGTATACATAAAAAATAAAATGATTTTATAAATATGCTTTTTAAAAATGTATTATTACAAACATTTTTATATTTTTACGAATATCATTTTTTACCCCAAAAAATTAACTTACAATTTTTTTTATTTTTTTTTACATATATAAATGAATAGAAAATGGAGAAACAATCCATCGGATATGGCTTCCGGGGGGCAGTAGCGTGCCTTTGCTCCCGTAAAAAGAGAGGAAGAAGAAGCGTTTTTCTGAACCCACCCAGCTGGTCTCGGTGTTAGCGATGGGTCGCAGTGGGGAGCTGAGCGACTTCCATCGAGGCATCGTGGTCGGATGCCATATGTGCAAAAAGACCCTGCGGGAGATCGCCATCATGCTCAACCTTCCGCGCTCCACCGTCAACAACGTCATCGTTCAATGGAAGCGAGAGGGCCGGACTTGTCCGCTGCCCCGCTGCGGCCGGCCGCACAAGCTCAAGGAGGAGCACCGGCAGGTTCTGGAGCGGATGGCCCAGGAGCAGACTTTCCCGTCCCTGCAGGTGCTTGCCGCGGAGTTCCGGCGGGCGTCCGGGGCTAATGTAAGCGCGGCCACCGTCAGCAGGGAGCTCCGGGAGATGGGCCTCAAACGGCGGTCGTCTTCCGAAGGCAAGGCCAAAGGTGGGTTACGCCCCCCAGGGCGGGGGCCTGCTGACATGTTAAAAGTGAAACATCGCCATTTTACTCTAAATTATTTCTTTTGCTCCAAGTAGTTTTAATCCCGTTAACGCGCCGTTGTCTTGTTTCGCTGAACTGGACTTGGCATTAGCTCAATAATACGGCTTCTTAAATTTACAGTGGACCCCCGTTATTCGAGGGAGAATAGGGACCAAGTCGGCCAGCGAATAACGCAAATTCGCATATAATTGACGCCCATTTAAACGTTTTGGGGATTTTTTAAAAACTATCTCATGGCACCATTTATATGGCTAGTGGAGCTATTTTGATATATATTTTTTAAAGTCGCATCTGTCTTCAAGTGGCATATTAAGCTACGAACGCAGCTCTGTCTTTTCCATCCATTATCCAATCCGCTTATCCTTACAATGGTTCCGGGCGTGCTGGAGCCTCTCCAAGTTGTCTTCGGGCAGTAGGCGGGGTACACCCTGAACTGGCTGCCAGACAATCATTTGCTTGATGCATTTAGATGGAGATGCACATAGATACAAATAAACATTTGCACTCACAATCACTCACAATTGTGACTGTGTTGCAATGTTGCATAGTATAAAACTTACAATACACAATTTTTTTCTTTTCTTAAAGATTTAAGTGATCTGTTGCACCACTAATCTCAACGCATCATTGTAATACAAATTGGCATTTGATTGTTTTTGTCAGTCATTTTGCTCTTTCTCTGATACCAGAAAAGAAGAAGGCACAGAAGGTGACAAAACCATCCGTTGAGGACGAATCCAAGGTGGATGGCCAAGACCAAATTGACGTGGCCCTCCTGGATCTGCGGGCGGGCTGCATCATCAGGACCATGCAGCTGCCCGGAACGGACGGCTTGTATTTGCAGCACGTGGATGTCGGCGAGGCTCACCCAAGGACGGTGGTCGGCGAGTGCGCGGTCGTCAACCAGGTACATCACCAAGAATTACAGTGCTACTTTAACATTACAATTTACATGGTTCCATCACCAAGGACAACAAGCAGCAGATACTGAACAATTCTTCAGAAAAGAGGTCAAATATGCATGCTTCAAGCTGTTTATTGCTACTCCCAGTTGAAGTTTACTGTAAAACGAAACATCTTAAAAAAAAATTTTAAAAAAAAGTCCACTATTTTAATGTTAACACATTATGAGAAATGCTATCGACGGGCTGACAAAACTAATGTCTATCTCTGCAGCTGTTAACATTAAACAACGTACATTTGAACACAAGCAATAGCAACCACTCACAGCCACAAGGCATCATATTCTTTTTCCTCTGTGAAAAATAAGTAATATTACTACAGCTGAGATAAGACGTCTTCCGTGTTCATCAAAGTTGTGTAGTATAGCTATCCTTGTATTGCACTGCCCCATGGTGGGCAATATGCACACACCGGGAAAAAAATATTTTGTAGTCAAATATTTTTTTTTAGGTGATTAAGGACAATTCTAACGTGCAGAATCAAAATGCCACATTGTTTTTTCTCAATCAGGTCAATGTTTTGAACTGTTATTTTCACATTTTTCGTTTACACGTGCAGGTATTTTCATTTTAATCACTAAATACTTTTACATTTTTGTATTTTTACTTTATATGCTGTATTTGATTACAGGTACTTTGATCAATGTCTGCCATTCATTTTACAGTAAGTTAAGTTTATAACATTTGATTCAACTATTACAAAATGATTCCCCCATCTTTTTCTCATATGAGAAATATTAACAAAAATCAACTAATAATGTCACAAAAATTGTTTAGTAAGAAAATGCGGGGGGGGTTTTGTTTTTATTTGTAATCAACTTGGCAAAAAAACTGACCTGAACAAGAGGAATGGATTGGATTTTTCAAATTCATCGAAGCAACGATCCACGATTGGGGGGAAAAAAAACAACAACAGAAGAATTGTAACACAGTGTAATCATGATGCACAAACTGTTTAATTATGTATTATAAAGTATAATACTGTACAGTGCTGGAGTGGTATCTTAATAAAAAACATGTTACAAACATTTTTGCTGGTGTATTTGAGTGGGCTGAAATAGATAAATGGCATTTTCATTTATTGCTTTGGGGATATGTTTTGAGATAAAACTCTGGTCACGACAAATTAAACTCACAAGTCAGGGCTCCAATGTATTTCCCATTGTAGTCTGCTAATAAAGCTAATGTTAGCATGCTTGATGTGTTTTGCAGTTACAGAACTGCATGGTTGTTCTACTGTGCAACCTGAAGCCCACGCAGGTGCGAGGCGTAGCGTCCCAGGCCGCAGTCTTGTGCGTAAGGTCGCCCGACAGCGTGGAGATCCTCGCACCTCCGAATGGAGCCGTACCTGGCGATAGAGTCACCATCCATGGATTTGCAGGTACTATTACACACCTGACGAGAGCTACGCGATATGTTGTTTGAACATCGCCATGGCGATGTTCGTGTGCATCGTCTCTATTCAATTGAAAAAAACTTGATTTATTATTATTTATCTAAAATAATAACCAAACTGCAATTTTAGACCTCATTAATTTGTAAATGATCCTTGCTTGTTATGACTAGGCAACCCGAACAAGGAGCTGGACTCCGCCAAGGCCTGCGAGCTGGTTGGCTCAAACCTCCGCACAAACGGCCAGTGCATGGCCACCTACAAGGGCGTGCCCCTGGAGGTCGTGGGCAAGGGCGTGTGTCGCGCGCCCACCTTGAGCGACTGTGAGGTCGTCCTGACTAACGGAGCAGTGGCGTGAAGGAGAGACGGACACTTTTTTTTTTTTTTTTTAAACTGTAAACATGGACAACATTCCCACTGGAAGGAGTCACTTTTTTTTTTGTATCTTCACTTTGAAATCGTATTGGTTTCATCAGATATTTGTTGATGCACCATATGTTTTACTTGAATTTACCGTATTTACTCCATTCCAATAGATGCTGTGCCTCAATTAATTGCCTTAAACTCCTCCTAGTTACCCCTCGTGTTAAAGCAAAAATAACCGAGTGCCATTAGATCATACGACAGCCAAGCAGTGATGTTCGACATGCAATACGTTAAGCAAAATGCACATTTGCGTGATCTTAAACACCTTACTACTAATAAACTAACACCTCATTCCCTCACATTGAAAGATAAACATCCGGGGGTTCCATTAGTTAACTGCAATTACCTTTATCCAGTCGACAGTCAAGAGTGGAACGATCCACCCGTTAAAAAAAAAAAAAAAAAACACAAATATGACTTACTTCAAGCAAGTATATTTCTCCTTGTTCATCCTAGTCTTAAAAATGGCAGGTGATGCCATTAGGTAACCTTGACCGCAGCCAAACAGTACAGATTAACCTTCAATACTATAAACAAAATGCACATTTGTATGGTATGGTCTTAATATAAATGCCATGCCTCCAATAAACAATCCCCTCCATGCACCAGTTCATCTAAAATAGAACAACAGGGGGTGCTATTGAGTAACTGACTATCACCTCTATGTAGTTGTCTAGCTTTACCCATAAAAAAACATTTGAGCAAAAATAAATAACTTGACATTTGAGCCGTCCGTGAGTCAAGTGCAAACAGTGTTACATTATCAAAGGACACAAAAATAGTACTGCTAACGTTGTGGCACTTAATTAACAATTCGAGGTCGACTGATCGTTTGTGTCAAGCTTAAGAAAAACCTTTGTGCGAATTTGAATGCCTTACTTCCAATGAACACCTCATAGTTGCAATGAAGTGACTAAATGGCCTCTATTTGTGGAGGAAATACGGTTATCCATTGTTACCTTTCTGCCAATAATTTACAGTATGTCATGTATTATCATTTTTACTATCTACTGGCAACATTTGTGCTTTATGATTTAAAGAATGTATGGATTTAATAAATTAATTTTGATCACTTTTTTTAAATAACGTCACCTCATCCTGTATATTGACCTGTGTATTCTGTCTTGAATAAAAGTGAATGGAAAAGAGTTTTGGGAAGACTTTCTGCCGTTTGCCTGTTTGAAAACTTTTGCTGAGTTATTTTTTTACTTTTTATTTTATATGAATTGATGTATTTTTGTAATTGATTTGGTTATTGATGCATTTGTACTGAATGTATTAATATATATTATTTCTTGTACTCAAAAAGCAGCAATTATTTGGTTAAAATTTTTAAATGTATTATTTACCATTCCATTCTAAATATGTCCTTTAATTGTATCAAACCTATATATCTAGATACATATCAAATGGTCTATTATTGGAGAAATGCCTTGGTATGAATTTGTGTAATTTATTTGTACTTAAGGTGTTAGTATACACTATCTACTACTACTTTTTATTTTGTTTTATCATAAGATTTCTTGTACCCAAAGCGCATAGTAAAAAGATTTTTCTGTTTCCAATTTTATTTAAACTTCCTAAGTCAGAAAGTGCGTAAAAATAAAATGTCAACATCCTGAATGTAACCCTCTAGATATATTTTGGATGTATCCCTTGCCCTTACATTTATGACTTTTTTTTTCCACAAATCACTTTTCATTTAAATGGGTGGGAAAATACAGTAATAAAATATTTTAAAACAAATGAATCAATAATTACTTTTTAACCTGGAGGAACATGTATTTCGGAGAAAAACAAAATAAAAGTCTTTTATGATATGATATTCCCGCTTCTTGGCTTGTGCCGCCACACGTAGTGCACGGCTTGTGACGTCATGCGCTGTGTCCAGTTTGTGACGTTACGCCTAGCGCGCAGGCTCTACTTTCCGTCAAGGAAGGAGAAGGAAGAGAGAGGGAAGACGAAGGATGGTGTCCGCTGGCCAGCGTCATTGTCATTCGTCTGGACTCACGCATGTCGACGTCGCTGCTGCAACACCATAGAAGCATATTTGATCCTTTTTTAAAAATTATTATTCCTTGGAGTGGCGGTGGAGAATAAACACCGAATCTAGTGGCTGTGCCGTGTAACGAGCGTCGTCGCGGTTCCGCGCACCTGCCACGGAGCCAGAGCACAACAAAAGCGTTGTAAAATGGCTGCGACCCTCCAAGAAATCCAAATCGTATTTTAGTCTTTTTATCCATGCCATCGAGAGGAGTGCGTTCGTTGTTTTGATGACGCTCGCACGACTAGCTCTGTTTTTAAGCTAGGAGTCTGGCTCGAATACTTGGCTAACAGCGAGTCCCCCGACCCCCCCCCCCCCCTTTTTTTTTAAACATTACTAATTAGAGTAATACTTAATTAGTGGTCCATGTGTCCTTAAAAAACGACGGAAATCATCATCATGTGGGTGAGTCCCGAAGAGGTCTTGCTGGCGGGCGCCCTGTGGATCACGGAGCGGGCCAATCCCTATTTCATCCTCCAGAAGCGGAAGGGCCACGGTGGGGAAGGCGGAGGACTGGCTGGTAAGGGGGTTTATCATCATTTATATTCATAATTTCACAATTGTATTCGTAAGGGTTTACTATCTTCGGCGATGCGTTGTTTTAAAGCCAGTCTTATTTATGGCCCTGTATAAGGAATAAATCGTTACAATGAAGCCCTATACTGTAGTCTTATAATTAGCCCTATGAATGTATCTAAGTGCAGATTGGGCTTTAAAGTAGAGGCGGTGGAAACGCTAGGGGGGGCTTAGTGCACAGACCCCCTTTTAGCTCACTTTTGCTCTTTTTTTCACATATTAGGGCTGGGTGATTATGGTGAGGAAAAATAATTACGATTATTTTAATTGAGATTGAAATCACAATTATTCAAATGATTATTGACTTAAAAGTTCAATATTTTTTTCATTCTGTGGCATCCACACCTTTTGATGAACACATTGAAGCCTTGATTAAGTATTACCCTTGTCTCGATCGCATTTTTTTTATCTTGTTTTTTTCACAAGTCAATTGTATTTCATGTCTTATGTAAATGTTTGTTTGTATGACAAAAAAAAAAGTCTTTGGATCTTTGAATCCTTGAATTATGAGGAATGGACAATTCCTTGAATCCTTGAAAACTCAACTTTAAGTATATCTTGAAAGGACAATGAGAAAATAAATTAGTAAGAAAGTAAAATAAGATAACACCTTGTAGGAGCAGTGTGTTGCCGTGCATGCATGTAGTACACTCAATGAGATAAGAGTAGAGTACAAGAAGAAAGTTGCGATTTAACTCTATTAATATAACTCATTATCCACAGATTGAGAAGAATTTGTGCCGTTGATTAGTGTTGTCTTAGCTGTGTGTACGCTATGTGTTTCCACAGCGTTTGAATGTAAATATTCATTATTTGAAGGAATATCACTTCCAAACTCGAGGCTAATTTCCCGTTAGTATTTGAATGGGGTCCTCCAATGACTTCAGCAGTAGGGATGTTTTGCATATGAAGCTTTGTATTTAAATGTACAATGTGTGTCATTGTTTTTGCCTTGTGTTTAGTTTTACAGGCTTATACTGGGAGATATATATCTTTGAAGGAAATGCCACTTTTATGTAACAAGGAGGTTTGATTTAAAAGATGAGAAACACTTGAAAACACTCAACAGTCAAATCAAACTGAATCTTTTCACTTTCAAATCTATGGATATACATATGGAGTCATCATTTATTGGGGAGGTATAATTTTGAAAGGAAATGCCACATTTACAGTGCTGACACGTTCATGCCTATGTACGTAAAATGACAACAAAAAGTCATTGTTTCATTGAACTCAGCCAGACCATGTCGAATGGAATTGTAATCGCATTGAATTGAATTGAATCGAAATCGTTCCACTTTGAAGTTGACCAATCCTTGAATCGTTTTGCACCCCGTTTATTGAGATGTGGATCAAATTGTCTTTTATTGGAGAGATGAACACCACTAATAATTAGGCATTACTTCTGGAAATTTAAGTACCGGTACTTTTTATTATGGAATTTAACCTTTGAGTATTATTTTGTTTTTTCGGTGCCACATTTTCTGCTCATGAGATTCTCATGACAGAGTTTGTTTATTCGGGCAATTCAATTGTTACACATTTGTTCTACTATATAGTTTTGTACAATAAAATGAATTCTCAGTTTGTAAACAAAGATGAAGTAATCAGGACTTGCATTGTTGGCGCAGAAAGAACGGCAAGATTCGTTAATATGTGCGCAAGCCTAAAGGGAAGCGCCTAAAGGATTGCGAAAATGTCTGGAATTACAATGTGGGAGGAAGATGTTACAAAGTGGCCCGATGTACATATATCTTTATTTAGTGGACGAAACTGCAGCCCTGCTTGGGACATCATCAACAGAAAGGAGAATTACATCCTCACAACTTACTACTTGCATGGCAGCGTGAGTAACATAGAAAGGTAGTCTGCTGGAGGATTTTGTTGCTTGTTATACTATATAAAGGGGAGCTGAGAATTGTGTCAAATTGTTGTGACGACGATCTCGTTGCGACCGCATTGTAGGGATACTTTGAAGTTGCTGAGGTGTTCTCTGATGCTCAGGGAGAAATGGCTAAGGTAAACATCACAAACAATAATGCTAACGAATTAAAGTAAATTAAAAAAAAAAAAACTTTTAGTGGACTGTCTGACAGCACAACACCTCCACATTTTATTGTTATCATTTCAGTCCAGGGCAACAGGTTGCTTTTCGGCCACCTGGAACTACCCTGTCGCCCATTATTTACAAACATTTTGAAAAGGGCTATACAGGATAATAAACAACTGTAGGCTGCCCTGCGGAGTATATAGTGGTCATCTACCACATGCGTTTTCAGTTTTGCAGTTTTTTTTAAATAACATTTTTAATAGGGCTTTCGTATTGGCTCTCATAACATCATAAATGGGAGGTACAAGAGGCGTCTACGTACGATTAGGGCTGCCTCCCTTTTAACAGTTGAATTTAGTGCTCATTAGCATGCAATATATTGCCATACACATGCACTTTCACACGACGCATGTGCAACGTCACACATACCGAGACGTGAGTGTTGCCAATCAAAGAGTCCTCTGTGATGCTACACGCGACAATATGCCATGATTTGTTCGGACTTTGAATCCGAAAATTCAGATTTTGGCCTCTCACCACCGATTTGTGCAAAACAGTAGTTAATCACCACACTGAACTTTGCTCCTCGCATAACACCGTCTCTTTAAAAGCGATAAAGTCAAATAATCATTTTGACTGTGCGTAGATTTGTTTAGATAGATTTGTAAAGCTTGAAAACGGATCATGAAGGGCTTTTAAAAAGGGTGGGTAAGCGTCATTATTTTTTAATACAGCTCTTGTCAGTAGATGTGTATTTGTGTATCTTAGCGTCACATTGGAATAGCGTGACAATCACATGACAGGTGTTGCAGTTGGACGTTAAACGTCATTGTGAATCCCATCGTAAAAACACGGAAACCTTTTTAGTTGAAGTGTTGTGTGACAGGATTTACAGCAAAAGACTCTCTGCTCAGAAACTCAAAATGCCTCAAAGCAAGAAAAGCGAGCGTGTTCCCGCCTGTTTACAAAGTAAAACGTCCTGACAATGCAGAAGCTTGTGTAGTCTGGAAATAACAGTGCAGCCACTGTATATATGCGTTTCATGCTGAATCATTCCACTTCCTCTTATTACCCCTGCCCTCTTCCCTTCTTGAGCTTCTGTCTAAACTTGGCCAAACAGCACATCACAAACAAAGAAGGGGGGGGCAGGAGAACAGGTGACGCGGGTTTAGGTTTCACTTCCTGACCTCCGTTTTCCCTTGCAAATTAGCTTATTTCAACAAATCTTTTTTCCCAGTCCAAATTAGGAGTTGTGCCATTGTAGTCTTGACCCAGATTCACCTAGTTTGTGAAGTAAGGTGACAACACCCTCTAGAGTACATAGCAGTGAGAAAGTGATTGAAGAGTATCAGAAATGTTTTTTTTTAACTCGACACCATTACCATGAAGGACTTTTATTGCTTCCTAACCAGAAATGGACTAAAACAAAGCCAAGCCGATAGTGCTCATTCTCCTTTATGGTTCAGTTGTCCATTTGAAAACTGCAGTTTTTTGGGAAAGTGAAGTGGAAGGACGTTTTACGTTTTTGTCAGTATTAACCCATGTAGTCTTTGCCTATGTAACATAGCCACCTGTTGGCCTGCCATACATACTCCACTGCCTTAAAGTGGAAATCAATCCAAACATATTTTTTTTCAAGAATATGTTGCCGGCAGGCCAACTAGTTGAAACACGCATTCTGATTAATATTGCGTTTGTGGAATATGAGTTAAGCAGCAAAATCCACCCATTTTTAGCCATCTCAGGGGGCGGCCATTTTGTCACTTCTGTCGACTGAAAATGACATCACCACTGCTCAGCGCTCAGGTAACGACCAGTCATGGCTCAGCTTCAGAAGACAGGTCAGCCATGATTGGTTGTTACCTGAGCCCTGAGCAGTTCTGATGTCATTTTCAGTCGACAGAAGTGACAAAATGGCCGCCCCCTTGAAGGCTAAAAATGGGTGGATTAACTCTTATTCCACAAACGCAATATTTATCAGAATGCCTTGTTTCAACTAGTGGGCTTGCATAAAACATATTCTTGAAAAAAATCAATTTGGTTTGACTTCCACTTTAAGAAAAGAAAAAAAAAAGGTTCATTGTAAGTTTTATAAGGACTACAATTACTGTTGTAAAGCCGTTTCTAGTGATCTTTCCAATCCTGATTTTGAATCTAACCCAATTTGAAGTGTGGTCCAGCGTTGTGGATCTTGAATCAAGGAACGATTTTCTGCTCCCGACCAGTCAGATTACGTTTTAGCTTGTGTATATGTCTATTTCTTTTGAGCAGATAAGTGAATCCTTTTGCTTCGTGGTATGTTGCATTCCCATTCCAAGTTTGTCTTCTTTTCCTCCATTTGTGTTGACAGTTTAAAAGACTGCGGACACCGACACGACTTAAGTGGAACTGTAACCGTCTGAATGGACTGAATGAGCAGTCAAGTCGTATATGTAGCTGTTCACTTCAATCGTTAACCTTAATCCTGTTACAAAATAGCCACATTGTTTCTGTATTTTGCATGGCAACATTTGTGAATTTCTTGTTTAAAACGGTGTCCAATAAATCCTCCTGGGTTCCTTTGCTGCGGCGTGCTTGGCAGTGCTGGGGGATGATGTCATCCTTATGTAAATGCTGAGCTTGCTGGCTTGCACTATGTGCCAGTTGGCAGTGCAACCACATGGCTCCCCTTCTTCGTCTTCTTTCGTATATGCACAGTTGTCAGCATTTGCAGGATGCTGCATTTTATGATCTTACATCCTCCAAATATGTTTTTTGGACTATTTGCCATATTTTTCTCACCGAAAGACTCAACTCAACTATGGCCCTATAATGTGCTTTATACTGAGATAATCTACTTCCATATTGGAACACTGTGTCTTTTCAGCCTACCACTCGTTTCTATTGCCAGAAGCTTAAGAGACACGTAATAAACACAAATAAAACTCTGAAATTGGGTCATAAACGCAAGTCTTATGCAACCTGACAAGCTGCTTTTGACACAAAATCACTGCAGTCCGCCATTTGGTGTCCACTGTTGTCTATTCTTTGTCCTTCAAATGCGCAATTTGAAGTACCATCTTTGAATACAGCACAGCGTCTTCCAAATTGTGCTCCTTGAATCGAGTTGGATTTATTTTTATCTTAACGGACTCCAAATAAACCCAGATGAAATTCTGAAATAGACCATAAACACTCTTTTCTAACCAGGCAAGAGACACTGTACTTTGATGCAGCCGTATTTCACAATGTTCGCAATTATTCTGGGTTGAATGTCAGCACATCAGTAAAGTAAGTTTAAGTTTCTGTAGGTCCAGTCATACATCTTTACAGGGACTTTAAAATTGACGTTTATGGCAATGATGCGCGAAAAATGAAACTGGCAGAGTTTAAAAACAAACAAAAAAATGCTTCAAGGTAAGCTGATTTGTTTTGCTCTTCCTAAACAAAGCACTAATTATGATTACAAGGAGGCACAACTCATCACATGGTTTCAGAGATGTGCTCTGAGGGTGGATCATCGGGGGGATTATGAAGCCTTGTGGGAATAACAAGCAAGAAAATGGCCTGTTACGTCACCAAGGAGGTGATGTTATCACACAAATTGGTTTGTTTGTGTGCTACTTTTTACCTTGTTAGGAAAGGGGATTTCAATCTTTTCTGAATAGCCTCACCGGAAATCTACATTTCCAACAATCAAATAAATGGGTTAAACAAATTCCAAACCTATCTTAAACATAGGACTTTGATCAAACATGGTCATTCTGCTAATAAGACTTTCTTATCAGATAGGTTGAAGTATGACTTGTATAGGGTCATGTATTTTAGCATTAACATTCCCAGTTGTGAATTTCAGCACTTAAAGCGGAAGTCAACGCAAACATATTTTCTTCAAGAATATGTTTTATGCAAGCCCACTAGTTGAAACAGGGCATTCTGATAAATATTGCGTTCGTTCAATAAGTGTTAATCCACTCGTTTTTAGCTATCTCTGGGGGCGGCCATTTTGTCTACTCTCGACTGAAAATGACATCACAACTGCTCACAACGACCAATCACGGCTCAGATTCAGAGAACAGGTTAGCTGTGATTGGTCGTTGTAAGCAGTTGTGATGTCATTTTCAGTCGACAGAAGACAAAATGGCCGCCCCCAGAGATGGCTAAAAACAAGTGCATTTTGCTACTTAACTTATATTCCACAAACGCAAAATTAATCAGAATGCTGTGTTTCAACTAGTGGGCCTGCTGGGAACATATTCTTGGAAAATATAACATATGCTTGGGTTGACTTCCGCTTTAAATCACAGACCTTCTGTAAGAAAACAGCTAAGGTCATAATTGATTCAATTACAATTTCTGTAGATGGGTTAGAATTCATTCATCATGAAAATGTTATACTTGGCTGCAACTAGCAGAGGCACAACGGGACGTTGGATATGGAAGAGCAGAACTCCAGCCAGCATAGGTCAAGCATGGAGGCAGAATTTCTAAACACCCGATTAAAAATAACATTTACACGATTAATAGATTTTCCTCACTGTCAGTCATGGAAATGTAGCTAAATGCCCATCCCTAATAACATATATCCCGTGTATGTCCAGCTTTAGATGTAGTTTGCCATACTAACACCAAAAGAACTATATTAGTAACAATGCAGAAAAAACAAACCCCAAAAAAAAAACTTGGGAGAAATTTCACTCTGGATCAGACAGCGTGGGTTGCTGTCAAGCGATCTTGACACCTTCGGTTGTCTCATCACAAGGCTGTTTTTCTTGCGGTAAAACCTCAAACTGTGTGGTTGCTGGCTGAACGCCTCGTTGTGTTCTTGCTGAGGTCACCTTCTGAGAAAGTGCTGGGATTTCTTTGTCTATTTTTTTGTTGCGTCTTGTCAGGCAAATGTTAAGATGCACACAGGAGCTAACTGCTTAGCAAAAAGTCATTCAAGACCGTTTGCTCAGCAGATAGCGGAGTGTAATTTTCGGTGAGTTTCTTGCCTCGGGAGGCCATGAGACAAATATTTAACATGTTTGATAGTTTTTGCCTGGCGTAAACTTCACTGCGCGCACCACTTGCGCTACGTGCTGAGCGCAGAAATTCAGGGGGCCAATCAAAACGCATCTTCGGGTCACTTGATTTTAAACTGGCAGCCTGCCCTAAATGCACAGCATTTCTGCCAGTCTGCCTTTTGCTCGGAGTCGACTGGGATAGCCTCCAGCTTCTCCTGATCCTGAACAGGATAAGCGATATGAAAAATTGATGAATGCATAGCATTGCTGATCTATATATGTTTTACTCAATAAATGCACTCCTTTTTGGTTTACATTCCTTTCAGCATTGTGACAATACTGATAACCGTGATAACTCCGCTCATCATTGTGGTGACAAGAAAAACGTATACTGTTTTAGCTTATTACTCGGAGCAACTTTGAAGACAGAACCTTAGCAGACTGTTTTTTAACATGATGCGAGCCATTTAATAACTCAGATAAGATAAGATAAGATAAGAAGGCTTTTATTGATCCCACAGTGGGGACATTTTTAGCGTTACCGCAGCAAAGATATAGGTCACACAGACGGCGGCATAATGTAGCCGTTAATGTACAGCTAACATTCAGAATCAAACCTGTGTAAATATACGCAGTAACCATGTGTATATACACATGTGTATATACACACCAACATACATCTACATATAAAGTATGAAGAAACACTCATTTTAGCCTGTACATAGTACAGAGGAACAAATACTGTAAGTGACAGTGCTGCAGTGAAATATAAGAAACATCATTGGATAAAAATAAAAATACAGTAGTGGGGAATGTTGAGTATCGCACAATATAAGCTCAGGTGCAGGACTGCACAATTGCACTAATGTCCGCCAGTTTGTAGAGACTAGCCAATGTTCTTGTTAAACAGTCTGACAGCAGCAGGCAAGAAGGAGCGGCGGGATCTCTCCTTTGCACAGCGAGGGTGTAACAGTCTGTCCCTGAAGGAGCTGTGGAGTGCTGTTAGAGTCCCCTGGAGGGGTTTTGCCGGGTTGTCCAGCATTGATGACAGTTTAGCCATCATCCTCCTGTCCCCCACTGAGTCCACCGAGTCCAGGGAGCAGCCCAGGACAAACTCTTGACCAGTTTGTCCAGCCTCTTCTTGTCCCGGGCCGAGACGCCGCCTGCCCAGGAGACCACTCCCTGAAAAATGACCGATGCAACCACAGAGTCATAAAAGTTTCTGAGGAGTGTCCCCTGAACCCCAAAGGACCTCAGTCTCCTGAGTAGGAAGAGTCTGCTCTGACCCTTCCTATAGAGAGTGTCTATGTCCAGTTTATTGTTCAGATGAACACCCAGCTACTTTGAGACTCTCAACATATTCATTGGTGCAGGTGTAGAATGTTGGCGCCTGCAGATATCCACCACCATATCTTTGGATTTCCCCACATTGATCAGGAGGCGGTTCTACTGCTGCTACATGACCCTATACAAGCTACAATGTCCAGGGCGAATGACAGGAAGTGTGCATCTAATTTGGAAATGCGGCTTTTATTACGGCGCTTTGTTCAACATTGGTTCTGGCAAAGTGCATGTGAATTGAAGCGAGACAAAAGTTGTAAAGGCAGTCATGATGGGGTGTGACGCATGAGTCGCATGAAAGGATTGGAATCTTAAAGCAGGAGTGGACAATCGATGGCCTGAGGGCCATATACGGCAAGAGCATTTAATCCGGTCTGCCATGCAACTCTTTAAAAAGAGTGAAAGGACTCTTGTTGATATAAATAATGAATAGTCCTATGATTGGGGGGAACCTACTGTCCAAAGACAGCTGGGATTGGCTTTAGCACGCCCGCCCCTTGTGAGGATAAGCGGATTGGGTAATGGATAGATGGATGGGTTTACTCATCTTACTTAAATTAAAGAAGGGTTCCTACAGGTGCTTGAAAACCTTGAAAGTGCTTGGATTTTAATGCTGTCAAGGTTTGAAAAATGCTTGCATTTTGGGTGAGGTGCATTCAAATGCTTGGAAGTGTTCGTCATATTTACCTGCAGTTTGACTCAATAGGCTAATTCTAAAATGGGGGGGAAAAAAATAACAAGTGTCCTTAAAATTGAAAGCTACACAGTTGATCGGATATTCTCACATCAAACTGAAAATCTCGTAAAACCCCTTGAGATTAAACATGACTTCGGAGTAAACAATCATGTCGGACGAAAAGGCATCAGGGGTCTCAAATTTTGTCTTGACGCTTGTTTGTGGATTTTTTTTAGCGAAAAAGCGACACAAAAATAAAATACGTTGGGCTCTCTTGCACCATGATTGTTTTGATTTTGGATTCCCACCGCGCTTCTTCGCCGCACGTCACCTCGCTTTCTGATCGTCAACCGGTCGCGTGCTCGTTTGCCTCACACGGTGCGAACTCGGGCCAAAACGATTCAATATGTTGAAGATCCCCGATTGGAGGTCGGATATCCTCCCGAGCGGTCGAGATCAGTCTGAGCACACTAGACACGGCAGGATTATTTGACAAGATTTCTTTGGAGCCATTACGAGAATCGGGGATCTGATGAAATATATTTTCATTAAAGGTAAACTATTTTAAAATTGACCCCTGTTTTTGATGTTAGGAAAAAGCATCAAGATCTACTGAAAGGGTTTTTGTACTCGTTTGTACTGTGAATGTACAATTTGTAACTTGTCATTAAAATGGTAACAGTCAATATCATAGCCACACTTGGAAGGCAAAATCTGCTTCATGAAACTGTGACTGAGGTATTGTGAAACAAAATATATTCCTTTAATTTGTTATCCTTATATTAGTATGGAACAGCTTTGTTAAAGTGAAATTGACATTTTGAGGGTGCATGTATTTGTATCGACTTAGGCAGTTTTCAACTAGAAATACGGTGTGAATCAGTCCGTGCTGTTCGATGTCATTGAGTTATCTAAGTAAGGGAAAAAAAATAATAATAAATTTGATAAAACAACACAAATGGAGACCTGTTTTCAAACATCAATGACATTGAGTCTACAGAAACTGCTTCATTTTCTATGCAGAAATGATTAAAAACATTTTCTGGTTTCATTGAACATGGTGGTTCAATGTTAGGCTTAGTGTATTTTTCCTACAGACAGCATTTGATGACCTCAAACAACAAGGCCATGGATTGATTTACACCGATTTTCACCTTTTAAAGGGTACTGGAAAAACTGGAAAATTGATCTTGGGAGTCCTTAAAAATGTGGCCTTGAAAAAGGTGTACAAACCCTGTTAAAGCGTATTCCAATCATAATCCCTAGTAGATATTATGCAACATGGTTTGTGGAGATACACACAGTACGAACTGGCCCAGAGGATGGGAATAATAGTCCATTATGATGATTGCATTTCGAGCCATTTATGCAACAGACTGTGGTTGCCAGAAGCAACTGGCACCATTCACGCTTATAAATATTGTGCGCTTTTATTTTACTCAACACACAGAAACAAATGTCCTCTGAAATCAACTGGCAGCTCCATTTTCTCAAGACTTTTTTTTTTCCAGCCCATCCATTGGGCTCACGTGTAGCCAGAACTAATGTGTGTCGGAAATATCGCTTATCTCTTTAACATTAGGCCATCTTCATTATATGCATACAGTGTAGTGTATGACAAATGTCAGCCTTGCCGTCTTTATGCAAAAAAAAAAAAAGTTGACCATTTAAAATGATTACATGGTGTAGTGTGCAGTTGTCCCATGTACTTTTCAGCCATGGTCGGTAAAAGCAAGCTGAATACTCACTGAAGTAAACGATTAGACGTACCGTGTAGGATACTTGACGCATACTCACTATGAAACTGGCCAAAGTTTGTACACTTGATGGTAGCACTAGCACAGACGCTAGCGAACATCGTTATCGCTACCCTTGTTCCAAAATACAGATCAAAATGACTTCACAAATGAATGTTTTACTTATAGTGTCACCTCCTTGGAGATGTTTTTTTTTTTTTTTTTTGCATTGCTACAGAGACCTTGCTCAAACGCACCAAAGCAGTGTTGGAAGAAATCTGATGTTTCTGCAGTATCCAGTAGTACAATTTATATTTTGGGTCCATTGAAGCCCGCTACAGTTCTCGAAATGGGCTCGAAATGATATGAAGGCCCATTCGTAGCTTTGTTGTTAGCAATGACATTACACTTAAATATACTGCACTATCCTCACTTAAAGTAAACAATATTTTTATATCAATTTTCATATAAGCCTGGGTTTGGTGTTGTGCTTTCGCTCTCAAGTGCCCTCACCTGGCTGTTTAAGCTTTCTCCGATGGCCTTCAGTTGACATGAGGTCTTATAAAGGAACAAAATACAATAAAAGATCCAGGTGCGATTGTCACGCGCGCCTGCTCTTCATTTATTATTTTGCCAAGCTACTCCAGCTGTCAGTTTACTTCTGGAGAGTACTTTTGTCTATGTGATTGATTTTGGCGTTTTCCTATTGGTTGCCTTGCCTAAGTACTGTGTTTTGTGTGTTGTCACAGGTCTATTAGTGGGGACCTTGGATGTGGTCCTGGATTCAAGTGCACGGATGGCTCCCTACAGGATTCTCTACCAAACCCCGGACTCTCTATCCTACTGGATCATTGCTCACGGTGCGTAAATGTCAACTCAAGCAATTTAGGGTTACAGTCATCTTTGAAAGGAAGGAGATGTCCCCTCCCCCTCCATCCGCCATATATCCTGCCATTTCCCATGTGTGCAGCTGAATGCCACACATTATATCATACCCCGGTGTCAAGGGATGTTCAAGAAGGAGGGAATTTGGAGTTCAGTTTTGCTTTCCTGTCTTTTGCAGCTGTATCCTCTATTATTGTATTTTGTCCAGTCAGAGCACATTGTAAACTAGAGAGTTAGTCGCCTCTTAGTAGCTTTCACTCAATTGGGAAGATTGTCCATAAGAGTTTGGAGTGTGTTTGTACAAACGTTTATTCAATTGTTAGGTAAGAATTTTATTTTATTAGGTTAACTAACAGTTATTCTCTCCGTGTTCTTAATTCCTCTGTCCGGATCTAGGTAATCAGAGAATATAGTCGTGTTGTGTGAGAGTGGTTGAGTGGGGAATTTCAGTTCTCGATTTAGTCTGTGTCTAGAAAACAAAGATAGCAATGAGGTTGTATAGCATTATTCTGTTCTGGCGGGAACATTCACATGTCTGTTTGCTCCTCAGGAACGTCGCGTAAGGAGATCACCGAACACTGGGAGTGGCTGGAGCACAACATGCTGCAAACGCTCTCCATCTTTGAGAATGAAAATGACATCACCACCTTTGTCAAAGGAAAAGTCCAGGCAAGTATTGGACACACAAAACAAAACGTGTAAAAATAAGGACTAGTGCAGAGTGCCCACGAGGCCCTGAACAAGTATGTTTTGTTCTTTTGTCCTTTTGTGTATTGAACCACTTGAGAACATTATTACAGATATGGACCCTTCACACAAAAAATGTTTTTGTACAGTGGTTCTCAAACTCTTTACACCAAGTACGACCTAAAAAAATACTGAGCTATACAGTAATGTAGTAGGCGTAAAAAGGCTTATAAACAAACAGTTCCCTAAGTGTAAATGGAAATATATAGTACTGTTCTTAAAAGTTAAATACAACTGAACTGTACTTGAAAAGTAAAAAAACGTTGAGGGTTTTGGTGGGAAAGAAATCTGGTTAACTACGGTTTTAAAATAAGCCGTAATTGATCCCTCTTCAGGGGCAATAATACAATAAAGTATTTTGATGTCTAAAAGTGGAATTTGAACCCTCACCTGCCACCTTCTTTGTAAAGTGTAATACTTGGAGTACAAAAGCCAGTATTTATATTTTACTGGGATAATGGATAATGGATGGATGGACTGGCCAAACCTAACCATCATTTGTCAAAGCAACACAGAACAAACAAAAAACACATTGCTATGGTCTCACATTCGGGTAGCAAGTACAAACTTGATTAGATTCAACTTGGCCAGATCTCGGGTTAGTCGGCCCCGGCCACATTGTTCAGACGGGCGGGTGCATCGGTAGTATGTAATGATGCAGAAACTCAGGCAGAGAACAATTAATTCTGCTTTTCAACTTCCCTCCATTGTTTATTTATCGGCATACAATAGAAACCGCTACTGTGAGACACTTTCATATTCTATTCCCTTTGTAATATGATGTAATCATTTTCATGTTATCAACATACATCAGGGGGCCTCCTTGAAAAACAAATGCCTTGCTTCAAATAAAAAGCAGTTGAGGAAATATACCCTAATATGCACTTGTAGAAATCTTGGTTAGTTGTTTTTTTTCTTCCCTTTATATTGCTTAGCGGTCATCATGTTTGCCTCACAGTTCTGAGATTCTGAGTTTGAGCCTTGGCTCTCCCTGTGGGTATTTGCGGGTACTCCGGCTTCCTCCCATATTTCAAATACATGCATGTTAGGTTCATTAAAGACTAAGATGTGAATGTGAGTCTGAATGGTTGTTTGTGTGGTTGCGCCCTACGATTGGCTAGTGACCAGTCCAGGGTTCACCCCACCTTTCGCCCACGAGTCAAAATGGGATTGGCTCCAAATTACAATAACACTTTAATCACCTCAATTTGAGAATCCCTGCCTTCTGGAATGAACCACTCCTGTCCCTGTGGAGAGTGTCTCCATTTCGCGACCATTATGAGGCGTGTCTAGAGGAAGTAACATGGTCCAGACTCAAGGTGCTGAGTCAAGCTAGTCTACCACATTGCCGCTTCACTAACGAACAAGGGATCATAAGAATCACATTAGTAACATAAAAGTAACCGTACAGAGCATGCTCAAAATGCCCCCCAGACATTACTAAATCTGCTTTTTACAAAACACAGCCGTCTCGCTTGTCCTGGAACTCAGTCCCCTCTTTGTGTGGGTGTTTGTGTGCGTGTGTGTGGCTGCAGGGCATCATCGCCGAGTACAACAAGAACCACGACATCAAAGAGGACGATGACACGGACAAGTTCAAGGAGGCCAGCTCCAAGTTCCGTAATCTGTTTGGCATGCCGGACGAGGAGAAGCTGGTCAACTACTACTCGTGTAGCTACTGGAAGGGCAAAGTGCCACGGCAAGGCTGGCTCTACCTCAGCATCAACCACCTGTGCTTCTATTCCTACCTGCTGGGCAAAGAAGGTTGGTACAGTGGTATACCTCTACTTACGAAATTAATTGGTTCTGGCAGAAATTTCTTAAGTAGAACATTTTGTAAGAGTGTAAGAGACGCGTTTTCCATGTAAATGCCCTAATCCGTTCAAGCCCCCCAATATTCAGACATAAATGTTTTATACAGCATAAAAATGCATCAAAACATGTAACAAATACATGTTGCAATTAGATTATTGCACAATAAATGAGAGTTGTGCATAATGTAAAAAGTAAAGAATAAAAATGTTGGCCGTTTACCTTTTAATTGCTGTCCTCATCGCGTTTTGCCCTCTTTGGTTCATGTTCTCTCAGAAGTGGTTTTTGCCTGGCGTTTTGTAAAGAACTGATTTAATAACGTGGCGACTGTCGATACATTACGGTCATATTCTTTGGCGAGATCAACCAAACGCATCCCTTTTTCATACTTTTCTATTATCTCTTGCTTTGTTTGTATGGACAAAAAAAACGATTTTTGTCTTTTTTTTTTTTTTCTTTTCCTCGTTTCTAATTCACGTCAAACTATCGGAACACCTCATGGCCCGAGGGGCGAATGACAAGGGCGCTGCATAGACATATCCATCACATATCTATCTATCTACCTGTCTATCTACACACATAGACACATACGGTAGAGGTCCCTCTTAGCCAATGGGATTCCAGGAAGATGCTCTGTAATTTTTACCTTTCATATCCTGAAATTTCTTTCATAACAAGAGGCAATATTTTCCTGTTAAGGCATTTCGTAACTTGAACATTTCGTATGAAGAGATGTCCGTAAGTAGAGGTACCACTGTACTAGATTGGGAAAAAGGGTCCCGAATGCTCAGTTTTGATTGACACTGTCAGAGAGGTCTGAATTTAATACTGTTTTATTATTGTGTTGTACTGTAGTTTGGACAGGTATAGACGAGGTCTAAGTACAGACCATGGTCAACATTCGGGTGTCCTAGAAGCAATCTGTAGAAACATACACTGTATCTGCATTCAGAAACCATTTAATAACGACTTGAAAGTAGCGAACACTTCAACCAAAGAGGCGCTGATAGTATAGCTTAATGCTATTACATAATGGGAAACGCTGTAGATGGGCTAATGAATCGCATCAATGTGGCGGCATGATAACCTTTTAAGCAACGCATATCATGTTTGAACACAAACGGCAAAGCAACGCACTTGTTAATTCCCATGGAAAGTTTCCAACTTTGAATCCGTCTGGAATTTTGTAACTCTGTTGTTCACTCATTTGTTTCTTAGTCACGTTTGATATGTGTCTTTCAGTCAAACTGGTGGTGCGCTGGGCTGACATTACACAATTGGAGAAGAGTGCTACCCTGCTGCTGCCCGACGGCATCAAAGTGAGCACGCGCAGCCATGAGCACGTCTTCTCTGTCTTCCTCAACATCAACGAGACCTTCAAACTGGCCGAGCAGCTGGCCAACATCGCCATGCGCCAGCTGCTGGACAACAAGGGCTTCGAGGAGGACCGCTCGCTGCCCAAACTCAAGAAGAAGTCGCCCAAGAAGGTGTCTGCCCTCAAGAGGTGACTCGTTCACACTTAAATTTGGACTCTTTCTTTTCCTGTTTTACTTGATGTGTGACATCTTCATTCTTACGACAGGGATTTGGATGCCCGAGCCAAGAGTGAGCGCTACAGGGCACTCTTTCGTCTGCCCAAAGACGAAAAACTAGATGGGCACACCGACTGCACCCTATGGACCCCCTTCAGCAAAATGCACATCCTGGGACAGATGTTTGTCTCCACCAACTACATCTGCTTCACCAGCAAGGAGGAGATGCAGTGCAGCCTCATCATTCCCCTCCGCGAGGTCAGTCAACGCAGACTAAATACACAGGACACTTCATTAGATACACCTGCGAAATGTGATCCATGTAGATGTTGCCCTGGAAAACATCAAATATTTAACAGTTTATTTCACTTTTTCATAATTGTGTTTACTTATTTAAGTCTTAATATTAAGTATTATATTGTCGCTCTCCTGTGAAAAACACTAATGTCCAATTTGGGAAACATTTTCAATTTTCACGTTCATGTGATGTCTGTAGCGCGGAAACATCATTCACGTAAAAGAAAATTAAAAAAAAAAGGACACAAGTGTTTTTCACAGGACAGCGACGATATGTTAAAATAGAATGACCTCAAGTCAACCTATTTCCACGGGATCAATAGTTTAAAAAAAATTCAAAATATATCAACATCGACCAATATGAAATACTTAAATCGTGACATACCTTTCAGCCATATCGCCCAGCCCTAGTTGTGATTGTCACTCTAGTGACCACTATGCATGAAAGGGTTAAAAATACAAAAAATACCCTAAATTTGAATCTAATCCAATTGAGTTAGCATGTCGGTGTGGCCCTGTACACCCGTTTTCATTTCTCACATGACCTCTTCCAAAATGTAATTTCCCACCTCTGACTTGCAGTTTGGGACCAAGCGATCAGCTCGCTGATTTAGCGCACTTCTCCAGGGCAATGGTCTGGTCCCCAATCTTTCTTCAATTTTCCATCAATGCAGTCTTCAACAGCACTGCATCATAATAGGAGATTTATTGTATTATTGTGTCTCTTAGATGACTCTTGTATTGTATCTCATTCGAATGTGCAAGTGTACTTAATACAATGAACAACTTCCAGGTGACCATCGTGGAGAAGGCCGACAGCTCCAACGTGCTCCCCAGTCCTGTCTCCATCAGCACCAAGAACCGAATGACTTTTCTCTTTGCCAACCTGAAGGACCGGGACTTCCTGGTCCAAAGGATCTCCGACTTCCTGCAGCAGACGCCCTCCAAAACCTGCCTGGAGCGGGAGCTCACCGGCAGCCTCAACAGCTCGGACGACGAGGTGAGGGTTGATGGTTTGGCGCGTGGTGGTCATTCCTTTGAGTTTTGCTTCCTGAAGATGCTTTTTTTTTCCCCCCCGTTTGTGCTTTCTAGGTTTATGGATCGCTGCTGTCCAGCAGCCCACAGCACAGCGTGAGCTCCGAGGGCGAGCGCACCTTCAACCTGAACGACAGCAGCGTGCCCACCGCCTCGCAGGCCCTCATGACCATGTACCGACGCCGCTCGCCTGAGGAGTTCAATCCCAAACTGGTGAGCCAAATGCCATTTGGAGCTAATTATACTTAAAGAGGAGTCATCACACTTAAATTAATGTACAATACTATTTTCACCCCAAAAAATGTGGCAAAAAAATCTTAAATTGTATTTTAAATCCCTATCCAACATGTAATTGATATTCAATTAGTGGTATATGGACAGCCAGATCTAGAAGTTCCATTTGCTGTTCTATGGTTATCATCCCAGTTTTCCTCTTTTTCCACCACTTGTACCTTCCTGCCTGTGGTGGCATCACAGTGATGAAAAAGGCAAGAGAAAAGCCAAAGAAAAGACAAACGTGACCACATCCAGCCCGCACCTTTATTTAATCCAGCCCACCAAGCATTTATTTACATGATCAAATATTAATATTTGTTGCATTAATTTAGCTCTTTTTATTAGCAGTTTCATTTATTCATGTATTCTTTATCTTGTTAAATAATTGGTTGAGTTATTCATTGATAAATAAGATTTTCAAAAGTTGCAAAATGAACAGAAATAAGCAAGTAGAAAATTGGCTGCCCCCTTAGATGGATAAAAATAAATCATATTCCACAAATGCACAATTATTAATCAGAATGCTGTGTTTAGATTAATTGGGGTGCATTGGACATATTGCAAAGAAACCGTTGGGGTTGACTTTCCCTTTAAAGTTTTTAACCTGTGAGGCAGACTTGCCAGAAGAATTTGGTTGCACTTCAAATTAGTCCACATTTGGGGCATTCCACTTTCATTGTTATACTGTATTAAGATCCCCGGTGGCAATGTCTTGGTGTCTCTTTGCTTTTTTGCAACAAACTACATGTTGTTGCTTGTGTGCTCAGGCTAAGGAGTTCCTGAAGGAGCAGGCCTGGAAGAACCACTTCACAGAGTTCGGCCAGGGTGTGTGCATGTACCGCACAGAGAAGACCAAAGAACTGGTCCTCAAAGGCATCCCTGAGGGCATGAGAGGAGATCTCTGGCTACTGTTCTCTGGTGAGATCCAACGAATCAATTAATCTCGCCTACACACAAAAAAACAAAATCAATTGCCAGACAATATTTGTCATGTTTGATGTGGAACACGATAGAGTGACAGATCTTTTTGATAATCAGACATGCATTCTTGCATGTACTGGTCAACAATGAAGAAGAATGGAATGGAAATCAATTTCACTGCACAGATAAAACCCGGGATTTGACTACAAGCCGAAGTTCACAAGGGCAAAGCAACATCACTTTTAGTACAGGAGGTCCTCAGTTTACGAAAGTCGGAACGAGCTCCAGCTATTTATTTGTATGAAAACACGCCATAGACATAAGTACAGTGGTAGTAACTCAGCATAGCTTGTCGTGCCGCGCAAAAACGTATTCTTAATTAAGCCCATGCGCAAACCAGTTCTTAGCCGTAGAATGTCATAGGAGCACCGATTGACACTGCCAATCAACGTGGCATTGACCGCAGTAGTCGGAACACAAGCCAAAACAAGCATTCACACTCAAGTTCACACATAAGGACAAATATGAGTCTTCATATAACATAAGGAGCACGGATAAAGGAGAACATGGGCAAGAGATCCAAACTTTACACAGATATTCAGGAAGACATTCTAACCACTATCAAACAGTGCTGCCACATGATGCATTATATGAATATTGTCACAAATATACAGATTTTATCACAATACAGCAATTATGTGAATATTGCTGGATTGCAAGTAACTTTATAAATGGAAATGAGAAAAATGCGTTGAAGTGGCCATTACAACCACACCGAGCATTTTGACAGACAGTAATTTTTGCTTTATAGATCCAGCGGTATCGATAATGTCTAATATATATTAAAAAAAATGTTATTGAATTTATTTATTAAAAGCCACGTCTACGCTTTCAAATTCGTTTGGAATGATGTTTCTATCTGCTACAGGGGCTGAGATATCAAATATTTTGTTGGTGTTGAACTTTTGGGAGAACCTCAGGTTTCAGAGGATGATTCTATAGTCGGCCTCAGCTTTTGGGGAGATGTTGAGCCGGGCACTTTAGGTCTTAATGGGTTAACGTGTGCTGAGTTGGTTCCATGCAGTGGAAAAGGGCGGCATTGAGACTGCCCTTTTCTCACTCAAGACCTATTGCACTACACCAAAACATAAATGATGCTAATCAATGAATACCTTCGTTCGCAGGGGCCATCAACGAGATGGCCACACATCCTGGCTATTACGAAGACTTGGTGGAGCGCTCCATGGGCAAATACAACTTGGCCACAGAGGAAATTGAGAGGGACCTCCACCGCTCCCTGCCGGAGCATCCCGCCTTCCAGAATGAGATTGGCATCGCCGCCCTGCGTCGGGTCCTCACCGCCTATGCCTTCAGAAACCCCAACATTGGATACTGTCAGGTAGGGTGCTCAATATCTGCTTAGTGACTTGAAAACTGATGTGTGTTCTTTTTTTTTTGTTGATATTTTGATGACATCGCAGGCTATGAATATTGTGACATCGGTGTTGCTCCTCTATGCTAAAGAGGAGGAGGCCTTCTGGCTACTGGTGGCGCTCTGTGAAAGGATGTTGCCGGACTACTATAACACCAGGGTCGTAGGTCAGTATGGAAAATCAGTACATGAAAACACTCATAAGTGCCCACATAAGTATTCAAACAAAGCTCCTGTTTGTTTGAATACCTATGTGGGCACAAAATTTGAGGTACAAGCTAACTTGAATCTACGCAGGGTCCAATGAAATGCTGGAGGCCAATGATGTCAGAAAATGTGATCTTGGCTATGTGATATCCTCAGGAGCTCTGGTGGATCAAGGCGTGTTTGAGGAGCTGGCCCGCGAGTACGTGCCTGAGCTTTACGACTGTATGCAGGACCTCGGCGTCATCTCTACCATCTCGCTTTCCTGGTTCCTCACGCTCTTCCTGTCGGTCATGCCGTTCGAGAGCGCCGTGGTGGTCATGGACTGCTTTTTTTTCGACGGCATCAAGGTGATCTTCCAGCTGGCGCTCGCCGTGCTGCACGCCAACATTCACCAGCTGCTCAGCTGCAAGGACGACGGCGAGGCCATGACGGTGCTGGGCAGGTGAGAAGGGCACAAAAAAAGGTGAGGTGTCACCTTGTTGTTGTACTGATGGGACTTTTGTTGGTCGTAGATACTTGGACAATGTGACCAATAAGGACAGCACGTTACCACCCATCCAACATCTGCACTCCTTGTTGACAGACAACGGTGAGCCTCATCCAGAGGTGGATATCTTCAAACTGGTCCGCAGTTCTTACGAGGTATTTCATACACGAAAAGCATGGTCATGTTATTTGAAGGTATTTCGTTGACCAACTCACTGACCTATAGCTGTATATAGGCCTGGACCGTAATCCCCTCGATAGGTGGGAGTTCACAGTATAGAAAATAGATGATAACAGAAAATGCAGTTCACATGTGCCTTTCATGCATATCTCAAAGAAAGCAAAAAGATGATGCACTCTGCAACGATCATTAGATGATGTGGTTCTCAAACTTTTCACCCCAAGTACTACCGTATTTTCCGGACTATACGTCGCTCCGGAGTACAAGTCGCACCAGCCATAAAATGCATAATACAGAAAAATCATATATAAGTCGCACTGGAGTATAAGTCAACCCCCTCACCCCCCTCCACCCCCTCTCGGAATCCAAGTTGTCTCTGTCGCCTACCGCAAATAAATGTGTCCATATAAATCAAAGTAAGAAAATTGTGCGCTTAGTACACATCATTTCCACCGAGCTACGATGGTAACAGTTAGCTATCATCCACACATGTAGCATTACAAGAATGTTTACGGTAAAATAACTTAAAACCCACCAAAACAGTCGTAGATCGATTAAATAAGTCTTTTACTGCCCTGCGGCCTAGAAATATATCTTTATACAACCTAAAATATGATATACGACATTCTTACCAAGTGCAAAGGAAATTATATACGGTCAATGCTACTTCTAGCTAATTGATAAATGAAAACATTTGTTTTTAAGCAACTCCATTGGCCCAAAAAGTTTTGTTTTTTTTTTGTTTGTTTTTTAAATCAAAGGTTAACGTGATTAAAAACCAACAGTTTTGAATTCCTTTTTGAGTGCTTGCAGTCTTGGATAATGAACATAATGTTTCGAGAAGATTTTTCACAAGTAAAATCTCAGTGAAATGCTTTGTTGTAGCTCAGCAAACATATTGTTTCATCTTGCTACCCTTTGTGAAAAGCGAAGAAGAGCATAAATCATCTGTTTTTCTGGAAAGAATGTTATTGCGACAGACACACGTTTGTAATCAGACAGCGATTGTATGTCTTAAAGTTTGGGTGAGGTTAAAATTCCTCTAGATTTTTCTGGTCACCCGCGCTTCTTCAACCAGCCACGATTCTGACTCTTGTCTGCTTTTAGAAATTTGGCTCCATCCGCGCGGACGTCATCGAGCAAATGCGTTTCAAACAGAGGCTGAGGGTCATCCAGACCATCGAAGACACAACCAAACGCAACGTGGTAAGAAAATCCTCTGACCAAAGCGCTCAATTTTGTACATGTGAATTGGGATTAGGGCATGACAAAAAGGTCAACGAGGCGTTGGAGTCACTGGACAATCTAATCTTTCTTCACACTTAACATGATCTTTAATGCTTGGTTATTTCTAGGTCAGAACAATTGTAACAGAGACAGCCTTCAGCATCGATGAGTTGGAGGAACTCTTTGTCCTATTCAAGGTGGGCCCCTTTCACACTGCCTAGAAAACACGCCATACTTGTTCGCTGTATGCAAGTAAACAGTGCCGACATGGAAAAAGGCAATTCGTCAACAGTGTGTGCAACTCATTAACTGCTAAAGACGTTTATATGTCTTTTCACGGTCCAGACATTCAATCCCAGGAACTTCATTATATTTTCTTCAATTTTCAACCTTATAGTAAAAGAGGGTGTGAAAATGTCTGGCAGTGAATGAATTGTTAAGTGTAATTACAAGTGTATTTTCAGTGAGACAACAAATGTTTTTTTTATTTTTTTTTATCATTGGAGTATTTTGATAAAAACATGTCAGTAACACCTGAGATCTTTTTCAACTCAAACAAATCCATAATGGTTCCTTAAAATTCATGTCGTGATAAACCATTTGGCCTTATGTGTGTCTTTTTAGGCGGAGCACTTGACCAGCTGCTACTGGGGAGGCAGCAGCAACCCAACGGAGCGCCACGACCCCAGCCTGCCCTACCTGGAGCAGTACCGCATCGACATGGAGCAGTTCAAGGACCTCTTCAAGCTCCTCTTCCCCTGGGCCAACGGCGCCCACTCAGACCCATTGGCCGTGCGCTTCTTTCGCCTGCTCGACCACAAAGGCGACACCTTCATCAATTTCCGAGAGTTCATCAATGGCCTTGGTAGGCGCGCCGACGACTGTAGCATTCACCGTAAAACTCATCGATTATGAAAAAAACAAAAACAGAACGCCAAAAATATTAGAAGATAATTGAAAAGAAATTGCAAACAAATCCACGAATATGTGAATCTGCGGGTGTTGAAACATGAGTATGCTGGGATCGATTGCAATCCTTAACCTCTGTGAAGTATGAGGAATATTACTGCTGTATTGAGAAGCCGGGAGAGGAGCTGAGCCTTCGGTACAACCCCCAGTTGGCCAAGGCGCGCACACCAGAATGAGCAGCACAATCGAAGGAGAAAGTGACAAAAATGTGTTTAATTTGTTTTTTTATTGTATTTAATTACATATAATACTTAATTGTGACATTACTTAATGCTTTTTAAGGTAGTTATCTCAAGGCTCCACTGTATATTGGTAAATTTAAAAAATACTTTGCACAAAAGACGGGAGGATTACACTGGGCAACAGCAAATTTTAATCAGAGATTGGCTTTCTGTATCTCTAAATTTATTTTTGCCACTGATTAAAAGTAATGTTTTTCTAGCACATCAGGTTCTTGAGATTTTCTTTTTTAATTTTTAAATTTGACCTATAAAAGCTTGCGCCGACCATGCGTTATGTCGTTACAGGAAAAAGAAAAAAATCGTTACAGGAAAAAAAAAAAACCTTAATTCATAAATATTTCTAAATATATTATTATAGGACATATTATATTATCATTATTATTATGAAAACCTAGTGCCAGAGATAAAACAAGGGTAAATTTGGAATCAGCATAAAAATGCATTTACATTCATATCTGACTTTCATATCTGACTAAAATTTTTTGTGAAAAATTGTTGACTAGTGTTATTATTGTTATTATTCATATGTATATATATATATATATATGTTATTATTACATTATTCTTATTATGAATTATTGGTGTATTGCAGGTGTTCTATGTCATGGGGACCTGACGGAGAGGCTGAAGCTCCTCTACAAGATGCACGTTTTACCTGGTGAGTGCCAAAAAGCCCGCAGCAATTGTGATATCACTCGCTTGCACGGAATGACACGATCCATGGTTTGCCGTCAAGAAGTGACCAGCGAACAGGAAGAGCCCGACTCGGCCTTTGAGGCTACGCAGTACTTCTTTGAAGACATCACCCCGGAAACATCAATGGGTAACCATTTTGCAACCGTCAATACTGCACATGATTGCTTTTGCACAAACCGCAAGTTAGGATTAGAAATAATATGGTCTGTTTTATTTGTTTTATATGATAGAAGTATTTTAGAAAAACAAATCATGCCATTTTAAATGAAATGATATATTATTAATATAATTTACAAATTCAATTAAAGAAATAAATTATATGAAGTTATTGACAACAAATCAGTTAACCAGGTATTTCATTGTTTTTATTTTAATGATTCAAATTACATTGTCGACCTGTTGGAAACTTTTGACCTTAGGTATGTGTTTCCAAGCTGCAAATGTTTTGTCGCGGTGGCAGAGTTTAAGGGGTGGTGCATGCCATGCCTTAAAAAACAAATTTTTATAACGCATGTTGTCCTCTACTCCTCAGGCCAGGATGCAAAGAACCGAAGCGAGAAGGACGACGGCTTTGTCAGGGTTACGTTTAAAACGGAAAAAGGTGAGTGCCACACATCTTATACGTTTTTTCAGATACATACTCAACAAATTTTTTTTGTAATGTTTAGTGCCACTCCCAGTGGAAGTTTACTGTCAAACTAAACGTAAAACAAAGAGAATTACCTGTTCTATATTTAAAACAACCAAACAACTTTGCCTAAAAAATTGTCGTTGACATGCTGGCATATAATGGAAAATGCCATTGACGGGGTAACAATTGGCATAGAGATAGTTGCTGTGTTAACAACGCTTTATGAACACATGGAGCAACACAATCAGACACACAATATCCCAAAAATCATAGATGTATACATTTTAACCTCTGTGATAAAACAACTAATATTGCATCTTAATGAGTCACTCAGAATAGTGGTGCCTCTTGTTCGTTTGTCAATGCATTTCAATTGGCGTCAATTATACGCAGATTTTCACTCTTCTAGTGGCATTTTCATTCATTTCAATGGGGAAAGATGATTTTAGGTGGTGTTTTGATTTTTGAATTGAATTCATATCTCACCACCAGTGGATTTATAATAAATATTTAAACCAATTATTTGAATTTTTTTTAAAAGAGATTTTATTCTTAACAAATCATTTCAACAAATGGTTATTTGAACATGATTATACAAACTAATTAACTCAAACAAAAGGAAACTGTAACTTTCCTTGAAATGCCGAAACACAAAACCTCGACATGCTCAGTTTGCATCAGGACGCAAACGAACGAAGCAAAATACCACATCTGACAACAAGTTAGCAGAAAACCCCTTTGGAATAAGTTGTCTTATTTAAAAGCATTCATATGAAAGTTATGTAATTTCTCTTCATTTGCGGGAACACTTGGCAAGTTGCATTGTTCGCTGGCCAGGCGTAAATGAACGTAATGTCACAGCAGCTGATGTTTGTGTAAACGTGTTTGCAGTGAAAAAGCTGAACACTCCTGACTATCGCCACTACCTAAAGCTGTGGAACCAGGAGAGCAAGTCCAAAACGGAGCGCACCAAAGATCTCCCTAAGCTCAACCAGGTAACATGGTCTCGTACACATTCCTCTTCCCACCGGGCATTTTAGAATACTATTGTACGGCGCCAACATTTTTTGTGTGCGTGTTAAATTAACACACAAATGCCCAAGATTCCAGTTTGGGCGTATTTTGTTAGGGAGATTTATGGACACGTCTGTCCCGCGGAGTTCGAAAATGTTCCGGAAATGATGAGATGACATATGCAGTGGACTAACTTGAAGTTTATGAGTTTAGTAGCTCGGCTTGTGATTGGCCAGCCAATCGTGATAACATCAATAGCGGCGATTAAGTGACATTTCTGACAAGTATCATTAACATGAAAGGAGGATGAGAAGAAGAGAGTATTAGACAGAAGAAATGTTGAGGCAATGCCATGCTGAACCCGTGCTAAGCTATTGTTAAATGTCATCACGAAATGCCAGAATAAGTGATTGATGTGACCGTACAATTTTGTGCGTTTTTCAGGTCATCCCACTTTTTTCCCCAGCATATTCTGGCCATTCATCTAATTGATTTTGGAAACTGATGACCAGCATGTATTTGTCTAAAAGGCGTGTATCAAAAAATCATTTGAATGGGAAAATCTGCTTTGATTTAAAAGATGTGAACGCATCGAATCTAACCATTCCACTTTTAAATGTACAGTCCTTAAATTGTATTGCACCCCATTTATCGATAAGTGTTGTGATATCAATATTATTGCTATATTTAACGTGTATTATTAATAATGAAAGAAATCTTTTTTTCATGGAGAAAAATAAGCAGGCTCAATGTTTTGTAATCTAATCAATAGTATTGACTTACAAATTTCTATGGATATATTTTTTAACGTTGTTGTTAATGTTGGTAATGCCCCTACATACTGCTCACCTGTTTGACGGTGATGTCCATTTAATGTTGCATCTGATTGGTCAGAAGTCAGATAAAAGCATACAATTGCATAATGTGAAACTTTTTGCAAGTCTTTGCGATACGCATATTGTATGTGTCAATATGGAAGTTGTGATTTTTTTTTTTTAATATATTGTGCAGCCCATTTACAGTACTGACAGCTCATCATTCATATTATAAAATGACAGCAAGAAACTGTACTATACGCTAAATGATATAATTGCATTATACCCTCATGAACTGAGCTGTACCATATCGAATCAATCCCACTGAATCGAATCGAATCGTTCCTCTTAAAATGTGACCGTCCTTGAATCGTAACGCACCCCATGCATGTATCGAGATACTTATTATATTAGAGATGCACAGCCCAAGTGTTTACCTGTGTTGCGGCGCAGACTCAGTTCATCGAGCTGTGCAAGACGCTGTATAGCATGTTCAGCGAGGACCCAGCCGAGCAGCAGCTCTACCACGCCACTGCCACCGTCACCAGCCTGCTGCTGGAGATGGGAGAGGTGGGCAAGCTCTTCTGCGCCACTCGCCGGGACCACCAATCCGGGGATCACTCCTCCGAGGTACGCAAAACAGGCCTGAGTTGAGTGACACAAATAACAAGGAATATGAAGCAGAGGCTCCTCCTTGTAAGGTTTTGTTAATTTTATTTTTTTTTCTTTCTTCCATGAGGAGACTGGATACTGAGAGAATGGGATGTTCAGTTCAGCTTTCTTTATAGAGCACATAAATAACAACAGCAAGATTGAACATTAAGCAGAAATTGCAAGAAATTATATTACAATTATTATAACAATAACAGCCGTATAATACTGGATCTCCTGTATTGAATTCTCAATTTTTTTCAAATTCACCCGAGAGATCAAAGTCTCTCCAAAAGCAGAGATTTTAGAGTGTGATATTGGGTCTCCTGTGTCCTCAAAAATGTACTAATTTTATCCAAGAGGAGGTTACGGGCAGTGAGAAAAGGGGGGGCTGCAGCTAAGTGGACACTGTGGAGTTATATACTGAATCTCTTGTATGGAATCCTCAGAATATTACAAATTTTATCCAAGTGGAGACTGGGAAGCAAGAAAGCAGAGATTTTGGAGTGGAATCCTGGTTCTCCTCTATGATTACAATTTTACTCGTTTTTTTTCGCAAAAAGAGACTATGGGCAGTAAGAAAATGGGAACCTTCAGCAAAGGGGAGCCTGCGGAGTATATTACCGTATTTCTTGAATCAATATTATACATTTTTTCAAAGAGAACACTGTGGGCAGTGAGAAAAAAATTGGATGCTGCAGCAAAGCAGAGATTTTGAAGCAAAATACCGCGTCTCCTGTATTCTCAAAATGTAACAAATTTTGTCCAACAAGAGACTACAGGCAGCAAGAAAACCGGCAGCCGCAGCAAAGTAGAGACCGTGGAGTATATAACTGGATTTTCTGAATTGAACGTTACACATTACTAAGAGGATATTTAATATCTAAGAGGAGACTGGGGGGTAGAAAATGGGTGTCCTGCATTGACTATTCAAAATGTTATGAATTTAATCCAAGAGACAGAAAGGAAGTGCTGCGGCAATTTTTGCTTGCAACAAAAACAAAATTTACTTTGGGCACTTATAAATCAAGGTACTGCTGTATTTTCTTTGCCACATTAATAAAACATTTTATGTTAAAATGTTTATTTTTTTTTGTTGTTTTTTTTTTTTGTTTTGAAGGAGGACGAGGAGGAGAGTTCACCAGCCATGCAGGACATCAAGCTGGAGGACGCGTCGCCCAAGTCGGCCATGCTCACCTCGGACGACGAGGCCAAGGACGACACGTCCGTGTCGTCGTACTCGGTGCTGAGCGCCAGCTCGCACGAGCCGGACGACAGCAACAAGCTGTGCTGCGAAGACATCGCCGACGACACGGTGCTGGTGAATAGCGACCAAGGCGACCGGGACAAAAAGAAGAAGAAGAAGAAGAAGAGCGGCCACGCCGAGCCTGGCGCGGACGAGGATTGGGCCATCACCTTCGAGCAGTTCCTGGCATCCGTGCTCACCGAGCAGGCGCTGGTGCTTTACTTCGAGAAGCCCGCCGACGTGTCTGCGCGCATCACCAACGCCAAAAATGTCCGCAAAGTAGGACGCAAAGCTCTGCTGTCCGTCAGTGACTATGAAATCTCACTCTCCGGATGAGAGGAAGACTGTTTACCGCTATGTATTAATACTTGTACGCTAGATGAAAATTTACAGTACAACAGTACAAGTGCAAATTTACAGTAATCCCCCACTATTGCCGGCGGGTAGTAACCGAGCCCTGCCACCAGTAGCGAAAAATCCATGTCTAATTGAAGCCCACTTCAAAAGGTTGACAATTGCTTAGAAATGCCACAAGATGACAGCAAAGCATTACTTTTGTAGAAAATGAAACTCCTCAACTGACATCAACAGCACCAAGATGGCAACAAAGAAACAATTTGTCGAAAATGAAGCTCCTCAACTCGCATACAACATAATTGCTTGGCACCAAAGCAATACTTTTATTGCTTTTGTCTGAAAATGGTTCTAACTAGGGCCTGACCAATGAATTGGCTGTCCAGTTTAATCAGATGATATTAGTTCTTTTAAAATCCAACAAAAAATGGACAAGATTTCCTTTTTTTTTTTTGCCCATAGTTGTCAACTGTTTGCTTAGATTTTTTTTTTTTTTTTTTTTTTACATATCACATTACAGCATTCGATCAAGATTCAAACTTCCCTTCCAAAAAATTGGCAAATTTTTAAACCTTTTTTTGCTGATTGTTGTCAAATGTTTTTTTTTTTTATTTATTTATTTATTCCTTTTACACAATATAATAGAACATAAAGATAATGACATTCAAACATCCCCCAAACAAACTGATTATTTTTTAGGCCAAATAATTTAATTTACACATTAAGGCAATACAACATAAAATAAAGATAATCACATTCAAACATTGCCACCCCCAATTTTGTTACTCTATTATAAAATTAAGCAAATAGTAAAGGACAAAGTATTGTAAAACAGTCAAATGTTCTGTCTATATTTCGTATCTTTATTGCTGTAAGCGTTAAGGGACCAAACAGAAGTTATTTTAGTCTTACATTTTTTAAATTAATCGGCCCATTAATCTGTTTTCATAATTTTATCCCTAACAAATATTGGAAACGGCATCTGACTAAAAAAAAAAATCAATATCGGTCGGGCCCTAGTTTATATTTACAGTTGAAACCGTAAATGTGCCACAAACTATTTTTCCATAACACTTTAACATCATTGAAAACTCATGTTTCAACATTACCTTAAAAAAGAAAAGCTTTCAGATTTGATTTGGAAACTAATGCACCAGAGATGCATGTGTACTTTCAACTTAGGCCTTGACACTTTTCTAGTTACACAAGGCTGTGGAAGCTTCTTGAGTGCATTTCACAAAGATCGCCCCCAACCACCAGCCCCCCGAAAAAGAAACACAAATTGGTGTGAATCTGTGAAATGGCAAACCGCCAATATGCGGGCGATTACTATAAAGTGAAATAGTGCAATGAATGTGACCAAAAATTCACGAGTAGAAGCAACAAGCTGTAATCACATGTAGTCGCTGTACAGTAGAAGTGCTATCTATCACGGTATTCTGAGTTTTTCCCCAACTGTTTTTGAGCCAAGGCACATATTTAACATCAGAAAATTCTCACGCTTGTCCACCAAACAAACATGTCACAATATTTACACACTACAGTATAGTTGAACACTTAGCTATCATTGTGTTGTATGAATAGCAACAGGTGGGTTACACAGGTTACCGGTAATTGTACCTTCTGCCATCTAGTGGAAGAGCATTTCATTGTCCTGCCTGTCACTATACATTGCTGGCATAGATTGATGAACGGAGGTAGATTTGTAGGAGGTAATCATGTTCGGTCCAATGAAGTGAAATTGGATCATTTGGGCACAATGGTTGGGAATCAGGAAACTGTCCATGGTGATGCACCACATCATTCGTCACTTTGTGTGCCCAAGTGGTGCTCATTATTATTCCCTATCAAAACCCAGTCTGAAAAATGTCACCCAGAAACCTGAGAAAAGAAAGAAAACCAAGCTGCACATGGGTGCATCTGCCAGATCAAGACAAATGACAACAAAGAAAGGGAAAGGGGCTCTCCTGTATTTTCTCTTTGACCTAGTTTATCCCAGAGGAGACTGTGGGCAGCGAGAAAAGGAGGCACTGCAGCAAAGTGGAGAATGTGGAGTGTAATGCTGGATATGCAGGTCATTCTCAATATGTTACAAATTCTAAGAGGACACTGGACAGCGAGAACGCAGCTCGTTGCAGCAAAGTGGAGACTGTGGAGTATATACTGGGTCTTCTGAATTGGATCTTATCCGAAAGGAGACTGGGTAGCGAGACAATGGGACTGAAGAATAATAACGGGTTTCTTGTATTTGCAAAGTTTTACAAATGATTTCCAAGAGGAGACTGGGGGCAACAAGGCAACTCGCGACAGCAAAGAAGAAATTCTGGAGTATAACGCTGTCATCCCCTTTTTTTTTTTTTTTTTAATCTCAGATGAGACTGCGGACATTGAGGAAAAACTGGGACCTAGCAACAGCAAAGTGAAGACTGTGGAGTAGAATACTGCAACATCCAGAGCTAAGGCACCTTACTTTTTGGGCTCCAAATCGTAGGGTACCCTTAAAAAAGAAGAATAAATTAATCAGACACTGCGGGCAGTGAGAAAACTGAAGCGCTGCAGCAAAGTGGAGACTACGGCGTGGCATGAGCTAAGGTTAACCAATTCTTTTGTCATTTCTAGCCACGCCGCCTCGATCTGCTCCACCAATCAGAGACCGGCAGCGTATAACAGGTACTGGCAACAGTGGCCGCCTTTGCCGGTGGAAAAGCCCGGAAAGCAAGGGGACCTGAGCAGGTGCCGTGCATTTGACAACTAGTGTACGGTTAGTCCACTTCCTTTGATAGTTACTCATTCCAACGATTCCCACGAATAGACTTTTGTGCAAGAATTGTGTTGAAAGGTGAACAGGAAGTCAAAGTGTTTAGTTAGTGTATGATGACAATGACACTCAAGCGCACACTATGGTCACTTTATGTGGGGTCTGCAATCGAATGCAATTGACTAGTGTATTTTATTATCTTCCCCACTGCTTTTTTTTAACAATGTTTTTGTACATTTGTTTTTATGTTGCTTCAATTTTTTTAATGCACGGAATATCACTCTGTCAAATTAAAATGAAATTAGGTCTGAGTTCACTGCTTTACACCTTTTATTATTATTTATGACCTCATGACGGACACAAATCGATTTAATGTCACCCAAAGTCACTTTTCTACTTTACTTTGCGTAACAGCGGGACTACTGATGTGCGTTGAAGGTTCCCCAGCAATCCTGGCACCAAATATTTCTTTAGCTGCTTGAAAAATGTGAGTTTATATATAAAGACAAAATTAATGGAAAAAAAATCCAACCTCTTGAGAAGTGTACCCGAGCTCCGCCCCCCACCCTTCAAAATCACACTCGGACCCCTGACATGCGTGGAAGGTTCCCCAGTGCAACTTAAAAACGTTACGTTTTGAAAACATATCGTTATCTTAACAGCATAGTTGTCAAGCCATATTTGAACCTTTTCGGAAAACAAGAAAAACAAAACATGTTTTTTTCGAATTTTTTATTTATTTATTTATTTTTCTTCCCTTTATTGACACTAATTTACCCTAATTTGAGGGGTACATGGGCATCATTTGGACCAACCCTCCATCCTGCTGTAACCACTGGTCAACAGCTCATTTTAATCCGAGATGGCTTTGTGTCCCTAGACATTTATGACGCTGATGTAAAAAATATCTAGACCTTTTTTTTTTTTCTGGAACATCAGTTTTTTTTTAGATATTTTCATTTTTTTTATTTTAAGTTTGACCCATAAAAGCTTCTGCAAAATGAATTTAACATGCCTTTTAATTTATAGCTATGACATTTTAGGAAAAAAATCCAGCTGTTGCTGAACCTAACCCTTCATTCTTAAATATTCATATATTTACCGGTACATATTATATTATTGTGAATGTATTATTATTATTATTGAAAACCTGATGTGCTATAGAAAAAACAAGGGCAGATTCGGAATCAGCGCCAAAAATCGATCTAGAAGTATACTTGCATCTCTGATTTAAAAAATAAATAAATAAATAAATAAATAAATATTAGTCATTGTGTTGACCAGTCTAATTAAAAAATGGGCAAAAAACCAAGGCTGCAATTGACCAATTTGTCCACTGTGTAGCGCTTTTATGCTTGTAATTGTGCTTCTAGAAAGTGTCTGATGGGGTTTGATGGAGTCTCCAACTAGATTTAATGTACCGGTATTTATTTTTGGGTTTTGTGCTGTTTTTTTGTTGTTGTTTTTTTTCATAATGTAATTTAAAAAAGATAAATATTAGTATAGTAAATAAAAACAAAATAATGATGATTTGGTTACATATTTGTGTATTTAAATTTGAAAAAAGATACTAAAATACTGTACATCTAAATAACAAATGAGTAATTTAGTTAATATATTTTTTATTTTGAATGTTTTATTTTTTCATTACACTGTACTAACAATTTCTTTTTGCAAGAAATGACTTAGGTCTTCAAACCCTAACACAGATATATTACCTCAATAATTAACACAAAAAAAATGAAAATATAAACATGAAAAAATACTTTAAATTATATAATTCCTTTTAATGCCATTTATTAACAGTAATATTTACCTTTGGAGCACTATTATATGATGGGTATGATAAGTTTTAAAAATGTAATTACTAGCATAATAAATATAAAAATGTATTGAAACACTTAAAAAAATACGCCTATGCTTATAAATATTTCTATCATAAAGAAAAGTAACAAATTATTGGATCATTTTTAAAAAACAAATAATAATAATGCTGCAGGAGTGAGCTGTTCCAAAATGATGAGCCGCAAGTTGGAACGTTACCATTTTACATATGTTTTATGGAGAGATTGATATAAAAAGTCTACACCCCTATCCAAATGTCATTTTTCTGTGATATAAAAAAAATGAGACCAAGATAAATAATTTCAAAACCTAAACGAAAAGCAATGTGACCTTATAGCCAACTCAATTGAGGAAAAAAAGAAATTCAATACAGGACGTACAAATAACCGAAAGTGTGTGGTTGCACAAGTGTACACACCCTCATAACCGGAATGTGACTGTGGTCAGAATGAACCAATCACATTCAAGCCTCTGATTACCCCTGAGTAAAGTTCAGATGTTCAAGTAGGCTTTCCCTGACATTTGTGTCATTTTAGGTTGTAGACTTTTTCCTCTCCACTGTACGTCATGTTTCTCACGTCTGTGGCGCAAGGCGTTATGAAAGCATGATGCAAAAAGCTTATCTGCTCCACTGTGAACTTCAGTCACAACTTTTACCTTTGTCGCCATTATGCCTCCCCCACCCCCTCCCCCCCGTGCCATTAGAAAAAAATGAATGAAGAACGAGAAGCGCAGAACAGGCGTAGTATCACAAGACTTTGTTAAAGTTTCCAATTGATGTGTTAATATTGGTTAATGATGACAGGGAATGGCATTTTGCTTGCCATGCAAGTCACAGGTTTCAGTGGGGGTGGGGGCGTAGTGGGGGTGGTCGAGATTGACGTATGACAGGGTTGTTTGTTTGAAGAGTGCTCAATTGAACATTGACTTTTTGACAGTCGCTGGACTTTTGACTCAGGGGGACAGTAAGTAACGCCTCTCGCTTCATGTATCATAAAGATGTCGGAGGGGGCGGAGGGGGGCGGCATGAATACATAAATAACGGAGCCAAACCACATCCTACCTGCCCTTTATGGATTACAATCTGCTAATCCTGCCTGGCTACACTTGAGAATCCACATTTCACGCCAGGTAAGTCAACTTTTTTTTTTTTTTTTTTTTTAAATGGCATTCGTGTACATACTTTATAAGGTGTGTTGCAATAGTGTTTCCAAACATTTATTGAACCAAGGCACATGGAAAAAAAATCTCACGGAACACTACCAAACACAATTCTCAATGTGCCGGGTATGTATTAAAGTAATAATAATAACACAAACTGACATGTGAAATGTGGGCTTGTTTAGTTGAACACTTTGCTATTATTCTGTTTTATGAATGGCAACTAGTTAATTGGGCCTCCCCATATCTAATGGAAGAGCATGTAATTGTTCTGCCTGTCACTATAAATTGCTGACATAGAGAGTTGAACATGAACAACGTATACATTACGGTCGTACTATGTCACATGCCTTGCTCAATATGATGATGAAATATTAACGGTTGCAGTTTTTGGGATCCCCTGAAAAGTGATCATTTCGGAGCTATGAGGATTCCACCCAATGCCGCCATACATAAATTCCTTTTTTTTTTTTTTTTTTTTTTACAATGACTATTTGTAGGAAATAAATATTTTTTGGGCAAATTAAGTGAAATTGGATGATTTCTTGCAGTACCCTAGATGAGATCTCATGGCTCATTAGCCACAGTGGTTGGGAATTACTGCTTTACAGTATACCCCGCCAATAGCTGTTTTTCCACTTTGGGGTGTCCTCACTTTTGTTGCCAGTGACTTAGACATTAACGGCTGTGTGTGTTAACTTATTTTGAGGGGAAAGTAAATTTACGGATGTATAAGCTTTACAATGACTGATATACTTACTTTTACAAGATTCATTTAGTCAGGCCATAGCCTTATCTAATAGGGGAAAAAAAGTGTTTTGATGCCACCTTGTAAGTAAATACAAACCTTTTGGGGCGAGAAGTAATAATTTGCAGATTTTGGCTATTTGCGTCCGGGATTGGTCGTGATCCCCGGCTGTTCACAGTATACCGACTTGTTTGTGTGCAAGACCTCCAGATTGTGGGCGACATGGTAGGCCTGAAACCTTCAGACGTGCCCCCACCCTTAGGGGTGAAGATGGCGAGCGCGGGGGCGGCGGCGTGCATTGCAGACATCGTCACATTCCCCCTGGACACAGCCAAAGTCAGACTGCAGGTAAGCACCAGTCTGTGTGTGTGTGCGCGCGTGTGCGTGTGATTAGGATGAGTCCTCAAAACACGCCTCTCGAGTTCAGATCCAGGGTGAGAAGCAGGTGGCGGCGGCGGAAGCCAAGCACATCCGCTACAGAGGCGTGTTCGGGACCATCAGTACCATGATCCGCACCGAGGGTCCGCGTTCGCTCTATAACGGGCTGGTGGCGGGCCTGCAGCGGCAGCTGTGCTTCGCCTCGGTGCGAATCGGCCTCTACGACAACGTCAGAGATTTCTACACTGGAGGAACAGAAAGTACGTTTTTAAATATCAAGCCAAATTGGGTCAGTAATGGTTGAAGATTTAGGCCGCAGGGATGGTTTCACTCAGGAATGTGACATTTTGCAGGCATGGCTATCACAAGGAGACCCACCAAAAAAATTCTCAAGAAGCCGTACTCATAAAGATATAGGAAGTCCGCTATTTTGAATAAAGGCGGCCATTTTAGGGTCCATTTGGGCATTTTTCACTTTTCCAAAAGATTTTGTCTTTTTGCTAGCAAAAGGGAGCCGCGTATACTTGACGGATGGACAAAACTGGATTACTAGTTTTCACTGTGTGTGTTCTGGTAAAGTTTGGGATTTTTCATAATAGTTGTATTTCATTTTGACTTTTCCTTGTTTTTTCAGTTTTAATTAGTTTTTATAGTAGGTCTGTTATTTGTATTTTTTTTTTTTTTTTGAAAATTCATTTTATTTTCGTTTTTATTATTTTTAGCATGAAATTTTCAACTGTTTGACCTTCCTTCTTTGTACGGATGTACAGCAATAGTGACATAAATACATTTCAAATGGACCCCAAAAGCTCATGAGTGATATTAACTGACAAAGATGAAAACAACTAACTACTAACTTTTTTTTTGCTGTAATAGCTTCATGAACATGAGATGTAGTTTCAGTTTTTTTTTTTTTAAAGCATTGTCTCTTTCATTTGATTTTGTTAGCAAAAACGTTTTTTCAATTTTAGAATTTTCGTAAGGTTTCATTAACTCTACTAACCTTGGTACAGACGCAGGAGTGCTCATGCGTATCCTGGCCGGCTGCACGACGGGCGCCATGGCGGTGTCGTTCGCTCAGCCCACCGACGTGGTGAAGGTGAGGTTCCAGGCTCAGATGAACCTGGACGGAGTGGCGCGGCGCTACAGCGGCACCATGCAAGCCTACAGACACATCTTCCGCAACGAAGGACTGCGAGGACTCTGGAAAGGTGTGTTGTGACTATTAGAAAAATAATGCTGTTTCGGAGGTTCATGCTAGGGGTGGGATTGTACAGCCACGGTACCGTCCGTACCTCGTTTTTTGGCCACGGCTACTTGATGTAGACGTCTGGTCTTGGCCTGTGATCCAAGACACCCACTTTTGGATGCTGCTATTGCAACTTCCCGACACACAATTTGCCAGCTTTGAAAACTGTTTAGTGGTGGTTCCCCATCCAAAGCAAAAATAAAAATAAATAAATCATTTTTCAAAACACAATATTTTCAAGCATCAGTGGGGAACCCTCTATTTTCATATTATTTGTTGCAAAACTTTCACTCATTTAATCCAAAAAGTAAACAAAAAAATTACTTAAGTGGCATTTATAGACAGGATAATCAATTACATTTTAGTGAATAAAATTTTTAGTCAATTTTATTTATTTTTTTACAGTTTCTGCACTGTCAGCGTTTGAATTTTTAATTATCATAATTTCATCATAATTGAAAAATGACAGCATACATCATTCAAAGCAAAACCATATGGCACTCAATTTTCGTATAATTGCTTTCATTTGTCTACATTTCCATTTGATTTAATTGCATATTTTACAGTATGTATATATTTTGGCCTCTTCAATGACAACGGTTTGTTTTGGGAGAGTCACACCAATTTTCTGCCATTGTGTTGCTCTGCGCCGACCCCCACCAGGAACGTTGCCCAACATCACCAGAAACGCGCTGGTCAACTGCACCGAGCTGGTGACGTACGACCTCATCAAAGAGGCCATCCTGCGACACAAGCTCATGTCAGGTGACGCACGCACCGACGCAGCCCATTGGCCCGGGGCCCTCACACCCACGACTGATAAGAACCCGCTCCCTACAGACAACCTGCCGTGTCACTTTGTGTCGGCCTTCGGCGCCGGTTTTGTCACCACGGTGATCGCCTCCCCGGTGGACGTGGTGAAGACGAGGTACATGAATTCGCCGCCCGGTCAGTACCGCAGCGCTATCAACTGCGCCTGGACCATGATGACCAAAGAGGGGCCAACGGCTTTCTACAAGGGGTGAGTATGGAAAGCCCTTGGAGCATTTAGTCCCTAAGCTACTAGAGTGCTGGGCTGTTTGTGCACTAGTACGCGCTCGGTGTAGGACAATTCTGCGCACTAGTACAACAACTTGCGCTTAGTCCAACTGCGTTTAGTAGTGATACAAAATTATAACACTCTTAATTATGAGAAAAAAAAATACGTAAAAACATAACTAGGGACGCTCCGATCGTAATCAGCCAATTTGCGTGAAAAATTACATGATCGGAATATTTGATCAAAGCCTTTTATTGCCAATCAAAAATCCGATCACCCGCAGCTCATGCTTCGCAGTCTACAGTCTACGCTTGTGTGGCCAATGAAAAATTTTTTTATTAATTCTTGAGTAATTTTTGTTTCTGACAAACTTCTGCCCATTCATCAGTAATATAGTGAATATTTACTTCCAAAGTCAATGTGTGATTCATGGTGCCCCTAGTAAAAAAATGAGTCTGGAGTTGAATTACTATTATGATTTTTCTTTTGAAATCTAAATTTCTCACTCATTTTGTTTTAATTCAGTTTGAATTCATTTTTAGAGCAAGTTTGTTCATTTCTTTTTTTTCTTTTTTTTTTAGAAATGCTTCATTTTAATGTAGTTGTTAGTTTTAGTATTTATTTTATTATACTGTATATATGGAGTATTTTAGTGCAAGATAAAAAAAAAAAAGATCATAATGTATTGTGTAATAACTCAACTGTCTTACTAGTGAGAAAAAAGAGTCAACTCGTACACGGGCAATTCGTTGCACTAGCAGGATTCCAAATAAATGAACTGTCACACCTCCACTCTACCAGCCCATAACTTTCCTTTTTTGTGTCTTTAAGCTTTGTGCCGTCCTTCCTGAGGCTCGGTTCGTGGAACATTGTCATGTTCGTCTCCTTCGAGCAAATCAAGCGCGCCATGATGGTGACAAAGAAGCGATTTGATGCCTCCAACTGAGCCTGAATGCACTGGACACAGCATTAGGTACACTGGGTACCCCTCTGAGAAATGATGGGGTAATCAAATAATTTATTGTATGTTTATAAGGAAGTAAATGTAATAATACAATGGTATTTTTCAGATTAAATTGTACAATATATAATTTATTGAAAGTCTTAAATAAGGGAATACAACACAAGTTAAATGATTTTTGTTTTGAATGACATTTAATATTCTAAAATTATTATTTTGATGTCGTTTGAGAAATGTACTAAATGTGCCGAAAAGAAAGCAATTTCAATAATCAAATAGAATAAATACAATGGAAAGATGTGCCTTCTAAAATACAATATGGAATATGTATTAAATAGAAGTACTATATAAATATAAAATGGAAATATATTTCATAACGCTGCCTCATCGACGTTCTTGAACATGCATTTTTAATAGTATCAACGTATTTCTTGGTGTTATTGAAAACCATACTATGGTTTATTTTACTACTACATAACAGTATTACTCCTCAGAGATAAAATGTAAAAAAAAAAAATGTTTTAAAAGTGTACCTAATGGTTGTGTCCAGTGAGTGTGATACACTGTGTATGGGGTTGGGTCGGGGTTAACGTTTGCACTTTAATAAGACGTCCAAATCTGCCCAAATGTCCTTAGTACTCACATGTAAAAGATGTTTATATGAATACAATATATAAACAAAGTTCACCTCGTTTACACTCTTCTGCGTGTGTGCCTTTATTGTACAATTCATATTCCAACAGGATGGATGTACAGAGAATACACATACAACAATGTCTTTCCAAAACAAACAAAAATAAAATAAAAAAAGCATTGGTCACATTATTACGGACATAAATATCAAAATCCTGAGATGGCCAAGTAAGTGTTATTTTGTATTTTATATATTACCATTATTATTGGTTAGCTGACCAAAACTTGAAAACCATTTCCATTGCTGAAGTGTCTTTGGACCCTAATCATCATCATTTTATCATAATATGGCTGTTATCTCGAATTTCCAGAGGTTTGTGCTTGTCTTGCTCAGTCCTTCCAGGATGGTGTTCCCCCTGGTGTAGTGTTAGGTTTAGGACGGGGCTCTCAGAGTGAGAGATACTTGAGGATCCTCCAGAAGGGTCCGGATGACGTGGTGAAACTTTTCTCTGTACTGGTTGAACAGCATGATGCTTTCAGGTTCCTCCGCCAGCCAGAATTTATCAAACTCAAACGCCAGGTAGCCTGCAACATAATACACGGATTTAGATTGTAGAGTATTCCACAAACATGGCCGACATGCTTTGCGATATGTTGAAGCAACATGAAGCGCACTTTTAAGCTTTGTTCTACAAAAGTGGCCGATGTGCCGCACAGAAGAAATGGATTATTGTTATAAGTAGGAAGAGGAGGATTATTTTCGAGCAACATAAAGCTGTTGGGACATTCCACAAAAATAGATGGCATGCTACGCTAAAAAGGCATTATTTTTAATCCCGACATTTGTACCATTTACAGCGTATTGATTTCCCGCACACTGGACTATTGTGCAGTATTCCACAAAAACTGTAAAAACTATGCAATATATTTCCAACGTGGGTGGCAGACTAGACTATTTTCTAGCATTTCATAAAAGTGCTGCGCAAAAATATTCTGCGTTTTTTTTTCCCCCTTGAAAATTGGACAATATGTAGCAGATGACTGTGTTTTGTGTTTCACGGTAATGGCAGCCATCCTGCACTTTTTGTTCCCCACACAAATGATCTGTTCTATCGTATCGTCGCTTTCCTGTGAAAAATCACTTATCTCCAATTTTTGAAACTTTTTAAATTTTCACTTGAATGCAATGTCTGTAACACGGAAACGTGATTCATGTAAAAATAAAAAAATGGGAAAAAAATGGAGATGAGTATTTTTCACATGACGGCGACGATATGATGTTTAACTTCTCCCATAGTCGCTCAAAGAAATGGAGTCCCATCTCGAAGTCTGGTGTACTCACAGTAAAGCTGATGAAAGTGTCGTAGTTGGGGGGCACCCGGCACCGTGTTGTAGAAATGAGCTTTGAGAGCGCCGCTTTTCAGCAGGCTGTACGCCATCTCGGTCAGGTTGATCCCCACGATGGCATACGAGTACCTGGAATACACATCAGATATCATGTGACGGCTTTGACAGGCAGTGGTGAAACGGCCTCCAATTGCACAGCGTAGCCTTTCACACACGGCTCACGGGGGGGGGGGCTAGACAAAATGAAAGAGGCTTGTGTCTCACCCCAATTTGGGATGGTTGGCATGAGACAGGACCAGGCGAGCTTCTTGTGTGTAGTGTTCACTGAAAAAGCTGTCAAAAAAAAAATAATAATAATTAAAGCAGTCAGGCAAAGCAGCTTTATTTATGTATAGCATTTCATACACAAGGTAACTCAATGTGCTTCACTTTAATTCAAAGTACAACATTAAAAAAAACATTTACAAACAAAACCGTCTGAACGCAAAGTAAAGGACTAAAAAGTAGCAGAACAGACGCGTGTAAACCGCCCTGAGAACTCACTCACAGAAGGTTTGTAAGGCCCAGCACTCCCATTCCTCGGAAGTCCGTCTTGGGGTCGTCCCCTTGGAAGCCGATGTCCCCCCACTGCTTGGTCACCCTGGACTCCAGCGTGACGCTCGGCATGAGCAGCTCCCAAAGCTGAGGGTGACGCACTATTTGTCACGTGGCGGGATTGTGCAAAATTCAGAATGCGGCGGGGGAAAATCCGAGCACTGAGACCTCAGAATTCTTTACGAGACTTTGGATCCGTCAAAAAAAAAAAAAAAAAATAAAATACAATTACGATTTCAAAAATAGGTATGTATGTATCCTACTTATGCATTGAATCCTTTCAGTGCTTGTTCTCTACTGGCCTATATTATTTGGAATTGGGGAAAAAAATAGTACGTTTTTGACGTTTCATGTTTGATCGCAGTGCTTTTGGTGATTTTTTTTTTTTAGCGTTCTGCCATGGTATGTCCATCCTTTACCGTACACACCTTCAACAGCATGGCCTCGTGTTGCGAGTTCTCTGGGCTGAACGCTTGCTTCCTGACGTCTTCAACAGACACGTACAGGCTCTTGTATCCCGTTATCTGCAGGAGCGACGTGTGCAGGCTTTCCTTGAAACTAGAAGGAAGGAAGGTACGTTATTTCAACTTAAAATCACCTGCCTGCTCGGTTTCCTAAAGAGTGCGGCGCCTTACAGTAGATTTGTCTGCATTTTGATGTTCTTCTCCTTCATTATTTGCTCCACGTGTTTTTCCAAGTGCTCCTCGCCGCTTTCCACAGCACCTCGTAGAAGCTACAGAGGGAGAAGAAAGTGTGAGGAAAAACACACAAAAATAATTGCTCTGTTATTTATCTTTCGTTGTCTGTATTATTATAGTTTGTTCCTTGTGCAATTCATTGCAAAGATTTTGGTTTTGCGGTTTGTATTGTGTAATATAAGTAAAAAAAAAGTTTGAAAGACTGAAATCAGGTGGTTGCCCAGGCTGGAATATGTAAGGCGACTAGGTTGTTGGCGCTGCCTCGCGGAACGTCGAGGGGCTGTTTCATCCGAACTGGAATTAACAGATGACCCAGATTGGGCAGTCGTAGGATCGTCCAGCTCAGCTTCCAGACGCGGCTGGATCGGAATTAAGTTTTGATCGGGTGCATCAGTGAGTACTTCATCTCCTCCATCCTCCAATGAGAAGTGGCTAATAATGGCACCGTTTTAGGATCATTCTGGGGTCTGGCTTCAGCAAGGTCAAAAAAGTGGAACAGAGTCAACAGATGGAGGTTTCCTTTCTTCTACAATCGGTGATTTGGCCTCAGAATCCGTAGGTGAATTCATCATTGAGGTAGCAGGCTCAAGTTTAGCAACAGACTGCCCAATGTGAGTCATCATCAGATGCCTCAGCGAGATTGACGACAGAAAGTTTGGAAATGTCCTCCGTCCCTGCCAAATACAACTGTTTTTTGCTCTTTGTGATGTGTTCTGCACATATTGAAGATAATTCTGAAATACAATCATTTTCAGTTTTATCAGAAGATTGTAAAGTGCATGGAAGAGACGAACGCAAAGCGGCTATAGCTGCGCCTGTAACAAATTCAACAAGTGACCCGTCAAATTCCGAATCTGAATCAATCACCTCCGTCCTACTAATCTTGCCGTAATATTTACAATGTTTGAACAATTAAATCCTAAAATCTAGGATCCCGCTGTTTGAAAGTCTTAGTCCATGCGCATTGCTGTAAAGGATGTCCGGTGTAATTGCTGCAGTTGATGCTGCAGTAGAGGAATGGAATGGATGGGTCCTGTTTAGAGTGCAGACCTTTGCACCACTGATAATTGTGGTGTTGTGACATGGGTTGAAAGGCTCCCACCATGACATATATTATCTAGGCTTGGCCAATAGTGAAACTCTTGACACATAGCATTATCTGCTTACCTTGCTTTTTGAAGACTTCAGCGAGTATTCTGCAATGGCACAGACACTATCGTGAGACACTAACTCAAATTCAACATTGGGGAAAAATGATATATTGCTGTTGTTGGGCCAAAACCGATGTCCAATTTTTTTTTTTTTTTTTTTTTTTTTTTTTTTAGGTTCCTGAAAAAATATTTTCAAGCTGCAAGGATTCTGCCAGATGCCAGCGTTGTCTAACTCTATTATTTCTACCTGTATTTATTGTTCTGGCCGCCCCCGGCCCGTATCCGGAGCATATCCTCTGCAGCTCGCATGTCCCTGTTGCCTGCCTGATGAGCCACTTGAGCCAGTACCTCAAGTAGGTTGTGTACACGTACTGCCAGATGTACGCCAGCATACTTCCTGCAATGCCAACAGACAAAAATGCTTGACTACTAAATGAGTGACTCAAATTCAACATTTCATTTACGTTTATTTCCACAAAGTTGAATCAGAATACAAAATTGTTTTACATTGTGAAAAATGGACTCCCTCTGAAGCTTAAAGCTTATAAACCGGGGTCCAACGATTTGAACCACAGAAAATGTTAAGAAAAAAAACTGTTATGTACAAACACACACATACACACAGTATATTCAATTTCCATATTGCACACATAGTCGGGTGGTACAGTCAATTGTAAATCAACATGTCTGTTACTAAAACTATGAGTGCCCTGTATTATAAATCCATCCCATTATAATGAAATGTAACCACCAGAGGTGGGCATTTTACTACATTTTTCAGGTCCCTTATCTGTCAGCGGCCAGGGTGCCCGTCCGTCATTCGTCAGTCCGTCATTTTTCGTGACAAACTGAATTGTAATGGTCAGTCCGTCACTTAAGTCCATCACTTATAGTCCGTCAGAAATCCGTTAGTCCGTCAGCCGGTCCGCCCAAAAAAAATGTTAGCAAAAAATGGCTTCCATAATGTAATGTGAACACTGTACAGAGTAAAATACAAAATTAAATGGGAAAGAGTGAGATTGGTTATTATTCCTTATTTAAAAATGGAAGGCTAGTTATTAGTTTAAGGGTTTTTCATGTATAAGCAGTAATAAAACAATTAACAATAAAACAACAACATATGCTAAAATATTAATATTAATTTTAATCATTAGTTACAACAAAAAATATATACTGATGCATATTTGTAGCTGAGCTAAAGTGAGCATGGTGGATATTTATTATTTGTAGTTTGTTTGTTTTTTTCTACTACCGGGCACTAATATTTCCGACGTTAAACCAACATTGCGCTTTAAATATTTGGTCATTACGTTCATTCGTTACAAGGTGAGCATGCGCAGAAATGTTGAGCTAGCCCCGTGGCTAAATCATTGCTAATACAAACACACAAACAGTGAGCTGATACAATCGCGGGTGTGCAAACGATCGTTTTCACTGTGCTTCTACGCAAACAAGCAGCAATCGTGCGACTTGCTGAGAAGTCTATGAGCCAACTAAGTCGCTTCGTGCCCAATTTATGACAGCGAAAGCGTCGTCTGGACAACAGGTGAGGTTGTCACCCGGGCGAGCAAAACTGTAGTGCGCTTCACTCACTCGGCTAAGCCTGTTTAACACTAGACACAGCCAGTAAAAAGTGTTTGGTTGAATTTGGTTTGTCTTACCCTTCTTACTTTCCTAATATTTAAAAAAAGAAACGTATCCAAACTTGAACAACCATCCGGAGTCGACGAATCTGCAGTAAGTGCTGGCGCATAACAGCCTGTCGTCGCGGCACTTCCTGTAGCAGCTTGAGTTACCGGAAGTGGTGCCTTTGACCTGCATGCGTTCGCGAGGCTATGCTAGTGGGGGCAAAGTGGTCGGCACAGTACATGGTTGTGAACGGCGCAAAAGCAAAAATAACAAGGATGCCTGCGCATTGTGGTGCGTACGGTTGCACAAAACGCCGTACAATCACACAAAAGAATCTACAAATAACTTTTCATAGGTTAAGAATAATTTGGGCTCATTATTCATGATTAAATCTTGGTGAGAGCTTGCAGCTTGTGTTGTTTCAGTATCTGCTTGTCTTCTAAAACACTGATGCGAGCTAGCAGCTTGAGAGTTAAATACTACAGTCAGAGAAGTAGTATCAGCATTTCTGCATTTGTAAGAGTATATACTATAAGTCCCAGGTGAAGCGTTACTACAGTATTTTGAATTTGCATGTCATAGTGCTTCTAAAAAGAAACATTGTAATGAACGTGACGTCCGTGGATGTAGCACGCTCGCCAGTGTTTCATTAGCATGCAGTTAACTATTTTCATTCCAATTCATAAACTGGCCACCAGATTCCGCCACGAGACCGTCTTAACAAGTGTTGCGTTTGATTGCAAATTGTAAATGTGTACTTGTGTGACTGATTGATGTGGGCCTCAATGTGTTTGGTATAAGTGTATTTTTGTTTAAATATTTTAATATTTTTCTAGTATATTTTGTATTGATTCGTAATTATTTTGTGCATCTAATAATAATAATGATAACAATGTATCATTTGTATATTGTGTCATTGCACTTAATGATATATTACTTTTGTTGTTTAGATGTACTTGACAATGTGGACATCCATTCATGCTAACTTTGGGCGAGAGTTGGGGTACACCCTGAACAAGTTGCCGTTCAAACAATAGGGACCAAGTTCCACCGGGAATAGTAAATAATTTGCGACACCCCCAGCCCTGAAAGGTTTCTAATTGTCTATATTGATTGTTTAAACCCAAAAGTATGGTCCGAAAACACTTCAGTATAATTTCAAAGTCATCTTACCACATGACTTGAATATAGCATTTATTTTTCGGACTTTTACTTCTTATATTTGAAATCAATCACTTACTACTCCTTACTTCTTTTTTCATCTGGCATAATTGACAATCATGGCGACTTACTATATGAGGTGGAAGAAACAGGAAAAACTGCAAAATGTAGTAGCATGCAGGAGCATTAATGATTTCAAGTATCAGATTTGGAGAAGCAAGATATTCCCCATTAATGGCCTTATTAGAGAGAATTGAGTTTTCGGCGAATGCGTTGTCTCTTGTGCCAGCCAAAAAAGGCCAGCCATAAGCTTCTTATTCTTAAGTTGTATCATGGGCTAACTGAGCATTTTTTGTTAGTCAGTTCACAATGTTAGCAAAGCCATGTTAGATCTGAAACAATACATAAGATGTAAAATGTAGATTGGTTTTCCCCCTCAAGTCATTTTATAAAAGAGCAAAAGTATTATGTGAGCAGAAGTGATGTTTTTCCTTTGAATCAAGTTGTCGAAAGGAGTATTGTATGATCAACTGTTGAAATTCATTTTTACTTTTTCATTTGTATTTACGTCTTAATATGCATGTTTTAATGCATACTGCAGGACAACACCTATCTTTAGCTGTGCATTTAGAAAAATATATTGAATAATATACATCTCATGATCTATTCATTAGCTATAGGTTTGATTTCAAGTCTGCACACACTCACGCACAGTATATTCAACATGGTGCATATTACACGTTTGAGTCATGAATTGCACGTTTTTTGTGTGAGATTATTGCACGTCATAATAATCGACTGCAGATGCATGAAGCTGCTGTGACAAAAAAAAGAAAAAGAAACAATGGCCCCACTCATCCATTCATCACTTATGTTTGTTTACTCTGATGCACGGTGCACACACTTGACTCGACCAGCCCACCGTTTTTTTGTTTGTTTTGTTTTTGCAGTGACTCACTGCAGCTCTTGTTGAGTTGTGTGCGGACCATCGCCCCTCACCCCAAAAAGAAAGAGAAAAAACTGCTTCTGGTAGGCAGCGGGAGGGCGTGGCTCATGTCACCGAGTGTGTCTCTCCATATTCAAGCTTGGGCTTCTTCAAGCCTCCTCATCTCTCGCCGACACGGATGCGCCAACCGCAGCGCCCCCGTCAAGGTAAGCGACCCTCTCGCTCTTGTTTCCACACCCCTTAATGCACACACCACGATCGCGCCGTGCTTTGTTATTTCGTCGCGTGCACCCGCAAGGTCAAACCCGCATAAAATAAATAAATAAATAAATAAATAATAAATCATGTTTGTGTTTGTGGGTGAATTCATCTAGCCGCAAAATAACGGAAACGCAATTCCTAATTCTTGAATGAATGAAATCGAAGACGAATGTATTTAAAGGCAATGTGGATGTTTCCCCATCAATGTTTGCTCTGTGATGACAGACGGGTGCATGAATAGTGGGAGGGCGAACACAAACGCTTCAATTGTCTGCCCACTCAGGCACCTGCATGTTGTGCGTGTGACCCTTCCATGGTTTGAAGCAATGATCACTGAATGTGGTCGCATATTTAAAAGCGAAAACAAAACTGATGGTGTTTGTGTTAGGACTACAACTGATCGCCTTCAACAATGTCGTCAATGTAACTGATAAATTAGTGATGGAGTCTGTCTGTCTATCCATCTATCCATCAACAGTAGTATCCCGGTGTTTCCCAACTCTTAAATTCAACAAATCTCACGGCCTACCAGCAAACAAAAATGTCAAAATAAGTATAGTGCATAGCCTACTGGATTTAAATAATGATACAGTAAGATATGCAGGTTAATCGTACCTTCTAGCATTAAGTGGAAGAGCGTTTATTGGTACTGACTGTATGTCACTATACGACACTGTCATAAATAGATGATATAAATAGATACAGTATATTACTTGTAATAAATAAGTAATCCTTTTCCGAGACCTGCTGATCTCTCACGGCACGCTAATGTGCGGAAGTTGGAAAAGTTGCAAGTAACGAATGCAAACCCTCAAAAGTGTTGAAACTGTCATATACCGCACTACAGCCTATCACCACTAAACAATTTATTATTAGTTCAGACTAATTGTGTAGCGTTCCCCTTTTAAAAAAAAAAAATGACTCGCAGATTATTTGATTTGGAAAATAATGCACCCGGAGTGCACATGCACAAGCAGTGAAGACTCACCGTAATAATCCAGGCTGAATTTAGCTCCTCCCTGACATACAGTACAAAGCTTGTCTCGTAGTTGAGCTCTCTCACTTCAACAATTATTTGTAAAAGTGAAAGACCATTTACCAAGACCATATGACCAACTGTACTACTTCACAAAAAAATACAAATATGTGAATTTCTCAGTAAATAGCAGAGAGGTTAAAACAGTTTCACAAGTCTGACTATCTATCTATCCATCCATCCATCCATCCATCTAAAAAGATGTTCAAGAAAAATGATAAAAATATACAAATCAGGTATAAGAGAAAAAACAAACAAAAAGAAGACGGCTATTTTTGGATACCTAGAGTATACAGCACATGATTAGCTTCCTATTTTATTATTATTATTATTATTATTATTATTATTATTATCATACCATAATTCAAGCCTGTATTTAGAATAAGGGGTAGGGCCAGTTACGGTAAGTCTTGAACGTCTTTCCTACTCCAGTTGAACATGTGCGTTTGGTTCAAAATACAAAATCTTCTGTTGCCTTTCTTTTTTTTTTTTTTTTTTTTAACTTTATGTTCATCATGTGTTAATTTGTTTTGTATATGTTCATTAAATAAAAAAAAATCAATACCTGTCTGACAGTATAAATTAAAAAAACAAAAACAGCCACTATTTATTGCAGTAAAAGCAGAGACATTGATAACTCTTGAATTGAATCTCTGGTGCATCTAATAAGTGGTCAGTGAGGTTATAGTAATGCTTCTGCTCATGTTTATTGATATCTGTCTCTATGGCAACAGCAGGTGACAACTGAATGACGCATTGCCACTAACAAGAATAGTAATTCCAGCAACATAAAAATGGGAGCGTGACGACTCGGTGTTTCCCAACCTTTACTGAGACAAGACACATATCATATTACATAGTGTATTATTTTATTTCTTTTTCTTTATTTCTTAATTCATTTCATTTTATTATTTTTTTTAGTAGAGGAAGAACAGTAATAAAATGTTACAAAGTTAAATGTTTAGATTTTGTCGAACCACAGTTTTTGCTCATTTTTTTTTTAGTAGTAAAGCCTAAATTATTCAACTTTATATTTGTGCTTTTAAAAGATTTTCGTCACCTTGTTTCATGTACCATGATTCAGTCACATAATTATTTAAGTATTTGCTATGACTTAATGTTTATTTTATTCAAAACCTTTTGTACATTTGAAATGATTTTATCTGTCGCAGTTTACTGATGTTATGCGAAAACAAATTAGTTGCACACTGCTGTTGTATTTTTTTGATCCCAAAACTTGATGCCTATTAATAGTAAACTGATTTATTGTTGTTGCTTTTAGTAGGCCTAGATCAGGGGTGCTCAAGTCCGGTCCTCGACGGCTCATGTTTTTGGTGCATGAATGATCAGGAGTCAATATTATTAGAAGAAATAGAGGGCCCTAAAAATCAACTTTTGCTCTGAATGATCGCTGCTGCTTTTTCTCCTGCCGCAGGAGAGTGCACATTTGGATTACAGCAGCGATTCAAGCCTGACTACATCCGTCCAGCATGGGATCCAACCCAAAAAGGACGGTGACCGTCCAGATGGTGCCTCAGCTGCCCGCGGCGGACATGCTCGCCAATAAGGAGTCCAACGCCAACTGGACCACGGAGCCCAACCTGAAACCCTCCCAAGTTTGTTGCACATCGCCTGGCCGCAAACAGGATAAGACAGAGTCCGTAGTGCCCGTTAGCACCCTCAAGAAAACTGAGGACATGTCAAGCAAAGGTGTGGCTGAAGTGGGAGAGCTAAGAGATGCTAATGCTAACATTAGCAACATGTTAAGCCTGGCTGATGAAAAAGCATTTAAGAGCCCTGGCTGCCAGGTAAAAACGGCCAAGGACGAGGCTACCGTCAAAACCTCAGCACGGAATATCTCATCCAACCATAACAATGACTCGAGACACCTAGCGTCTGAACCGGATAAGGAGGGTGCTGCGAGGAGTGTGTCACTTCACAAAGACAAGGACAGGTCGAGCCCCAAGGAGCCCGGTCACAAACGAAAACACTGCGTTTCTCTTCAAGAGACACCCGAGTTCAAGCAAAGCACGGAAACGGTGCCCTTGCTCAACTCGAATTTGCCTTCAACCAACAGCCTGGACATCAACAAAATACCTGTAGACAAAGTATCCGTAGACAAAGTATCTGTAGACAAAGTATCCGTAGACAAAGTATCCGTAGACAAAGTATCCGTAGACAAAGTATCCGTAGACAAAGTATCTGTAGACAAAGTATCCGTAGACAAAGTATCTGTAGACAAAGTATCCGTAGACAAACACCAGCCAGTACCCTCGCAGACGGACACCTCCTTGCCTCTGGCGGCGCAAAAAGTCCAGAAACATCAGGAAAGTCTGACCAAGTCTCACTGTAAGCTCTACAGGGAGGCCTCCACCATGACCTCCCCTCGACTGCCTTCCGCCGTGGTTGACCGGGGCTGCGACGCCGAGGTCCAGGCGGTAGCCAGCACCAGCTGCAAGGCCGTGTCCACCAGCCCTAGCCTGCTGCCCATCAGGCTGAACACAGCCGCCCTTGAGGAGGCACAGAGCCTCACCGTCGTCTACCAGTCCGATGGCAGTTTGGGCTTCCGCCAGATTGGACCACCGATGAATATGCATTCACCGCCAACCACAGAGAAGCTCACCGTTGAGGCGGAAATGTGCCCCGCCGCCGCAGTCGACTCCAAGCTGGGGGCGAAGCCTAAAGAAAGCGCGCCAACTCTCAGCAGCATCCAGCCGGTCTATCAGATCAACATCGAGCACAGTAATCGCAAGGAGCCAGAGAACAGAAGTGCGGTGGGAATAGCCGTGACCAAATTAGAAGAATCCCAAAAGACGGATGTCCCTACCAAGTCTGGATGTACAGACAATCCTGTTACAGCTCAGATCAAACTATCAACAACCGCAAATACTTCATCCAAGTTTGAGGAAGCAAAAGGTACAAAAGACTCCGAAAGTGAGGCCAATTCTGGCAAGCGGCAAACAGAAGTTGAGGAAAGCGATGATGAGAAGCAGACGCGAAAGAGCGTCCACGACGTCGTCTGGGATGAGCAGGGTATGACCTGGGAGGTCTACGGCGCATCCGTGGACCCTGAATCCCTGGGCTTCGCCATCCAGAGCCACCTGCAATGCAAGATCAAGGAGCAGGAGAGAAAACTGATCGCCCAGACCTCCTTCCGCAAGTCCATCACCGGCCTGGACTCGCCAAGGGCGGGCAAGAAGAGCAAGCGGCGGCAGCACAACCCATTTCAGTCCATGCTGCGGAACGTGCGACGCCCCAACTGCTGCGCGCGCCCCCCTCCCTCCGCCGTCCTCGATTAGAGGTCGAGCAAATGTTAAAGTCTCCCACCCTCCACCACCAGCCCCCCAAAGTTCAAGGCGGTCGCTGTAGTGAAGCCACGTGATGGGACGGCGCTTCCTGTGAGTATCCCAGAATGTCGTAGACTAGACTATTTGTGACATTTGTCATCAAAGGAAGTTAAACGGTATACAAATGAACAACACATTTTGATAGAAATGGATATTTAAATATAAAAAAAGAGAGGATATGTCTATAAAAGTGAGAATGTCTATAAACTCATCCAAGGCAATAATAGAGAAACGCATGTGTATTAGTTGCAATGACAATGCAGGTCGTGCGTATAAAAAAGGTAGCTGTTACAGAGGGTATGATTTATTGTGGAAGTCCTTGTGCAAAAATATACGAAACCAACATCTCACCACAGTTGTGGAGATGTTCGGGGTCCAGTATTTTGAAAGTCCCCACAACCCAACTTTCATGAACATTTATTTTCTAGTGCCGTCAGAAAAAGACCAAGAGACTGTATGCATTCATGTCTGTTTACTCTTTGGTTTTCTATTAAAAGATGATAAAACACAAGTCGAGTGTTACACGTACTTTATTTCTCACATTCATTATTTGAAGACCACGGTGTTTAGGGGATAGAGCACTACCTTGAATAATTCCCTTTCCCCCCAAAGAAACAAGACTGCTAAATTGTCTTTGCCCGTCACAAAATCACATGCGTGTCTGAAATGTTAACAGAATCACATATGTGTCTTTGATGTTTACAAAGGACGGTTCGGTTCGTTGAAGACTGCCAGAACTGGGCATTTTACAAAAAATCGGGGTACCCTTCCGCCGTCCGTCTATCTGCCTTTTTGTCCGTGCGGAAAAAATAATAATCGCCTATAGGCCGGTCCGCTTATGATTTTAAACAGGCTTCTGTTAGCGCCGCAAACCACCCCCCAGCCCCCCCCCCCCCCGCTGGTAAAGTTTTCCCTTTACCGTTTATCGCCTACAAAATGGGCATCCGTCGTAGGCGGATAGACGGACCGGTCCGTCACATAGGCAAAATTGCCTTTGTGGTCTGCAAAATCCTATATGTGTCTTTGATGTTTATGAAAACGGTTATGTCTCTGATGTCTATGAAAACGGTCTGTTGAAGACTAAATCCTCTTCAAAATTGATACAAATAGGCACAGATCTTTGATATTTGCGGAAATATCTTTGTCGGGTTTGTTGTAGACTCTGAAGTGTCTTTGAGGTTTACAAAAAGACCGGTGTCATTGATGTGTACATAAACATACGGGCGCATATTACAGCGTTTTCAGATGTTTTGGCGAAAACATTCAAAGATGTTCCAGTTTTTGTTATGGGAGATTGAATTAAATCTGTCCGACTTGCACGTTGTGCCCGGTGCAACGACGATACCAGGAGGCTGATATTTGTCTTAACAGGCACGTCCCTCCATGTTATTATCATGGCTGTGATTGCTGAGTTATACGGACAGCTTGTGCAGTGCAGTGTCGCAAGCTGTAAAAAAAAAAAAAAAAAAAACCACTCGTGTCCGGACACCTCGGCTCACAAGTCACACGTGTCCGCTTCCTCTTCACACACAAAACATTACGGTACTCCGTGTGTGTGTTTGTTTGCTCGCACAAACGGGGAAAGCCCAGGTTTAGTTAGCAGCTACAATGAAATCACTGAAAGTCTGCCAGAATGAGTTGGAACTCCATCTCTCTGCCAGTATTATCAAAATATGACTTTCATTTTTGGATTCAATGAAGCATTTTCAAGTTCAAATTGACATCACGTATATAAAGTAAATCTTGAGATTGTAGCTCAGGGGTTTTGCGGGCAGTCGTACAATTTAATCCTGCATAATCCAGGATTTAAATCTGCAATTTTGAACCACCTCAACCACTAATAAAAGTTGTGCTACATTGTGCTGTTTTATTATGTGAATACCGGTCGATCTGTTTCTCAAGCAAAAGACAGTTGATAGCTTGAGTCTGTTCATATTTCAAAAGAATCCTTTTTAACTGGATTGAATTGAATAATGCATGACTATTAATGGCAAAAATCAGGAAATGGCTTTTTGTGAAGATGTACAATTTAGTGCTGAGCCTTGGTGGAGGTCTCCGCTCTCTCTTTCTGTGCCTTTGTATGCATTCCTGCCTTCAACTTGCCTGGCCCATTTTCTCTGAGACTGTAATGAAGCAGCTGAGCTTCCCAAACAGCGGAGTGATTAAAAACCTTCTAATCTGCGGAACGAAGCAGCATGCGAGAGCTCCTTCCTCTTGTTATGTATCCGGGCGTTGTGTCGCTGAGAAAGTCGTTGCTCGTCTTCCTGACGGCCGATCCTCTCCCGACGGAATATGTGGCCTACATTTTTGCGGTGCTGCGTTCGACTTGAGCGTCCATCAAACCAGCCTGTTTTTTTTTCTTCCACTGCATCCCTTTAAGTTTCTAATAGTGGACTTTTTAAAAAAATATATTTTTTTAGATACAAACATGTACACATCTGTGATGTTAATGAAAATAAATACTTGTCTTTGTTTTGTCATGTTTAATCATGTTTACAAAATGTGTTAGCTTCGTTGAAGACGCAAAATCGTGTTTTCCGTTTCCAAAATCATGTGTCTTTAATATATGTCGCTATACTGTGAAAAACATGTATCTACAAATTTGGAATCAAAATTTTTTTTTTCAATTAATGCAATGTCTCTAACGCGGAAAAACCATTCATGTAAAAATAAGAAAAATAAAAAAAATTTAGATATGAGATAAGTGTTTTTCACATGACAGCTACGATATACATATACATATATACATACACACACAGCTTCGGGAAAATCAGAAAACAGGTGGGCCGTGATTGGTTGTTACCTGAGCCCGGAACAACTGTGATGTCATTTCCAGTCGATAGAATTGACAAAATGGCCGCCCCTGAGATGGTTAAAAACGGTTGGATTTTGCTGCTTAACTCATATTCCACAAACGCAATATTATTCAGAATGCCATGTTTAGACTAGTGAAGGCGCATAGAACATAATATTGCCCAAAAAATGTGGGGGTTGACTTCCACTTTAAGTATTTAGTACTTTTCTGTTCATTTACGTATTTTTCACTAGAATGGACCAATTCACGTGTCTTATTCATGGGCAATCGCATCGGGGTGGCTCAGAGCAGAGCGTGCAATTTAAGTGGGTAGCGTGCGTCCACGGGATTATAAATTTTGTTTGGCTGTGTGCGTCAATGACCGTGAGTAGGGACACAGAAGTGCCTGGTTGGCATTAATCATTACTTTTGGCGCCAGAACGTGTCATTAGAGTGTTCTGTTTCGTCTCTGCTGACCGCCAGAGGCGGCGCTTCCAGCACGGATTACGTGATGTTTATTAGTTAAGTGTATCGAGTAAGTAAGCGACATCCGCTACCTCAAGTGGTATTTTTGTCTTTCAGAATAAAGCAATATGCCGGAATTGATAGAGTAACGGTATAAATGTTACTAAATTAGCAGCGTTATTGGTACCATTTGCAAATTTACGCATTTGATTAATATTATCATTTATCATTTGTTTGTGTTCATTTACCAATGTTTAATTTTTTTTTTCTCGCACTCAAAATTTCTTCTTTATTCTTTTTCTCTGTGTGTGTTTATATATTTTTTTTAAATTGTTCTTATACCCCCCTGAAATATTTGTTTTGGATTCATGACAGGGCTCACATTTTGTTCAACTCTGTATTTTAATGTGTCTCAAAATGAAAAGTACATTTAATTTCAGTTTGTATTTTTGTTGTTTTAAATGAAAGTGACATTTAGTTTTTAATATTACAGTATTATCCCATGCAGCTTGACCGACCCTTTAGATTAGTTAAATCCACAAAATTAGAGTTCGGTATTGACTATATTGCATACATTTCAGTCTATACATATACTACGTTTACAAAATTGTTTTTAGTTTGTTGAAGACAATTATCTTCATTAAAGATACACATATCCCATATATGTTGTGTCTCTTTGCTGTGCGTAAAATCATGAAAACTGTAAGGTCCGTTGAAGACTAAATCATCTTAATTGTTGATACAAACACTGTGAACACGTACATATCTATCTTTGTTGTTATAAAAGGTAGATTGATGGCGAGTAAAGGCACCTGTAAACTCTTAAATCTGTCCAACTGGCTCATTTGCGCTTGGAATTTGGACATCTTCACACACAAACAAGCGTACACAAGGGTCACCTTCTGTGGCTTCATTAGCGCTTGCTGTATTATGGCTCACAGATGTGGCCATAAATCACAGTGGCTCCTCCAAGCGAAGATCCCCAAACAAACGAAACACGTCGCATTTATCAATCCGCAATATTTGCCCCCGAAAACAAGCTCGGCGAAAAACCGTCATGCTATGAAAGGATTTTTTTTTTCAGTTTGCCTTGGTCTCCTTGTCCCCATGGATCCATAAGCTGCTTTTGTTGCATCATCTGCTCTGCCATGCAGAGAAAATAAAAAGTAAGTACTAATCTGTAAATAAGAACAAATAGAAGGAAGGGACAAGTGTTCAAGGCAGGAAAAAACAAACCATTCTCACATGAATTAAATATTCAAAGTCAAAGCAGCTGTATGCAAAAGTGGGACCTAAACAAAACAATTTATTATAGTTAGATATTATCGACCAATTAACTTTAATTAACATTACCGACCAATCACAGATCTGTCTGAAGCTGAGCCATGATTGGTCGTTATCTGAGCCCTGAGCATCCGTGATGTCATTTTCAGTCGACGGAAGTGACAAAATGGCCACCCCTTGAGATAGCTAAAAACGGGTGGATTATTTTGCTGCTTAACTCATATTCGACAAACACCATATTAATCAGAATGCCGTGTTTCAACATGTGAGCATGCATAGAACATATTCTTGAAAAAAATGTTTGGGTCGAGTTTCGCTTTAAGAACAGCAAAAAGTACTGAAACATTGGACATGTGCATTCAAAAGCTTGGAGAAAGTCACATTAAGTTCACCTGTAAATGTTTGAATGCATATTAGGCTCGTCCTGAAATTTCACCCAAAAGCCAAATATCCCTACCTTTTTGTGAGTAGTGGAATTTAGTGGTCTTTAATATTGGTGGGCCAGCCAGCACATCTCTCTTGTCATGTAAGTATTAGCATCAGTGCTAATTTTACTTTTCCAACTTCATATCGCCAAATATAGTTACATACTATACTATATCATATAGCATTAGCATTGATGCTAACAGTACTGTTCCGAGTCATATTTAGTACAATCTGGTAAACTCAAATGTGTGGTCTACTGGTGGACCAGCCAGGACTTCTGTTGTCATGTTAGCGTTAGAATTGGCACTAACATTACGTTTCCTATAGTCGTATGCAGTATTTGTGGTCACTCCATGCTGCCTACTTGAAGAGTCTTCATCATTGGTGGACCAGCCAGCACAACTCTCTTGTCATGTTAGCATTAGCGACGGTGCTAGTATTACTTTTCCTACTTTTATACAGTGTTTGTGGCAACTTCATAGCACCTGTTACAATTATCTATTAGTTTTGGAATCGAAATTCAGATTTCAGACAACTCCATGTCATGATATTTAAAACTGCGTTATTTTTAAAGGGCTCTTAAACCCCGAAGATCACCAATCAGAGGCGACATGCTACTTCTGAAGAGGTCACAGTAACCTATTAGCTCTGAGCTGGTTAAAAAAGCATCGTGTCTCTCACACTGTCGTGACTGCTCGTGCATGCTTGCTCTGCAGTGTCTGCGGGCAGCATCCGCGAGATGTGGACCCGCTCTTCTTAGCGTTACAATTAGTGCTAACGGTATTGTTTCCAGGCATATGCAGTGCTTGTACATGGCAACTCTATATTGCCTATTATCGTGGTCTATAGTATTGATAGAAAATTGCAGATTTAACGCTTTTTTTTGTTTTAGCGTTAGCATCGGTGCTAAGCCTACTTGTGTCTGCTCTGTGGAGCAGCAGGGATACCTTTGGTGATATTAGCCTTAGCATCCAGACTTTTTTGCTAACCCCTTATTGCCCATTATACTGGTCTGAAATAATAATAAAAATAAAAACTAAATAAATGCAATTACAATCAGCACATTTCTTGGGACCAAATTGGTTTCAAATGAATGCTATACTCACATGGGCCTTGTCTGATAAAAGCTAGTGATAGTGAAGCAATTACTGTAGTCTCATTGCTCATTTACTAGCCCACTAGTGACACTCCACCTGACAGCCAAAGTACAGACACGGACACACACTCGCACACATACACTGCCCTGTTCAGTGTCTCCACCATGGCGAGGAAGGGGAACATGGAGCTGGGGACGGAGAGTGGTTCTTCCCGGGGTCTGAGCACCCTGGAAACATGGCTGATGGTCCTCTTCTTGCTCATGACGGGCGTGAGCGTGGCCCTGGTGGTCCTCTACTTCGTCCACAGCGAGGAAGACCCTGCACCTCTTCAAGAGGGTGAGGATGAGCCACTGCTAAATCAAAGGACCCGAATGAGGAAAAGCGATATATAAAATGGATGGTTGCATGGAAAAGTGTAGCTATGACCTCTGTTTGCAATTCTGCCGTGGCTATGCAAAATAAATAAAGGTTCAGTTTGAAAAGTGTTAAAAAAAAAAAAAAAAAAAAGTGCAATTAAAAAAATAAATCAAAAACAGTAAGAAAAGTTTCTAAAAGGCATGCATTCAGCTTTGAAAATAATATAAACAATTTTTTTAAAAAGAGAGTAATGAATGCAAATGAAGCAGCTTGCTTTACATGCCGAAATACTCACTGACAAAAATGTATTCCAGCTGCGTATAACCCCATGACATCAAATCCCACTGCTGCTTCTGCTGGTCACAAAGTAATAACATGCCCTGTAATCAATGCTGTTACCATGGCGACACATTGACTTTTAACTAGAAACAAAGACGCCATTGGTTGTCATTTCTTTAAGAGTTACATTTGACATACGTAACAGAAAGATAAACTGTTCCAGGTTCAAACCGCCACCGTCATTAAACTCAAAATTATATACAATATATTTTAAATATATATATTTAAAAAAAAAAATATATATATATATATATATATATATAAAAATATTGAACCTGTGTAAAATCTCACTTTCTAGCTTTTTTGTGGGGTGGATTATACAAGTGCAAAACTGAATAAAACAATTACATAAAGTCTAAAAAAAGTTTTCACAAAAATATGTTGTTGTTTTTTTATTTTAACCAAATTCTTCACTTATAAAGGCGACTCTCCTGGGATTTGCTTTTATCTGTCTTACCAAACAAGAAGCATATTTTTCCCAAGCATTAGCTTCAGTGTCGTGCAAGGGAGGTGGGGCCGAGGGGCCATAACCCCCCCCAACACCACCCCCACAAACCATTTGGAAACACTCCTTTTACGATGTATAAATTGGCATTATGTCTTTGACAAAGTTCCGAACAATTGACCTCAATTGAGCTCTTTAAAAGTTGCTTTCGCCTATATTAACTCATCTAAAAAAATCTTTATATTATACATCAAATGATCAAATCATCATTCATGCATGAAAGGGATATATGAATGCGTCATTTCTCCAGGGCCGGACTCGGGGTGCGGCGGTCCACAGGAGCTCACTGCAGCGTCGGGCACCTTCACCAGCCGCCACTACCCCAGTAGCTATGACAACGGCAGGAGCTGCTCCTGGCACATTACCGTGGACCCTGATAAGGTGACTTGACACCCGCTGTCACAAATAAAGAAATCAACTTTCTGAACTCTCATGCCTTTGGAATATGCCACACATGCTCAGTTACAACCTTTTCTCGTTTTACGGCTGCAATGATGGACAGTCTCGAGAGTTTCCACATTTTCTCGTGGAGTTTCATTTCTTTGATGATGAATCGTTACGTTTTCTCGTTTTACTTCTGTGATGATGAACAGTTGTGGCATTTTGTCATTTTTTCAGTTTCATTTCTATGATGGGCAGCTATGACATTTTCTCATTTTACTTCTTTGATAATTATAATGGACAATCGTAAATGTTTTTTGTTTTCCTGTTTCATTTCATTGATGATTGACAGTTACGATGTTTCCACGTTTTAATTGTGCGAGGATGGACCGTTATGACCGTTTTTCAAGTTAATTTCTTGGATGCTGAAGAGTGAATGATATTATTCCCATTTTTCAGTTTTATTTATGTGATGGTTGAAAGGACTTTTATTGTTTTTACTTTACTTTTTTTATGTCATGTTCTCCTTTTGAATGTTAGACCAGCGACGGCACTGTCAATTTTCAAAATGTTTGATTTAATTTCGATAATAAGTACTTACACTTTTTTTACTTACTTCTTCTTTGAAATTGGTGCCAAATAAATCATATTTACTTGACTCGGCTACTGCAGTCAGAAGTACATTTGACTACAGTTGGAAAAAGGAAAAGCAGCTTTTCTTTTGAAGCGCTGACATGGTGGCTCAGCGCTTTGCCAGATCGCGAGTCGAGTTTGTTTACTGATTGTCTAATGTGAGACCAAGCAGTGGAGGACAGCTGGGATGGACGCAAAACAGACAGATGGCTCCCTCTGTGCCCTTCATCCTTCCTTTCCGACAAAAAAAAAAAAAAAAGAAGAAACAGACCGCAGAGAAAACCTTAATGCACCGCTGCCTCCGTGCCAAGTTTCACACTCTTGTAGCATAAACAGCGTTGCACGTGTCAGTTAGCAACATCTCATTTGGCCTCCCCCTCCACCCAATAAAAAGACGAGTGAGATGATGAAACATTCGTTTTGGTCACAGGTGATCTCACTGTGGTTTGAAGAGTTTGCCTTGGAGGAGACCAATTTATGCACGGCGGACTTCATCACGCTGCGAGATTCACTGGGAGTCATCGGTCAGTTGGACCGACACGTACAGTATGAAATTGAGGCTGTCCAGAAAGATAGTGGTTGGAAATGATTTTTGCGTGGCGTTTGTAGGCAAATACTGCGGCTACAGCAAACCGCTGCCTCTGGTATCTCTGACCAACCGCCTGACCGTCTACTTTGACACCAACGACAGAAAAACCGACCAAGGATTCAAAGCTCATTACGAGGCTGTGTCTCCGGAGCGCACATCAGGTATGATGACGCCACGTACTATTGACCTAGAAAATGGAGTGTCTCTGGCTGAAGGTGGGGGAATGGGAGAAGGGGATTGTGTGTACTGTATGCGTGTACCCTTGGAAATGAAGGGTCCTCCATCTTTGCCACCAGAAATAGCCGGCGCTGGTGGCGCTCTCCTTGGTGACCAGGGGGATCTGCTGACCCCTGGCTTTCCTGAGCAGAACTACCCCAATGGAGCGCTATACCAGGTAATGCAGAACCAAAAGTGGCTTTTTACACAAAATAGATGTTGTAAAATGACAAGAGACCCATGACATCATACCCTCTCGAACTGACCCATATATTGAATTAAAACGGAATCCCACTGAGTCGAACTGAACCGTTCCACTTTAAAATAAACCGTCCTTGAATCGTATGTATCAAGATATGTATCGAATCGTCTTTTAGCGGAGAGATCCACACCCCAACAATGACATTTGAGCTTATTTGAACTCTAACCGCTAAGCAAAAAATCAGCACCCACTGATTCATGTAAACAGCCGATAAAATTATAATAAAGATTATCTGATAACTTGTTGATGACATTTAATCAAAATTAGAAATGTAATTTCTTACTTACTTTGATTTTGACGTTTTTTCATGTGCATTTAAAAAGTGGAAAATCACGGTTCCCGAAGGCGAGCGGGTACGACTCACATTCACCTCCTTCGACCTGGTACCGGAAGTGTGCGGGGACTTTGTGCAGGTCTACGATGGCTCTTCATCATTAGGTAAGTGCACGATAATAACCGCACTTTCAAATGTGCATTTTCAAAAAACGGCTTAACATCGACATGTTCGTCGGAAGGTAAATTCTGTGGGGGAACCTTGCCCAAGCCGGTGGAGTCCAGCACCAACACCATGACGGTACGCTTCAAATCGGACAGCACCAAGAGCTCCAAAGGGTTCAGTGCCACCTACACCAAGTCCAGCCTCCCACCTGTTGTGATCCCCACTACCATGAAGCCCACAACCACGTCCAAACCCACCACCCAGACCCTCCCTCCCACAACCACAGCTACTGGTATACAACTCTTATACTTTGGCCTTGTAGGTGTTGCTAATACGTGTTACAGAATGAACCAAGACCCGCTAGCTGGCCCACAATTATGTCAGCATTTTTCCATCCTCTGATTGGTTGGTCATAGCAAAACTTGTTTCAACCAAGATCAACAAGCAAAACACACCTGTAGTGATCTGCAGACATGAATTAGGGACAGCGCTACACTGGGGCTAGGGGATGTCGTAGCCCCGTCTGAAATCTGGATAGCCCCACTTAGTCAACCCAAACAGATTTTTTTCAAGAATATGTTCTATGCACGTCCACTAGTTAAAACAAGGCATTCTGATAAATATTGAGTTTGTGGACTAAGAGTTAATTCACCTGTTTTCAGCCATCTCTAGGGGCGGCCATTTTGTCACTTCTGTCGACTGAAAGTGACATCACAACTGCTCAGGGCTCAGATAACGACCAATCGCGGCTCAGCTTCTGAAAACAGATCAGCCGTGATTGGTCGTTACCTGAGCCCCGATCAGTTGTGATTTCATTTTCAGTCGACAGAAGTGACAAAATGGCCGCCCCCAGACATGTCTAAAAAGGGGTGGATTTTGCTGTTTAACTATTGCACAAATGCAATATTAATCAAAATGCCTGCATAGAACATTGAAAAAAATGTGGCGTTTTAGTCCATATTTTAAACTATATTTTTAAATTGTTTTCTGCTCCCCTGATCTAGCCACCCTTCAGCACCGGGAGAGAGAAAATCCTGGAGCCGTGTCTGACATTTTAGTTGAAAATTTCTGTTTCGTTTTATTTTTGTAGTCATTAAATAAATATTGGCTTTAACCTGCTCCCGATGACGTACGTGGCACTGTTGCGTACTGCCACTAGGCTATTAGTGAAAATCTGCATGTAATTGACACACCCTTGAAAAAGGTTCCTAGTTCCCTATAGGTGCCACTGTACGGTAGTAAGGCTTTTTCTAAACAAAGCACCGCAACTCACTTCAGCATAGTTCCTTAACGTAGACTTACACTTACAATGGCAGTAAAGAACTACCTTTTCTAAATGAAGATGCTCAACTCACTTCAACATAGTTCCACTCTCTTGCATTTTGGTATATTATTGACGGTTTATATAATTGTGACATGATAATGTTGGTACTAAATCAGGTCCAGGTTCCAAATGCCCTGATCGCCCCCGATTTTGAATACAGCTCTTGTACGATGTGTACATGTACCTAATAAAGCGTCCTCTGTTTATTTCTTGGAGTCGCGTGACCAGGTAGTATAAATGCTAATCAATCCCATCCCCCATCTCCCCTTCACGCCTTGAGGTTTAGCAAATGACTACTAAATTAAGGCAATTGACAAATGTGATGATCTCCAGTGGCCAATGAAGGCGGAATGTAACGGGACTGATTCACATCAGCTAGATGAGCCTGAACTCCGGACTCCATGGAGATCATGTGACATCCACTGTACCGTGTTCCCCCACCACAATTTTCGCCAAATCACGCTATATCACAGATTTTTTAAAAAGCAGGGTTTTTTTTCTTATGGAGTGGAACACTAAACCTGTTTAAAAATGTTTTGAACATTCTTTCAATATTGCGGATCTTCACCAGTGGCGGGTGGCTCTGTTACATATCGCCAGGTACACTGTATGAAAATTATTTACGTAACTTTTCTTCTTTCAGGTGGTCCGGTTATTCTCAGCGGGCGCAAGGGGGTTATCCAGTCGGCTGGCTTCCCCGAGCCGTATCCCGCTCACCAGAACGTCTCCTGGAGGATAAACGTACCCAAAGGGTTTCTAGTGAAGCTTCACATCGTTGAGTTAGCCATCGCGGGGGAAACGGGACAGTGCAAGGAAGACAAGTTGGTCGTATCGGACGCTTACAGCACGCTAGGTGATGTCGTTGTAGTTTTTTCAATCCTGCTAGCTAGCCAACAAAGACACTAACTGACTGACAGTGATTTACTGGCTGACTGACTAACTAACCAACTGTGAAATGGTTCTTTTTTTTTTTTTCTTTTTAAACTTTTGACGAACGTCCTGTGAACATTTGCAACACTTGAAAAAACCTGACGTAAACGCGCATCCGCTACTTTCACCAACACTGGCAAACATTCACCCCTCAGTGGGATACGACCTAAGTTACAAGAAAACTAATTAAACTAACCAATAACTGAACAAACTATCTACCAAAACAAACTAAGGAACAAAGTGACTGGCTGCCGGAGAGTATTATTCTCCACAGTCTCGACTTTGCTGCTGCACTTGCTGCCCTCAGTCTCCCCTTGGGTAAAATGTGTCCTCTTACAGAGTGTACTTTGAAATATTGTCAGAATGCTATCAGATTGTAGATACAGATTGAAGACATTTCCCTGAAGTGAGCCTTTAACTTTGAAATGAGGATCCCTGATGTAGGGGATATGATAATGGAATAGCATCAGAGTCTACACGAACACACACACGCAGACACACTCCCTCTCACAACAATGGTCTGAATGATAAATGGTGTCCTCTGCATGCCCGCCTAATGGTCTCCATGTCAATTTCCAGGCACGCACTGTGGCTACATCCGTCCTCCAGTTGTGGTGGCCGCCACCGACTCTCTGTCTGTCTCCTTCCTGTCTGACAGTCGCCTCACTGACAGGGGCTTCTCTGCCAAGTGGGAGGCCGTGTACCCTGAGGATCTAGCAGGTAGCTTCCACACACATATACACATCCACATACAGTATATCGAGGAGCAGCTCATAAAGACTCACAGTAAAACGTGACGCCCTTCTGTCCCGCACTTAGACCAAAGCGATTACAAAAGCAGCATGAACTTTGTCACGTTGAGCCACCACAAGCATAAAAACAAAGATTAAACAAAGATTAAAAAACTATTTTATGATTTTCTTGATAAGGAAGCAAGGTCGTGCACGGGCATGAAGGAGATATAATTAACACTGTGCATTGTGGGAGATAGTGTATTGCACTTAAAATTAACAATAAACAATGTTGTTTGTGCAATGATAGTGAGAACTAACATATAACACATAATTACATATATTATTATCATTTTATTATATTCATATTATATTATATGTATGTATACATACATATATATATATATATATATATATATATATATATATATATATATATATATATATATATATATATATATATATATATATATATATGTATATACCGGTGTATATATATGTATATATATATATATTTGTGTATATGTATATATATATATATATATATGTCAAAAATTACTTCATTTTTTTGAATGCATTATTATATTATTTTGTGATGTACGATAATCATGCTATAAATGTGCATATAATTGTTTGTGAATAATATTAATAGTTATGTAAAAATAATGTATATTGTTTTATAATATTTTATCTAATGTATATTATATATTATAATACATCGTATATGAATAAAATACAATAAACAACATTTTAGTGTAGTATTTTGTATTTGAAAGATGATACATATTGAGGAAAATGTCCCACTTTTTAGTATGTGACCTTGGGTCGGATTCACCTGAAAACAAATCTGGTTCTTGCTTTGAAAGGACACACATCGAATTGAAGTTTTGATTTTCATTCAGAAATCCAGGGATGCGGCTTGTCATCAAAGGAGGAGATTGGCGTGATGAAGTCTCACAACTGGCCAATGAACTACAAGGCCAACGCCGAGTGCATGTGGAGCGTTTCGCTGCCACTTGGCAAGAAAATCACACTGACCTTCACTCACTTTGAGCTCGAGGCCAAAGACTTCCTGTCGTCCAAATGCTTTGACAACGTTGTGGTGTACGACATTAACGGCTTGACCAATGTCTTGAATCAGAAGCATGGTGGGTACTTGCGACACGCTGCCACCATGTCATGAACAATTCAAATTACTCTCGGAATCCTTCTTAGGACCATTTTGTGGCACCAAGATCCCTCAAACCATCCAGACGAAAGGAAATAGGCTGGTGGTGCGCTTCCATTCCGACTTGTTCACCGAGGCCAAAGGTTTCAGGGCCTACTGGACTACAAATCCCAGCCTGCCTGCACCGACTGAACCACCTGTTCTTCCTAATCCTTGGGACGGCATCAACATAGGTGGAGTATTGCTATGAAAGCGTGAAGTGGAGAGCACTAGGGGTATAGGACAAGGTGGGGGGTTGGGTTGGCGTTACATGGTTTTATGGTTAGGGTTTGAGGTACAGTAAGAGTTAGGGCTAAAGGGTTAGGTGTTAGCAAAGGGTTAGGGATTTGGGATTAAGAAGGTTGGTCCTTAGGGTAATGTGTTTGGGTTGGGGATTAGGTTACAGTTATTGCTTGCGGATAAGTATTGCCCATTGTACAATTGTAAAGGATGCTTTCAAAGATTCTACTTCCAATGGCCAGTGCATACTATAGGGATGGGAAGCTGGGGATTTAGAAGAAAGTATTGGAAAGCAAGTTCTACTTCCAATTTATGGAGTATGGTTTTTGAGTGCGATTTCCAGTGAATATTTACGGATAATATTTCAGACCTCGCGAGGGGGCAATAACTCCAGATCTCAATTTTCACCCTCAGATTTTTGTCAAATTGATTATAATTTTTTATTGTGTGTGTCTGAATTGGAATTAAGATAGCCAAGTTGCTTAGGAGGTCATAAGAATCAATTCTATACCTGTCACAAACCGATCTGAGCATGTCGATTCGGTTAGGGGTCCCTGGGAGTAGAGTTAGGGGGTACGCACTATGACACCTAACAGTTCTTCCATCTTTGCTCCAAGAAAGAGAATAATAATCTGTTTGTGGTCCTCTTTCAGACTGGCCCAGCACATGTGGCAAACCAGCCATCCCTCCCGCTGTTATGTCCCGCATTGTGAACGGAGAACCAGCGAGGCCGCACTCATGGCCCTGGCAGGTGTCAATGCAGGTGCGAGATTTCCCCCGTCAACTATCACCCCCTCAACCAGTATTTGTGTTTTAACTCCGACACGGTGGTCTTTACTGTCAGGTATGGCCAGCCAGTAAACCAGAACCAACTTTCTTCCACACGTGTGGCGGCACTCTTATTCATAAGAACTGGGTACTCACAGCAGCTCACTGCTTCATCAAGTAAGTCTCTTAGTATTATTTAGTAATAGCTCTGATAATAAGTCACGTCAAGAATAAAGCGAGGGGCACAGTGTGGGGTCTGGAAAAAACTCAGCAAACAGTCGCATGAATCGAAGGCATAACAACATCAACAACAATATTTTTCGATCACCGTTTTCCATCCCTTTTTACAGCCGATATTTCCATTTCACACTCGAATTGAATTAATCCCCCCACTCCCCCTCCAGCTATGCCGACGAGCTGCACCGCTGGCAAATGTGCCTGGGCAAGCACAACTTGACCATCACAGAGCCCAGCGAGCGCTGCTTGGGTGTAACGGGCATCTACCGCCACGGGGGCTTCAGGTACCCCACTGTGCCCACCGTGGAGTTCGACATCGCCCTGGTCAGGCTGGACGGAGAGGCCGAAGTTGGGGATCAGATCGCTTATGCCTGCCTCCCCTCCCTAGAGGAGTTGCTACCCGGGGGGAAGAAGTGCTACGCCACCGGCTGGGGGGATGAGACAGGTCTGTTAGCATCTGTTCAGACAAGACAATTGTCCGGGAAACTTTGTCGCCTCCATTACGCGACCCCCTCAACATAGGTTCGGAAATTGCTATAAAGTGCTTGATGCGTACGGGAAAATGAACACAATTTTGCATCCGCCGTTGTTTTAGGGGATTCCCTGAACGCCAAAGTTGCAGAGGCTCTAAACCAGGTGGCCTTGCCTGTCGTACCGTACAACACGTGCAAGCGGATGGATTACTGGTGGTTCCAGGTGAAGACCTCCATGATCTGCTGCGGTTACACGCTGCCTGATGAACTCAAGTCCGTCTGTCAGGTAAAAACAACCGACACAAGATGGGCGGCCGGAGTGTTTCCGTGTGACATTTCCTGGATTTTGCGACATAGGGAGATTCCGGCGGTCCTCTGGTGTGCCAGGATCGTCCCGACAGTCCCTGGGAAGTGCACGGAATCACCAGCTTCGGTCCTATCGGGTGCATCATGAACAAGAAGCCCTCTGTGTTCACACGCTCGTCCGCCTACCTTCCCTGGATCAGCAATGTCATACGCAGGGACATCTACAACCAACACAGTAGGCTTCACTCTTGAGGTTCTTATTGTTTTTCTCAGAGGTGGCAAAAGTACTCACACTTTGTTCTGAACCCTCTAATTTGGCCGTTTGTGTCCACACCACTCTTTTTTTATGGAATGAAACTTCACAAAAACTGAGTGGAACCTCCATTTAATGGACCTGTAACTAATAGATCCCAGATTCAACGGACAGAAAATAGTGTCCAGTCAGATTAAAACTCACTTTGTAGACGAAGTAGATGTTTGAAGTCTGTTAGTTCCAGAATTGGCCGCAATTTGCCGCAATTGGCCACGGTGCCAGTAAACGGCGCTGCGGTGCCATCAGTTGACAGAGACTGGTCACGCAACACTTTTAAGTTGTGTTGCTTTTGTCATAGATAAACAGACTTACAGTAGACGAGAGAAGGCTAAAACACACATCAGTGTGCTGGCCATGTTGGCAGTGGCGACGTTCACGCACAGATTAGACAGAATTTTTGAACGCATTCAAAACAAATCATTTCATGAAGCCAACAACAGCGGCAAGGCCATCAAGTAAAGTACAGCTACCTGAAAAATGCACCTAAGTACACTTGACTTCCCTACCATGCGTACTCCCCATGTAGCATCCGGCTGCGGCGGAGCAAAGGACTTGACGGGCACAGTTGGCACGTTGTCCTCCATGGGCTTCCCAGGTAGCTACAGCAACAAGGCCCAATGCCAGTGGAACATCCACGCGCCAGCCGGCAAACTGGTGCACCTTCACTTCACCAACTTCTCTCTGGAGGAGAGTTCAATGTGCTTGAGCGACAAAGTCATCATTTCGGACGGAACAGGAAGTCTGGGTATGGAAATGTAATGTGTGCGTGTATGTAAGTGTGTGTGTGTGTATACATATATAGTACATGTATATATACCTATATATATATACATACATATATGTAAAATATATATACTGTATATATATATATATATATATATGTATATACATATATGTATATATATACTGTATATATATATATATATATATATATATATATATAGAGAGAGAGAGAGAGAGGGGGATTTTTTTTCGTAATTACTTTTACATTCTATTTTAAATGTATTTTTACTTGTGTTTTTCGTATGTTTTTGGGTTTTTTTTTTAACCATTTTTACGTGTTTTTACAAATGGTTTATTTTTATTTCTTGAGGTACATTTGTGTCCTGACAGCTTGTGCGTGTTCCTTCCCTTCCTTTCCTGTTAGGCACCTACTGCAGTCACACGCCACCCATGGACCTGGTGAGCGACGGCAACACACTTCACATCAGCTTCTCGTCCAACGACAAGGTGGTGGACACAGGCTTTGCGGCCACCTGGAAGGCAGTAGACCCTTCAGAAGGTAAAAGGTGTCCTTGACTCAAACTGGTGTCCACAAGCCATAGCTTGGAGGTCTGCACAATAACACAATAATTTGCAATTTATTCTTGTGGTGTCATTATAAAAAATTGCATAATAAAACAAATGCAATAAACCAGTGGTTCTCGAAAGTGAGGTACGAGTACCAATGGTGGTACACGGGCTCTCTCTAGTGGCACGTAAAAGAATCACTGACTTAAATACACATAACTTGAAGCTTGATTGATTGAGGCTTGCAGCTACGGATACTTTAAGCCACTGCATTCTGACTTAAGTTCTCCAAAATATGCATTTTTTAATGCAATTTTAATTGGTATTGAGATTATTAGTGGGCCTTGGTGAAAATGCCCCACTGGACCCAAACAGTTTGAGAATCCTAGGTCTAAGGATGTCATCTAAACTACTGTATGACTTCATTACCTTACAGCTCCTTGCGGGGGAACATTCACCAGCCCCCAGGGTGAACTCACCAGTCCCGACTGGCCCAAAGACTACCCTGCTCAAACAGTGTGTACATGGAGGATCCAGGTCCCCGACGCCAAAAGCATCCACGTGGCCTTCACGCACTTTGAGCTGCAGGCGGTCAACCTGGTGGGCAATTGTGTAGACTACGTGGAGGTCTTCAGTGGGGGAAACATGACGTCGCATGGTAGGTCGCTGCGTTTGTTTTTTCCCCCACATAGATAAGAATGGAAGTAGCAATTATATACATATATATATATATATATACAGACTGTATATATATATATACTGTGCATATATATATATATATATATTAGGGCTGCACGATATTGGAAATACATGCAATATAAATGTTGACCATAGCGATATCGATATTATTGTGAAAATTTAACATGCACCTAAAGAAATTACATTGTCATTATCTAATGAAAGAAGTCAAACATTTTCATGCTGCCAAATAAGCAAGCTCTATTTGTTCTTAGCTAATTAACTGTAATTTTTCTAGATAATGTCCAACTATTGGGTGACGATCCGCATTTAAGTTTGCATTCTAACTGGTCAAATTCAGATACTGTAAAAGCATATAATTCCGTAAGAAAATTATTGCATGTCTTTGTGATGTATGCATATCGCATGTACATGTTTACATATTGATGAGTATGACAAACACTACAAATACGCTTCTCTTATCCTGAATGAATGTCTTTGAAGGAAATGCCACATGTGCAATACTGAAAGTTAATTCATGTTGTTATTTGATTCCCAGTTGAAGTTTACTGTCAAACAAAACTAGGAGATGTGTGTTTTCCGCAGGTCGTTTCTGCGGCTTTTCCCCGCCGCCCAAACTGAGCGTGCCAGGTGACACGGCAGTCATCCGCTTTTTAAGCAACAGCGTCAACCGTCAGCAGGGTTTCCGCGGTTACTGGACTACGGACACCGGTGTCATCCCGACTCTACCTCCTCCCACGCCCAACCCGTGGGACAACATCACCATCAGTGAGTTTGGAATCAAACGTAATGTGCCTCATTTAGAGTCGAGTTTAAAGTACCCGAGAGCGATCCTTGAGTGGAAGTACAAATAACTTAACATAAAATAACAACAATAACAAATAATTGGTAGAAGTTAAAGTTACCTGAGTAAAGGTGTGAAAATATCTGACACTAGCTGTACTTAAAAGTAATTTTCTAACATTAAATGTGCTTCTATTCGAAGTAAAAGTTTTTTTTTTAAATGAGTGGTAAGATTTTATGGATTGTTTTCATTTTTGATTTTCTTTTTATTCATTTAATTTACCTCAGTGAAATTAATAATGAATAATTAAGCTCTGTGTGTTGGCTAATGAGCAGAGTTAGCTTGCACATGTTAGCCTTGCTGTTAGCCACATGCCTAAACAAGCTCATGCTGACTAAAAGAACATTGTGACTTCCCTTGAGTGATATAAATTCATTAAACCTACCAAGTTGGATTGAGAGTTTTTGAATACCATTATATCTGTCACTCCAGGTACATATAAAAGGCATTGTCCTACTGTCGGAAGAGTCAAAACAATTCTTGTAAATACTGTACGATCGCGAATGTTTAATATCATCCTCGCTGTCACCACCGTGGACTGCCGGAGATGTCCGAAGCAGGTGTTTCCATTTTAACCTCCGTCAATTTGTATTGTGTGCCTCGCTCTGAAAAGGAAGGACTATTCTTCTGCTTTATACTTTGTAGTTTAGTCATTACAACAATGAACAATTTCTTATGATTTTATTTACCCAAGATGCTTATGGGAAATGTATGGTAGTATACAAATGTAGTCGAGTAAAAGCGAACATTGCATCAACAACAATTTCCCATAACAAGATGCTTATGGGAAATGTATGGTAGTATACAAATGTAGTCGAGTAAAAGCGAACATTGCATCTTTAATACTTGAGATATCTCATACCAGGCTGGCCAGAGGACTGCGGAAATCCGGCAGTGGCCCCCAATGAGGGCACAGCGAAGGTTGTTAATGGAGAAGAAGCGGTACCCCACTCCTGGCCCTGGCAAGTCTCCATGCAGGTAACGGTCCCATAATAATAGAATAATGGAAATCATCATAAAACAGGCCATGTTTTACGTCACATTTATAATATATACTTTTCTTTACTCCCGAGAAAAAAAGCGAATGACGGACGACGGAAGGGTTGCCACGCTGCGGACAGATGACGAATAACGGATGCTCAATTTGTAGTTAAATGCCCAACTCTGCAAATTTTTGGGCGGTGGGCAGAAGACAAAGTAGTACTTTGTCACAATCTTGTGGCATTTTCTAGGCAATTATAAACTATTTTAGGGGTGCATCAATTATTCACAGATTGTTGTTATTTGCAGCAGTTCTGGGTCTCTATTCCCCACAAATCTGAAACTAAAAAATGTAAATAAAATACACGAATACATACATAAACATGTATCGCTTCCTCCGCAGGCCTCGCCGATGTCTCCCATTCCTTACATGCACGGCTGTGGAGGTTCTTTGATTCACGAGGAATGGATCCTAACAGCTGCCCACTGTTTCATGACGTAAGATGAAGCAAAACAAGGGTGACTTTTTTTTTTTTTTTTTCTCCCACTTTCAAATGTTCTTTCACACATTCCAGTCCCCTCAACCAAACCTCGTTCTGGCGCATGTGCCTGGGGAAGCACCACATGAACTCCTCCAGGGACGTCCCGTCGGCGGAGGCGTGCTACAAGGTGGACGGCATCATCCGCCACGAGGGCTTCGTCTTCGAGGACGACCGCAGTGACATCACCCATGACATCGCTCTGGTGCATCTGGCCCAACCTGTCAACATGACACGGGCGATCAGCCCTGTTTGTCTGCCCCGGCCCGGGGTGGTGGTGGAGGCGGGGACGCGCTGCTTTGTCACTGGTTGGGGGGATGAGAAAGGTAATTTCTTTTTTTTTCTCCATATGAAAGTTTCAGACACAGAAATGGAGGAATGAAGTTGATCGGGTAATTTTCAGGCTTCTGGGGTAGTTTCAGAGTCCAAACACCAGCAGGCTGACCCCCTGCCTCCCAAAATATTTATAATTGATGATCAAAATAGTTTTAAATGTCAACACACTGCAAATTATGATCCCCAAATTCTTTAATATAAATCAAACGTATCTTACCAACTTACCCTTATTTATATATATAAAACACCAGGCATAAAATATGGCTAATCTTGAATTTTGCAGGATCTCTGTATGAAAGGGGCTTCACGCTGAATGTAAAGCCAACTTTTCCTGTCTCACTGTTCTGCGTGAACGGTACTAACCCCGAATTAGGGACGAAGTCTACCCGGCAATTTTCATGTTTCTGAGGACCTATCAGAGCGAGTAAATCTATAGCCCCTTTCACACGGCTCAGCGAAGCCGGCTTTTTCCCAGCGTGAAAGTACCGACAAGAAATGAACGGATGACGTCTCCGAGGCAATTTACAGGCTTCTGAGGCGGTATCAGAGCTAGCAAATTATTAGCCCCTCAAACCGTGAAGAGACAACCAATGACAGCGCAGTTAGTCAGCCCATGTAGGAAGTCAGGATGCAAACGGAAACCGGAATCGGAACAATACTTGCAGATCACCTTGGAATTTTTACCTTCTCTATTGATTTATAGGGAACATCTTCCCCAAAGTGTCTGAGAAACTCAATCAGGCTGCTCTTCCTGTGGTGGACTTCAAGACCTGCAGCAAGCCCGCCTACTGGTGGGACGCGCTGCGGCCCTCTATGATCTGCGCCGGGTACGAGTCCCCGGATGAGCTCAAGTCTGCGTGCCAGGTGAGAGGACACGTCTGTGCATAGGCAGCATTCTTCTGTTCTTCATAAATGCCACAGACAGGAATGGGGGCATGAAGTGCACTTGGCATTTTACTTCGGAGGTATTTACAGAGGAATAACAGAGGCAGGGACGAGGGTATGATGTCAGGCGCCCGACACCCTGTTCCGTGTGACAGGCAAATGTGGATAAACGCATTATAGAAATTCGTCTGTCCTTCCACACTGCCTCTCGAAGACGGCTTGTTTTATGTATGAAAGTACTCACTTAGAATGGAGGAACAAAGACTACCTGGCAATTTTTCGGCTTTGGAGATACTGGCAAAATATTAACGTACGTAATGCCAGGAAAGGATGGTGAAATTTAACAAGTGACACTCATACACTCCTGTTGTGTTCAAGGTGTTCGGCGCTGTCTGACAACTATTTGCTGTAATAAATATGAGGATCTTTTCCAACCAATGTGCCAATTTTTGAAGGGTCTCTGCATAAAATGGGCTCTAGCCCCGTTCATTGCCCTTCAAATCCAGCTCGTTTTCTTTTTTTATTGTACAGTGTGAAAGGTACTGAAACGGAGTGAAGGGACTACCTTGAAATCTTTCAGCCTTGATGGTCGTAATATCAGAGTAGTAAAAAAGGCACGGTGACATCTGTGTGTAAGGGGTGTGAATTTAACACCTGATACTCACTTATCCCAAATATCAGGCCTTTGCCGGTTTCTGTGTGAAAGCAAAAAGCAGATGAAGGCAGGCTTATCTCCAGGACCTTGCAGGATCTTTGTAGGAAAAAGGCTAATAAATCCCATCTTGGATCTTCTGGTAGTTGCTCTGATACGCCAAATTTGCAGGATCCCTCTGTGAAAGAGTCTAATATCAACTACTTAGTATACATTTGTCTGCATATTTCTGACCTTGGGAATGTGTGGAGTCCTCTCACGGCTAGCGTTTACATAACCGCCTGTTTTGTTTGTGATCATTCATCCAATACCTGCGTTTGCATGCTTAATCACACACAAAGACCAAAATAGGGACATTGTTAGATTCTTGGCTGCAGCTTCATCCAAGTCTCTCTTCACCGCGCAGGGCGACTCTGGGGGCCCCTTTGCGTGCAAGGCCGGCGGAGCCAACGCCACATGGGAGGTGCACGGCGTAGTCAGTTTCGGACCCCAAGGATGCATCAAGGACAAGAAGCCGTCGGTGTTCACGCGCGTTTCTGCCTTTAGCCACTGGATCCATGACAACATCAGGAAGTTCACGTACGAGAGGGATAACTAAGATACAGTTGTACCTTGACTTACAAATTGAATTTGTTCCATGAACAAGCAAGAAAAACAGCACTCTACAGTATTCTACTGCATAAAACATTCACTGATAAAGTAATTATGTAAAGAATTGAAATGTTTTTCCGTCATGATTTCATGCTTTAATTCAATGGACATCGTGCTGCTCCTACTCGTGTGTGCGCCTTGACTACCAGGGGGCAGTATAATACAGACATACATACAGTACAAAAAAAATAGGAAATGCGAGTACAAAACACAACAGGTACCCATACTTTCACACTCAGTGGTGAAGTTTGCTGCCGCCATTTAGCGGTGGAGTGTATGAAGCTTACCAGTATGTTGATTTTTTTTGCACAACACAAAGCCAACCATTGAAATTTGTAAACTGGGACGCGTGTAAGTCAAGGTATCGGTATGTTGTTATTTTACGCTGCTACAGTCCTAATGTAATGTACAACTTATATAAACTATGTAAATATGGAGCCCGCTCAGCCCAATGTAGGACGAGAAACCATATTTGGTCATCAAATGTCGCTTATAAGTCAGCATGTGATTTCTCCCAGCCAATCAAAGAAAGTTTATAATGTGAATCTTATTACCATGAAAAAATATGATGTGGTTGTGCCATTGTTAAAAATATAATGTTAATTCTCTTAACTTATTTCAAAAAGTTAAACATTTATCATTTTATGGGGTTAAATTTAAAATTTACAAATATTTTAAGGGGTTTCCTATTAAGTGCTAAATGCCATTATCAGAAACTGTATGTAGATGTCAGTAATATAGGTTGAGTTGATGTGTGACTTATATTACAAGAAATAAAATAAAGTTTGCACAATTTCCAAGTGTCATGTCCTATATATTACATATGGGAACAAATGGTGGCCACCTGCCTCGTTAAAAGGCAGGGTACTTTAAAAAACGTGATTTCTCCCAGCCATTCAGGAAAGGAGGCACTCATTCCTGAGCCCTGCTGCAAAAAGTGAAAATCACAAAGTAGTTGATGCGCCTCAATTCACTTCAGCATATTTCTTTTCACACTCAGTCCGGTTGTTATCATATCATTTTAGCTAGGAATGGCACTAAGCTGGAGGGTTGTGCTGGAGAAATGTGTGTATTCATCAATACAAGCATATTAATTATACTACAAATGATTTCCTGAATATTATCAACAGGGTATGTTCACTTTCTATATAGCTATTGTATTTATTTATTTTGTGACATTTTAATTTCCAAACATTTTGTTAATTATATAATTATACGGTACAGATTAAAATGTACATATAGTAGTAGTTTTCATATGATGAATTGAGTCATTTTTTAAAGAAAAATTGATTCATTTTTCATCATTATAACTGCGCATGCGTCGAGGGTTGGGATTCCACAAGACAGCCGAAAGGCCGTTTGAAGTTGGGACAGGCTCATGTGACCACGCCTCTCAGCCAATGGGAGAGCCCGACTCAGATTGCAGCCCAAAAAGCCGAAGACTACAGGGAGGAAGCGATACAATGAAAATAATGGAAAAAACAGCGACTTAACTTTATCGGCATCTTTGACACACTTGTCTAGCGTTTTGCGTCGCTATGGTGTAACTCAAAGCCCCATGTTGGTGCGAAAATGACATAATTTGTTTGTAAGAAAGTTTACTCCGGAAGACTTTAAGGAGAGACAGATTTCTTCGCCCCCTATCCTCACCTTGCGTGGAAGAATGGGGGCTGGAGCTCTGACTATTTGTGTGAGTAGAATATCCCATTTTTAACGCCCTCAAATAAGTCTTCTGTTACTTTCCGCGCTGGAACTTTCGTACAGTGCCCCTGTACTTTTGTAATGACGCGGAATGAATATTGCTTTTGCGTCTCCAAAAATCTTTTTGCTCTTTAAAATGCTCCCCCATCTGACACTGGTCAGACGTGACGTCATCAACCAATGACCAGAAGTGGATATAAATCGCATTCTTCCATAAAAGTTTTTTCCTTAGCGTGCACTCTGTGACATCACTTAAAAGGAGGACCAGCATATCATAAAACAACCGATACATCCTTCGAAAGTATGCAGTTACTGGTCATCAGGACGCATCGGTACGCCATGCACATGTAAAGATGATGGCCATTTTTAATCAATCAGAAACCACAAGAAAGTAACTGGAAAAGGTGTATAACAGCATATAAAGACAGGAATGGTCATTTGACTAAATGTGACGTATAATTAATAAAATGCTGATTCTTTTTAATGTCAAAAATGAAAAATTTAAATGTAACACCTAACAAACTATGGTAGTGTGGATATTCCACTTTTTCACTAAAACAGTATTTTCATACGGTACACAGTCTCCATTTTAAAGACCTAACAAATCATGTAAGTATGATCCACAGAGTTGATAAAACATTGCCAAAGAAACTCTTGAAGCAAAAATAAATGGATTATTCTTGAATGGCCATTCACTTCACCTGATTTAAACCCAATAAAGAATGCATTTCACATACTGCAGAGCCACAAACAAGCTAGTTGTTGCGGTTGCTTTACTCGTACTGTAAAAGAAAAACAAAAAATTGGCAATATCTCATGTTAAACGAAAAGGTTAATGCGAACAGGTTGTCTAGACATCATCTTGTCACTTTATTGGTAAAGAAAATGCTGACAAACAGCTAACATGTTGCAGCACGGACGGCGTCATTATATTGGGAAAGATAATATGAACTTGTTTAAACAGAAATAACTGTGTCACTTAATTGATAAGGAAAATCAATTTATGAGTAAAGAAAATGCTGACAAACCACAGATGCTGCCCCTTCTTTGTTTTGCTCTGTAGTTAGTATTGTCACCACACAGCGTGTTTGTAAAATTCTCTCTGGTGTTGATTGTGGTAGCATGTCATGTTAGAGTAGCATTTGCCACCGTCAAAGTCTACGCTGTGACATATGTGAGGGGGCTTAAACAGCTGACCTCTGGGTGGGCCACAAGTCACTGTTGTAAACCACAGTAAGGGTCCACTCACTGGTATGTGGTTTGTTCTACCATGATACCAAGTCTATAAAAAAAAATACATTTGAAAAGCCAAATGATGATATTGAGAGGAAGCATTAACCAAATTAAAAAATGTAAAAAAAATCTATTAAGATAAAATGGAAGTAAGTAATATCCGTATTAACGAATTATTAAAAATTGAACAATCAAATTGGGATAGGTCAATCATCATAATAAACAATAAATGTAATCAAATAATCTTGTTGCGTGCAATAAGACAAATCGAATAATCATATTGGGAGTAACTTTTTAATAACTATCGAGAAGTAAAAAAAAAAAAGTGATTAAAATTGAATAATCATCTTGGACAAGCTCTAGCCGTATATACAATGAAATTATATTAATTAGAATAAAATATATTTGGATGAACACAAAAAAAATAAAAATACAGATCAAATCATCATATGGGAAGTCAGTAGTAATAATAATAATATTCCAAATAAAACTCATATTAGGAGAAAACAGTAGTGTATTTAAAAATCTAAATTGAATAACCATGTCGGGTGTAAAAAAAAAATTGAATAAGCATATTAGTCAGCAATAAGTGTTTGCAAAAATAAAATTAATTGTATTGCGAGGAAGCAATAACTGCATTTAAGAAATATATTAAACATAATAACTGCTTCGAAATATTTGACCAGACAGGCATACACTTGACTCTTAAATAACATCCAAAAATGTATTTTAACAAATCGTGCATCTGTTCCTTGTTACAATTAACAATATACGGAGCAATAAAAAAATAAAAATGGGCCAAGAGTTGGATCCTTGCTGTCCTAATGTAAACAAACGTGAGAGGTGTGCTTGGAAAGTGTGTTTGCACACAGGCACAAAATGAGACAAGATAGACATTAAGGCAGCTGTTTAATGTTTACCTGTGGAAGCTCATGCGCTCAGTGATGCTTGCTTGATGGGGTCTTTATATTGTACAGTGCATCCACAGAGTATTCACTTTGTTCACATTTTGTTCAGTTGCAGCCACGTATAATTGACACCTATTGAAATGCATTGGGGGAAACATTTAATTTTATGCATGACACATTTTTTAATTAATCCGCCAATTAATCGGTAATCGCTTTTTTTTTTTTTAATGCCAAAAATCAGCCTCTAATGAAAATCAACAAAGTCACGTTATGTAGAAGGGTTGCTTGACATACGGCAACTATCAAAGTACGAGGATACTAGGAATAAATTGAAATGAATCAATTTTGGGGGGAAGGCTCTAATGTCAAATCTGGAAAAAGTGAACCACTGTGAATGCTTTCCAGTTGCCCTGCATGCTAGGGTGAACCCCTAATGAGACATTCAGCCTCTTCTGCGTGCTTTCAACATCTTTCACTTCCCTCGAGGACTTCTCTAGAAGTATCTGTGTGTGCAGCACATTTAAGGTGTTGCGTGGTAACCCGAGATCCGTCGTAGCAACGCTCACACGGCTCTCCCTGTTCTCCTCTTACCGGCACGCAGGTGCAACATGGCGACAGGCAGCTTCTTCTTCTTTACTAACCACCGTTCTCTGTGCAGCACAATGAGGCAGCGGTGCAGGTGAAGGAGGATATAAAAAAGATGGTCCAGATGCCCGTGCTGAGACCGCGTTCGGTGGCGGCCAAGGATACGAGGTTGTTCGGGGCACCCCTCCCCGAGCTGCTGGAGAGGGGTCTGACGGAGGATGGTGTGCCCCTGGTGGTGCGCAGGATGGTGGAGCACCTGCGCAATAACGGTGAGGCAAAAACTTCACTATCACTTCAACTTTTAATGTTAATGAAACAATGATATGTAAAAGCATGTGGACTGCACTTCTTGGAAGGGGAAATCAGCCCAAACACATTTTTTTTCAAGAATATGTTCCCAGCAGGCCCACTGGTTGAAACACGGCATTCTGATTACTATTGCATTTGTGGAATGTGAGTTAAGCAGCAAACTCCACCCCTTTTTAGCCATCTCATGGGCCGGCCATTGTGTCACTTCTGTCGACTGAAAATGACATCACAACTGCTCAGGCCTCAGGTACCGACCAATCACGGCTCAGCTTCAGAAAACTGGTCAGCCTTGATTGGCCGTTACCTGAGACCTGAGCAGTTGTGATGTCATTTTCAGTGATAAGTGACAAAATGGCCGCCCCCAGAGATGGCTAAAAACATGTGGATTAACTCTTATTCCACAAACGCAATGTTTATCAGAATGCCTTGTTGTATAGAACATATTCTGGAAAAAAATATGTATAATTGACTTCATCTTTAAGCACTCAATTTATCAACACACTTTATAATTAAGTAAATACATTATAATAATACAGTATAATAAAACCTATAGTGCCCAAAATTAAATTAGTTTTTTCCCTTTGCGATTTGAAAATTTCTCTCAATGTTGCAGTGTTGCAATTTGAAATTTGATTAGTTGTTCAGTCCTAACCGATGCCACTTTTTTCAGACCAAATAAAAGTACTTAGTATTTGAGTATTTGCTGATACCAAGTACCGGTACTTGACAATGTCTTTACATTTTGCAGTTGTGATTTATTTTATGTCAACTGTTATTCGAAAACACAGAACTCAAACTGTTTTGGAACATGGCATAGGTTTTTTAAGAGTAGAAACTTGTCATTACTGACATTTTAACATCCAACAGGGGTTATCTGCCACCAACTTCTGCATTCGGTAAAAACAGGGCAAAGCAATTCCTTCCGGTTCAGGTCACTGACGGAGCCCTGTGGCATGAGACCAGGATGAAGCAGGTCTACACAAGATGTCTTCAAAAGCTATGCAAACTGGTCATATCCGATGATAGGCTTTGTTCATGTTTGCATAGATCATATAATATATGAATATGTAAGCGATATACAATCAGGTCCGCAAATATTGGGACATCAACAATTCTCAACTTTGTGCCTCAAACCACCACCACAATGGATTTGAAATGAAACAAAAATGATGTGCTTTGACATTTTACGGTACCAAATTAGGTGAACGGTGTAGCAATTAAAACGGTTTGTATGTGTACTTAAGGGACCAAGGCTGCAGCTTGGAGCTGGCTCTCTTGTATTATATTTATTAATGATGTGACTGCCGACAAAAGCAGCAGGATGAAATATGAAATGTTTCAAGCAATTATCTGCTCATATTCAGCCAAATGCTTTAGAACCTTTTAAGTGGTGAAAACAAGTTTTTTTTTTTTTTTTGCACTGTACTGTTTATGTTTGACCACTAGATGTCAGTAAAAGCAAACAGTGATGCCTGTGATGCCTGCAGCACTGCAGCAGGAGGGCTTGTTCCGGGTGAACGGCAGCGTGCGCGCCATGGAGGCCCTGCGTCAGCACCTGGAGAGCGATGAGGACGCCGACATCGGCAGCAACACGGACACATGCACGGTGGCCAGTCTGCTCAAAAGGTTCCTGAGGGACCTCCCCCACGGCCTGGTGGAGCCTGCAGTCCAAAAGGCGCTGGTGCATTACTACCAAGGTGAGGGCAAGATGTGCTTGGTTTCTCTGGTGGGTTTAAATTCATCTGCAGTATCTGACATATCGTACACAACAAGATAGAGATAGTCTGGCGGGGTACGCTGTGGTCTTCAACTGTGTAATTCTGGTTAAATATTCTTTTTTGTTTTTCTTTACTTTATTTCTTTTCAGTTCATCATAAAAGAAATGATAAATGTATTAAAGCCAATAATTGTTGCAATTGTAAAAGGCAGTGGTCCGTTAAACTCATTTCACACACACACACACACACACACACACACACACAAAGACTCACGCTTGACAAAATGTGCATCATTTGGTATGTGGGGATCAGCCTCCATACATGTGTTTATCCAATTCTGACCCCTTTGTGTTTCCATAGTAATAGTATCAACATATTTGCAGGCCCTTTGCAGTTCATGTATGCGAAGTGGAAGGCTCATGAAATGACAGGAGCCTTCTTTCAGTGCCTGCCACAGCTGGGGAAAAACACACAATTGTTTTTTAAGGGGACTGCAGAAAAGATTGCTGAATAAATACATCACGCAATAAGTCTGGTCCTTTGATCAAGTCGCACCGGAGCTGGATTAATGTTACGGGAGGCTCTGGGGCACACATGTCAAGGCCCAAGGGAGGTTAGTGGTGAGCTCACACTATATTTGAAAAGTCCTGCGAGTCCCCACTACTGTTAGGCCCAGTCACCACCCAATTTAGATACAAATTGAACCTCCACATTTGAGGTCAAGAGGAGCTAAGCGACCTCCACAGCTGACAAGCAGGTGCCGAACACTGGAACCACTGAGGGCCCATGTGGTCGGGTTGCATTGTAAACAATACAGAATACAGGACCCACTCTTTGTTAGCATTATAGTGTCCGAAATGCAATTGATACAATTTTCAATAAAAGTGAGTTTGCCCCACTTTGTAATAGTTAGCGCATACCTTGACATATTTTGTGTTTCCTTAGAGTGCGGTGACGAGAGCTCCTGCTCAGGCCTGAGGGAGCATCTGAAGCAGTTATCGGGCGTCCACCTTAGCCTGCTGCGTTACCTGTGTCACTTCCTCACACTGGTGGAGGGTAACCAGCAGGACAACCGCATGAATGCCCACAACCTCGCCACTGTGTTCGGACCCAGCGTATTCCAGTGAGTGTGAAAAAATGTATTACTGATCTTTTTTTTTTTTTTAAACTACAGTTCGTTTTACAGGGTCCTTACCTAAAGTGTCTCAGGCGTCTATGTGTAATTTGGCCAGCAGGCGGTGCTGTTGCCTCAAGAATGCTTGCCATTATCCTACTCACCAAATACAGTGGTACCTCTACTTACGAAATTAATTGGTTCTGGAAGAAATTTCTTAAGTAGAAAATTTTGTAAGTAGAGACGCGTTTTCCATGTAAATGCCCTAATACGTTCCAAGCCCCCCAATATTCAGACATAAATGTTTTATGAAGCATAAAAATTTAACAAATAAATGTTACAATTACATTATTGCACAATAATTCTTTTACCTTTCGTATCCCGAAATTTCTTTCGTAACTTAGGCAATATTTTCCTGTTGAGGCGTTTCGTAACTTGAAAATTTCGTATGACGAGACGTTCGTAAGTAGAGGTACCACTGTACCTGCATTCAAATTTAACCATAATTAATCATTGGTAAGATGATATTTTTACAGTTTATGGAACAGTTCAGAATCAGCATTCCATCAAATACATTATGAGCATAATATTTTTCCTCACAGTTAACTGTTGAGCCCGTTTGTACTCTTTTGCCAACCAAAACAGAAGCACCTTCCATAGCACATAAATAGTTTTTCAAATTATTTCCAGTGTGCAGTATTAAAGAGGATTTTACATTATGTAGGGATGCCGTTTTGAACTGTTCTGATGCCGGACATTGAAGAGTTAGCCGTTGAGCCCATTTGAACGCAGTTGCTCACCAAATCAGCAGCACCGAAACAATCTCTCATCTGAATTAAAGCGTGGGTATTGAATGCATGTTATTAACACGTTCCAACCACATCGACTCTGAGGTGTGGTCCCTCCACAATGTCATGTGACTACGTTTGACCATGTTTATTAACTTGTCGGTTTTTGTCTTCCTGCCGCCCAGCGTGGCTCCCGGGTGCGAGGCCCTCAACGAGCAGAACATCTGCAACAAGATCCTAGTCCGGCTCATCCAGAACTACAGCAGCATATTTGAAGTGGACACAAAAGACGAAGAAATAGAAGAAGACATCACCCCGGTGAAGGTACGTGCTGATTTTGTTGTTATTGTTTCTGTTGAGAGCAGTGCAGCTGACATCATCTGATGCCTCTTCAAGTATCTGACCTATGACATCACTCTTGGCCTAATTACCCAGCAGGGCGGCGTATAGACAGCCACTTGCGTAACCGCAGGCTCGAAATCGATCGCTGTATTGATTGTGGGAGGTAGACATCTTGTCACAAGTGGCCTGTGTCTTATGTGTCTATTGATCGCCTTGTTTGGCCTGCAGGAAACAACCGGAACTAAGCATCCATCTTAAAAACATCCAATTCAATGTATACTGTGTAAAAACCTCCAAATCCTTGATTCTCAAGCTTCCTCTTGTAGGACAGTGGCTTAAATCTTTTTTTAAATCAAGTAATTAATTACATTTGTCAAGTACATTTCATTTGTGCTTAACTTTCAGTTAATATTTTATATATATATATAAATATATATATATATATATATATATATATATATATATATATATATATATATATATATATATATATATATATATATATATATATTTGCATTTTGTCTCTTAGTTTGATTTCAAATTTTTGGCACAATTTTTATTTAAATTATGTGCGCTATGTTTTATATTTGAGAACCGCTGCTATCTTTTTCTTTGACTTTTGTCAAGAAGAGAAAGATGACATTGTGCGATACACATTGCGAGACCTTAAGTCATTTTGGTAAGAGTTTTTTTTTTTTGCTTTTTGTGTTATTTTGCCTTTTCGTAGGCTATTCAAGACTACTTTTTAGCAATTATTCCAAAAGTAGGAGGCGGCATCATGCGTGACATCATGCGATACCTCAGCTCAGTTTAGCAAGCATCAAGTGATGAATGTATGCGTGTTTTGCCTTTTCTTTTACTTTTTGTATTATTCAAGTTTTCATTTGGCTCTTTGCGACTTTCTTGGTGTTATTTATTCGAAAAGTATCGCAGTGATCATTGTGGCTTTTCTTTCTTGGACAAACTGACATGAATTTAATTAAACATTCAAGGAATAGTTTAGTGTTGTTTTTACCGTGACACAGTTCCTGCGTAAGGAATGTTTGGAATTGCCAAACCCTGCTTGAAGTTCCACTTTATGAAAGTCATCCTTCACAGTGACGTCTTTGTGGGTGATAGATGGACTGATGCATGGCGGCGCAGTGAAACGTGACTTTGACTGCCAGGTCGCTTGACCATCTGATGACGCTTAACCCATTAAGGACGGGAGCGCATAACTGCGTTTGTACCACTAAAGCCGGGAGCACCGTTGTGTGTTTCTCCCTTTTAAAGCCGGGAGAGCGTATACGTTATTTTCCTTTTTTAATCCAATTCTCGGTCTCTAAACCAATGAAATGTATCAGAAGTTACAGCTTGAGTTGTCGGTGGATATCCGGAATTTTTTCGAGGAGTAAAAGCGGCACAGTCGATCGCGGTAGCTGTGATATAAGTCACGGCAGTGATATAGACGACAGACTTGCGAACTTTAAAGGCGTGAAACCATCCAAACGTGATGTATGGTTAATATATTTGTTCGTAGACAATGACGATTTCAACTGTAAGAGAATACAGCATGTTAATTACCACTCGATTTTTATTAATTAAAAGTAGTGCTTCACTTCCGTCTTCGATTTAAACAGTAATGATGAATAAACCCGTGCCTGTGTGAAAGCCGCATGTCTAAGCTCTCAAATTCTTTTGGAATTATGTTTCTATCTGCTACAGGCGCTGAGATATTAATTATTTTGTAGGTGGCGAAAATGTCAGGTTTTCAAGGGTGACTCCAAAGACGACCGTAGGTTTTAGAGCGATGTCTCACGAGGGTCTTCAGGCTTTAATGGGTTGAACCTTTAAGGAAACCCTCAGTCCCTGCGAGATCGATGCGTGCGCACCCAAAAACATCCAACAGTTCTGCCCAGGCTGTCTCCAACTCAGTCTGACGTCATGACAACAGCACATACGATCCATTCCTGTGCTCTATTTTAATTTCAGGTTTATTTGTAGTAGGGCCCGACTCGTATGGATTTTTTTTTAGGCCAATGCTGATGCCAAGTTTCAGCAAAACAAAACAATTACAGATTAATCGGACCATTAATTAAAAAAAAAATACGTAATGCATAAAGTGTGTCGTGGCCTTTTATAGCGTTTGCTGGAATTAATCAGGCACAATTAAAATGGGAATAGGTGGTCTAGTTAGTGTTTTTCCATATGATGCATGCGTCATTCCTACAAGATGAATTTTGTGCGTCTTCACAAACCCCTCCCCCCCCCGCGCATTTCCTACCCGGAAGGTTTTAGCATTGTTGTTTGCTCCCGACATCTCCAGGTGTGTACGCCCTTCAAATTCCCCCACATAGGCTCTTTTAACACCGACCATGTGACGCATGCGGCGTGATTAGCGTGACGCGGGCGGGCCTGTTTATGGAAAAGCTGTTTTTCTGCGTGCGCTCGCGGCTTTGCAGATGCTATCAGCTGACTACGGTGGGGGAAGGTTATTCTCACATACACCAATGTTTCAAATATTCGAATGACTTACTTGGAAGTGTTATAATAGAAATACAATTATTGACTAATTCAACATTTTAACTCATTTAAATGTAGAATATGTTTACTTGTTAATGAGGTTATAATGTTAGAATTTAAGAATATTTGAAGAATTTTTCGAATACTTGCATTCAATTTAGATACAATTAATTGCATATAGATAAAAACACATAAATTACACTCCAATGTTTCTGCAGTCCTGTTTGTGTAAAGTGGGGAAACAATATTTTGATTAATTTTACATTTTGGTATTTCATTCAATTTATGTGTTTTCTAAAGGTGGGACTTAATGATGCAGAACCTCCATGCCAAGCCAACGACAGCATACATGAGAGGACTAGGAAGAGGAAGGTACAGTACACATACTGTATCATTCATTTAAAGGTTTTACCACTTAGCCGTCTGCTTCTTTTCCTTTCCCAGAGCTGCAGTATTTCCTGCTTTCTTATCAGAGTTTTTTTTTCTGCCTTGCCACCCATAAACACATTATAGTTATTTGTCAGTACTAACCGGATGATGGTCACATGATTGATGGAAGTGTACAGCAGTAGGAAGCACAGCCACAACAAAAAGACAGTTACTGGCACTTTAAATGACACACGAGAGAGCAGGGAGCTTTCACACTGGTTGGAATTCTTCCATTTTGCTTGGATTTAACATTTTTGAAAAAGTACAGCTCCAAATCATCCATTCCAAGATCATCATTAAACCTTTTTGTATGGGGAATGTTGCAAAGGAGATGTGTTCACAATTACTTCAGAGTGTCTTAATAACATGTTTTTGTCAAAATACTCCTAGGATCAGGAATTAAAAACATAAACTTAGCCTGTTTTGAAGGGGGAGGTCCTGTCTCGTGACAATGAGTGACTTGTCAGCTTGCCTGCATTACTGCAGAACCATTACACTGATGAGCAGGGTTTGGAGCTTCTACTAAGAAAAGCATCGAGTGAGGAGGGAAAAAAAGCAAGAGTCTGAAAAGACAATCCAAGCATTATCCCTTGCACAAGCAGCACTTCATGAACTTTAGGGGCTCACAGTTTGATGGTTTTGCAATTCTATGGCTGTGACATAATCTGAAGTCGAAAAGCCCTTTTGTGTTTCACTTACGTACACTGACTCAATAGTAAAGTCATGTGCACACTGCACAGTAAGTATTTCATTTGTATGGAAAATAACTCTCAGCTTTAAATATCAAACGATGAAATAGCATTATTTATTGCTTTGGAGGAATTCCAGGCGAAATCAACGTACCCCTTTACACATGTCAGGCATATAGCACAATGCTGTCAAATAAATCTTAACAATGTCTTTCAAAGGCAGTAGCTCATAAATATAAAACGTTCAAATGGAACTGACCACATATTTCTGCGTCTCTGCACAGACTAGTCCATTGCGTGCCATTCGGAACCTTGAAACCTGCTATGTCGGGACCGCAGTAGACCGAGTACCCCACTGTGAACTTCATGCACTCAATTAGTGGAGCAGATCCAGGCATGTGGCGCATGCAGCAGAGTCATTGCCAAGCACAAATCCCCCCCACCATCCTCCAAGACTTAGACAACTTCACCAAACAACTAAGTATGTGCTGCTGTGCATTCCCCTCAAAAAATCGGACTTGTTACAAGTTCAGGGGTATGCGACTCACTCTATACACTATATATTGATAAATCCATTACTAAATCAATCACTTATTGGTAAAGAAAATCAACTAAGTGAAGCCATAATCCAACTGTCACCACATGTTCTAAATTAAGGAAAAAGAAAAATGGATACAGTTGAATCCCAGAAATTCCTGGCTCCGACCTCCTTAATGATTGATGAGCTCATTAATCATCACTCATTAACTTACTCAATAAAAGCTGTGTCTCACCCTCAAGGCCAAACATACTCGTGGGGGATTTTCAGGTAATAAAAAAATATCTTTTCATATCGTTTCTGTTTGCGATTAGTGCTGACATATACACACACACACGCACACACACACACACACACACACACATCAACGCTGAAGCTCTTAACGTCATGTGAGTTACGATGTACCAGCCTTACAATCCAAGGAACCTATTTATATTTTTTTCAAATGTTTTCAAACTTTAGGGTTGAAGAGGGTCCGAAAATGTCTGGTACTGAATGAGTTAAGTTGATGTCTTCATTACGAATATATTGTACAGTATATTTCATTGAATAAATAGTGGGAAGTCATGTTTATAACCTTTTATATTGTACTTCCTCATCTAGTGGCAGGGGAGGATTTATTTACTCAACTGCAGATTGTACCAGGCACCTCTTTGGTCATAAGTGTCAAATTCAAGGCCCCGGGGCCAGATCTGGCCTTCAACATCGTTTTATGTGTCCTGCCAAAGCAAATTATGTAAATCGACTTCATGTTTCTTCCTAAAATACCAAAATTACAAATTGCCTTTTTTTTTTTTTTTTTTATGTTGAGATATTGCAAGTATTTTTTGTTACCAATACCCCTTTTAAAATAAATTTAACAATATTTGTTTTTACAGGCATTTGTTTTTAAAACTAGTTATTCATCGATTTGTTGTGTCAATGTAATATGAGGCAATCATACATTTATTTGGGTTACTAGTTGGCCCTCCAAAGGAAACCCTAACTAGGATGTCCCCGCGACAAAAATGAGTTTGACACCACTTTGTTCATTCAAAACACACCACAAAATGCCTTTGATTAGGATAAAAAATAATTACTATTTTTTTATATCTGGAAAAATAATAAGTGTCATCAGTTGGGTTAACATTACGGTACTTTAAAAATTATCCTAAAAATAATGAAAAACACATTTTCTTTGTTGAGTATAAAACAAACAACAGAGTGCATCCAAATTGTCTCACTTAATCTTTTTTTTTTTTTTATTGAATAAAATGTGACCTTTTTATGTGGCTATAAGTCTCGTACAGCAGTGGTTCAAAATAGGTAAAAAAAAAAAAATCTTTCTTTGGCATGTTAGTGGTGCAGCACAAAATAATAATAAATACAATAGATAATCTAAATAAAATGTAATATATGTCATTTTATGACCTTTAAAAATCCTTCAATAAAAAATAACAAATCTGTTCTTTTCACCCAATACCAAAAAAATGATGTGATCAGACCTGATGTCCAATCCCTAGATACTTGATTTTGTGTTGACAACGATGATGTTTTGTCTTCATATGTGATTGAAATATGACAGTTGACTACATACTGTACGCATGAATGCTTTAACGGAACGCCTGTAGTTGCCACGGGTGGTCAATCATTGGCTTTCTGTGAAAGACATATTTAGAGGAATCAATACCACAGCCACAGGAAGAATTGGAATGGGGTAACAGGTCAAGCTGAAGAAGCAGGAGCGGTGGCACTAATTACAAACATTCAGCCATTAGGTGACTAGAATTGGGTCGATGGAAGGCATCCAGCGAGGCGCTGAATGGAAATGGCCCACTGCTAATTAGCTTTTAATTGAACCCAACGCATCAAGCGTTTCCACCGCTGGCGTTAGCCGTGACATCAGAAGCATTTTGTGCCCGAGTCTCACATTAGGACCAACAGTTCGCCGAGCTTGATGATGCAGAGGGCTCCATGTCGCAAGGTGGCCGTGGTCAGGTTACGATTCTTCGCCTATAACACAATCAGCGGGTCGCTACAACTCTACCCGCTCCGGGTCGGCACGGTAAACCAAACCTCAGTTCAACCTTATTGTTTATTTGATTTGATTTTTTTTATGATCTCACCTGCGTCTTTAATTGCTGGCTGGCATCGCTTCCCCCTGCGGCAATCCTCAAATGCACGTTTTATTGCATCCTGTGTGTGTGTGTGATATCAGATGGGCGGCGCACAATGTCAACGGCATGTCACGGGCCTCACATGGTGACTCACCTTTCCCGTCCTTCACTTTTCTTTTTTTTTCCTCTTGTGGTTGTAAAATAGGTGAGGAAAGGCAAGACTGATGAGGGCGCCCTCCAAGCGGCCCCCTGCCCCGGCCGCCCGGTCCCAATGCCACTGCCACGCGGCCGGGGGACTCTGGGGGTACCGATAGTGGTGCCTCTGAGGAGCGCCAGTCCCGCCGAGATCAGCGAGATGACTTGTGGGGACACACTGCTCCCTGCCTGTTTCCATGGCAACCTGGATGTCAGGTAAGATAGTACACAATGACACATTTTCCATAGGATGAAAATAATAACTAAAAAACATTGCTTTGTTTGTTTGAGAAAAAATATTTTTCATTTGAAGGAACTGGTTTAGGAGAAAAACATAGCTATTTTAATTTCATTTTCCTTCATTTATTTCATTCATTTATAAAAGAAAAAATAATGTAAATACAGATCTTGAATGAAATTGAGCAGAAAGAAGACAAGTCTTATTTTATCTGCCGTTTTTCGCCCCTTAATCAAATTACAAAAAACTTAATTTAAAAACAATCTATAATGTATAAAACAACAAAGTAATTTTATATACACTTTGGTAGTTTGTTTTTTGCAATACAAAAAAAACTACAAAAATCAACTATTTTTGGTTTTGGATAACATATATTTTACTGGTCAACATCAAGTTTAAATCAGAGATGGCTTTGTAAATGCATATTCATACACAGATTTTTTTTTTTTTATTACTTTTTTCTAGCACATTAGGTTTTTGAGTTATTTCCATTTCTTGTTTTTGAGTTTGACCTCTAAAATCTTGTGCTCTACAGATTTTACCATGCGTTGTAACTTATAGCTATGACGTTTCCGGGAAGAAAAACAAAATCCACCTATTGCTGTCCGAACCTAACCCTTAATCAAGTAATATGACTAAATATGTTTTTATATTATTATTATAGTATTGTTATAATGCCCTATTGGAAAAAAATGAGGTCCGATTTGGAATCACCTCAAAAAATCATCTAGAAAAGTATACTTGTATCTCTGAATAAAACAAATGGTAACAATTGGGTGACCAGTATAATTGTACAGTAGCCATCCCATTGCAGAGATCAAAAAGTGACTTTTGACTCTTGCTTTGGATAAAATGCAGATGCAGAGACAAAACTAATCCGAATTCAAGTGGCCCAGGCAAGGCTCCAGTCATGGTAACTAAGTTACAGCACCTTTACAAACTTGTACTGTTTAACATTGACTGTGCGTGGAGGGGGGTGGGGTGAAAGGTGAGTGTTTGACAGCAATCAGGAATCTAAAGCCTGAGCCCCATGGCCTTGAGCCTGAGGCATGCACACAAGCCTATTATAAGCATCTGAAACTGAGACCGTGTCAGTGCCTTTCACACAGAACTGCAACATGGGAAAAAGACGGCTTTGACGGGCTGTGTCAAAGGGGCTATTGAGTTACTTGCGCTACCTCACAATCGGGAAAACACGCTGGAAGACTTTATTCCCCCCCCGTGCCATGTCCATACATTTTATGCACTAAAGTGATGCAAAATAATGCCTTCTTTGAAAAACACACAGTGTGGAAGGGGCTTCAGATAAATAAAAGACCCTTTTGCATGTTAAAACATGGAGACGGCACCACATAATGCGGGTGAAGACAACGTGTGAATTTCCCACATTCTAAGGTAGCGACAATAGCTGTGTATAAGGGTATTGGAAATTTCTGCAACCGGGGTGTGAAATTTGAAACTTGGGAACCGGGTCAGCCCGCGAACAACGAAAATAGTATAATTGATGCCTATTGAAATGCATTCGGGGGGGATTGTAACCCCAAATATTCTACAGAAGCTTGACCAAAATCAAGCCCCCCCCCCCCCTTTAAAAAATAAAAATAAAAAATAAAACTTTAAAAAATGTTTTAAAAGGTATTGAAAAAAATACTTCAAATAAGTGAATTTGGGGGCTCCCCCAAACCTTGAGTATTCAGGTATCCACTGCAGGAGATGAAAGAAGTTTTTTTTTTTTTTTTTTAATTTTTGAAAATTACTCGAGAGCCACCCCATGGTCTTTCAGTGGCCCATCACTGTTCTATGTTATATTCGAGAGGCTCTGCATAAAATGCACCTGACACTAAACTAACGTCAATTAGGAAGCAGGATCTCTCTTAAAGAGGCTACTGAGAACTTTCCGCTTTGCGATGACATCACCCAGCCTCAATAATGAAGATTACCTTTGAACCCAGCTTCCTCAAGCATTTAAACCATCAAATCTCTAGAGACTGATTGAACATTGGGCCAAGCGCAGTGCTGACAACAAGCACGTTCCCTAATAGTCTGACCGCTGACCTTAGCGACATCGTGTGTATCGAGTTGTACAGAATATCCGTTACAGTTTATAGCAGGTTTTCCTAGACTTGGATTTGGGATCCAAAGTAGGTCATGGGTGAGGGTTATGGCTTAGGCAAGGAAAGACATCTTTATTTATATAGTACATTTCATAAACAAGGTAGCTCACTTTGCGTCACATAATTAAAAGTACAACATTTAAAAGCATTTACACAAAAAGAGTTAACAACATTTAACAGCAAAGTAAAAAAAACAACAATAAAGAGTTATGGTTAGATTATTTAAGGATGATGGTTAGGAGTTGGGTTATGATGCATATATGCTGGCTTTATGGTTAAAGTTAGTTTAGAGTTGTGTTAATGTTGGGCTTGGTCTAAGGTTTTTATGACATGTATTTTTTTTAATCCGTTGATGTGAGGCAGCAGATGACCTATATTTATACATTTAAAAAACAACCTGCAGGACATAAACCTCTTCAGAATCGGCCTGGGTCCAAATGTCTTCCTTCCAGGCACAAATATAACAGTCGATCTGCAACGTACAATATGGAGCACAGCGATAAAACTTTGTACGAGTGATGACACTGAAACTCTCAGGCGAGACATCCAAATCTAGCTATCAGTACGGCTCCGAACCCTTAAACTCATAGTGTCACTTTAAATCACATTTTAATAGTGTGTCAGCACCAGATTTATCGACTTCACAGGATAACCTCAATTACCACTGATTATTTGAGAACAATTCTCCCTCAATAACTGTAGGTTTGTCTGAGCCCTGACTTCTTTTGTACACTTGGTACACAAGACCTCCTCGTATGCTGCACAAGCAGTTTGTAAAGAGTCAAAATAGCGTCACGTGGAAGGCACAGCAGTAAATCTTCGGGGTGCACCTTGACATCCCCCTTGTCAGATCGTATTCGGAGACCAATATACAATATGGCCGGGGGACTCCAGTAAAATGCGTCAGCATTCTGTGCTCTTATTTACCAACACGGCAGACCAAAACTGAGGATCGCGTATGTACAGTCATCAAGCTCTTCCCAATACTTGTCGTCATACCATAATCTCATATGTCTTTATTTGAACTACATGCTACATTGACTCAAATCTGTAGCAAATATATGCTAATTTTCCACAAGTTGATTCCGTAGCATTCATATCTGCCATCACGCATTCATGACAGTTCACTCTTACTTTCCTTAGGCATGTGTTAGATTAGACCAGCCTGTGTGTGCTTTATTGCGGTTATCATGATGCCTTGGACTCCAGGAATGAGCCTTACTCAGAGCAGGACTTGCTGGACACAATGCTCCATAAATTGAGTGTATAAATTTAGTGCATTGTGGCAGACAATCCTTAAACTGACTGCCTTAACGCATGGCGACCTCCGTTTTTGTATCAAATAAATGCCTCGGCGGTCTCACCTCCTCCTGAAATATGACACCACCCTCACTGGCAGCACATGAGCCAACATAGCAGCGTCATGTGAACTTAACATGCTCCCCGTCGCATGCAGGGCGATGCATGCTGGCGTTTGTGTGCAGTTGCAATCGTCCACGGGATAGCCGTTATGCAATTGACGCATTCTCAGAAGTGCCTTCGGAGCTGGGTGGGAGTGAGGAACGTCGCAATGAGGTGCGAGGGTGAGTGGCGATGGCGTCTCTGGCAGGTTGTCAGGGCAAGACTCATCCGTCTTCCATCTGACTGCACTAAAGATGTAGAAAATCTACTCTGTCCAAACGGACCTAACGTGCACCTTTTTCGGTGAACCTAATGTAGCACCAAAGACAATTTAGTCTTCAACAAACCTGACCTAACATTCTCTGAACCTAACATACAGTAAATGTTTCTGTACCCTTGAAGACAATTTAGACGAACCTAGATGAACCAAGCGTGATCTAGAAAATGTACCAAATTTAATCTTTATTGGACCTAATATACCGTACATGCTTTTGTCACACTGATAACTATTTAGATCGCCCTATGAACCTAATGTGTGTTATGCAAAACATTACATACGTAGCATCAACTTATGTGTTTTTATTACACATCAGACATTTTGGAGTTGTCATCGACTTCAACGTAATGTGTTTTCTTAAACAATTTCGCCTTAACCTCATGTATGTGTTTTTGTAATGGAAGACACATTAGACTCTTCAACAAACCTAACATGTTTTGGTAACGAGACGTCAATGACAATGTTTTGAGAAACATTAAAGATGATTTACAGTCTTCAATGTATCAACCATCATAAACTAAATAAATATTAGTCACCAATAAACCTAACATTTATTCTAGGGCCTGACATACATGGATTTTTTTGGAGACCGATGCCGATTTCATTATTTGGCAGAATAAAATTTCCATAACCGATTGAGCTAATTATTGATTTATTTAATTTTTTAAAATAAAAGGCAGAACATTTGTCTGTTCACAATACTTTTTTTCTTTAGTATTTGTTCAACGTTACAACAGAGAGAAAAATTGTCAAAAATCGTACGTCTTTTTTTTCCCTGATTTCATTTTTGGGGGTGTGGCGTGGTGTTTCAATGTCACTGTTGTGTTATGTTTTTATGAGTAAATGTGTAGTAAAAAAAAAATACAGTAAAAATTGTGCGGGGGAAATCGGCCGTTTTTAAAAGAGCCAATATCGGCCAATCCCCAATTTACATTTATTTATCTATTTATTTATTGGTACTTTTTTACGTTTTTGTAAACATCCAGGAAAATGTAATCTTCAACTAACTGAACCTGTTTTTGTTAATATTGAAGATAGTTAAAGCTCTTTGACAAGCATAACATACAGTACATATTTTCGTAAACAATGTCGTTGAACTTTAATGTCCGTGCTTCTGTAACTATTGAAGACAATTTAGCCATCAGTTAACCTAACAAACGCATGTCCAAGTTCAGTCAATCTTAGCATATCGTCGACCACACAGCATAATTGCCGAAGTAACTTTTCAATATCTTTGGAAGAAAAAAAATACCAACGTGTGTTCTAAAAAAACATTTTTTCTTGTTTTCCAAACATATTGAAGAATTACTTGGCAAATATGGCAATTACGCTATGTGTTTTGTAAACAACAAAGAATTTAGCATCTTTAATGAAGCTTAAGTACAAAACAAGAGCAACTCTTGATGGCCTGGCTGGTTCTGTGTAATTTTCCGTTCAGCTCGAAATGACCAGTGTGTTTCTTTGCAGCCCCACAAAGCATGTTGTTATCCCTACAGTAAGGTAGTGGGTAAGCTGGATTTCCGCTGTTTTGCAACCCACGACAGCAGTGAGAGCTAATATTTAATACGCTTGCCAGACTGTGAAAACACCAGTGCGGAACACGGGAGTGGCAGAACAATTTTAAAAAAAATCTCAAGCATAAAGGAATGGGCCATGTCTTTTACACTTTGTGTTGTTCTTGAAGACTTTTGAAGTTCGCTGAACTTTGGCCCATTTTGCTCGCTGCCCAACTAGAAACCTAAATCCTTTGTTTTGAACGTCATACAGTATGTGCTGCCCGCCTGCCCCTTACAGGAAGACACATGGTGGCCAGTCACGTACCAAAAACACGTCAGGGTAACACTCAAATTAAAACCCTTGCAAAAAAAAAAAAAAATACAAATCTTTCCCTCAGACTTGGTGTGACGCCATAAGGCTGATGTTTATTTGAACATTGATTTTCTGTTTCCTGCTCCTAATTAAACCCCTTAAATGACAGCAGCGCCATTGACATCAGTACTGGCCGTTATTTCAGTGTATAAAACAAGGGCAGGTTGGTTCTCAGTAGGAAGTAAAATATTAAAATTAAAAAATTGAAAAACGGTTAGGGTTATTAATGACTTGACAAATATGTTGTGCATCTTTAAAATGTAACATTTTTAAATGTAATTATAAAAATAATATTTTAAAAATTAAAACAAACCCCCCAAAAAGTTTGACGCTTTAAACATTTTTTTTTTATATTATTACACTACCAATACTGTAAAATTCTATAAAATATGCAATATCTTGCTTTTCCTGTGTTCCATGTAAAACTCTTCTTTTGCGGCTCTTATGTGATCATTTTGTGGCAATCTCTGCACAGAAGAATCACATTTTTCTAAAGGGATTTTTTATCAACTTTTTACTGTTATCAGTTAAGGTTTGCACTGGTTTGTTTTCAGTGTTATTTTGCCCCTTGTGACTTTTAAGGAAGAAAACACAGCATTCAAGTCAGCTTTTGGAGAAACAATGCGAGCGATTATGACATTTCCTCCTGCCAGTGATGGTGTATGAAAATATTAAGCAACGACCTCAACGTTCCCTGCCAGTGCCGTGCCGCTCAAGCACTTGCATAATTCACCCATGCGTTGCTCGGCTGGCTTAAATCCAGTCAGCACAAGCAGCCTCTGGAGTCTCACTGTAATCAACCCAGACAGCTTCCAGTCGCCAAAAGCTAACAGATTGTATTTGTCTTGATTTTTTAGCACCCAGGAAGATGAGAGGCCAATATCGCCGTTCTACATGAGGTAGGCCCTGTCGGAAAGCTCCTTAACAGTGTCATGTTTCATCATCATCATCATCATCATCATCATCATCATCATCATCGAAAGCATGCACAAACAAAATGTTACCACCACAGCACAAATTTCACAAGTACAACAACAAACGGCAACATGCTGACCTCAAGCAGATTTGTTTATGTCAAGATGACCCCTTCAGTTTAATGTGTTAGCATCCCTCATATTGATTTTAAGGTCACTTTTCTAACGTAGGCTTTGTGTTCAGACCTGACAAATTATCGCATCTCATCAGTGACTTGAATTCTTATTGACTGCCTGTAATTATCTTCGCTATTTCACTTGCACTCATGACTCCCCTGGTCATCAAATACTTGTTTATTTTACGAGACATGCTGTATATTAAGTCGTTGTGTTGGTTGGATTTTCTTTTGGATGTTTTTTTGTTGTTGTTAATGGATTTTTTTTTTCACGTTTGAGTCATGATGGAATGGTTCCTCTGGCCTTAGATTGCAAATTGGTCCGTCCGTCTAATCCCAACATGAACAAGAGCATAGCCTACTAACATACAAACGTCGTTAACTCCATCCATGGTTAATTCGCACAACATCCCTAAATAAGACTACCTGCACTTTTTTCCACACATACTTCCACAGTCAGAGTTATTTTGTTATTCTTCCAATGAGTGGTTGAGCAGAACCTGGCTAATATGCCACTGTGGTGTAACAGAGGATTAGCAAAGGAGCGGATGGCGCGGGTTACACAGTACCAGCCTGATCAAACAACTACTTTACACTCTCATTCAACTTGCATTTTAGCTCTAACTAAAGGCCCAAGCAGCAGTTGTTTGCAGTGCATGATACATTAGCTAAAACTTACATGCACAAGTGTTAGGGCGTTTAATCTCGTCCACTTTCCAGCAATTAGAGTCAAAGGTTAAGTCAACACTGGTAAGCCATTAACCTGTTTATTTTGCTTTAACATGGCGTCGTAAATGGCAGCTCTATTCTTAGTGGGTGGGAATTTTGATGTCTATCATTTTTTAAGGGGTCAGTATTCATATGATTGCATATATTGGCCATACATAGTTAGAATTTGTCCCTTTCACATGGAGTGCTGTCACTCGCCTCATCAGGACTGTGTCAAGATGTGCTGTTTATTGTAAACATTGATGTTTGTGGAATATTTTTCACAGGTCACCCGACATGTTATGAGACGGCACTTCTGTGTGTGTTCATTGCCCTTACATTCCTAGAAACATTTTTAATGTTTTTGCTTCCCCTGTAATAGTAAAACAGTGGAACCTATGTCAACCAACCTGAAAGTCATCCAATTTGACCTTTAACCAACGTTGTTTGGGTTGTTGTTTGTTTCCTTGGTTGGTTGGATGGTACGATGCAAAGTTGAATTGTTTTTAACTTGGTTTATTAGCTGGTTTGATAGCAGGTTGTTGGAATATTTGTTGGTTGGTTGTTCAGTTGGTGTCTTGGTTGGTTGCATGGTTTAATGGTACATATAGTGTGTTTTGCTTTCTTTGCTTTTCTTTGTGATGCTTACCTTGACTTACAGTGTGCCAGAGGCTGAGTCAGTACAACATGGGCAATAACAAGAATCGTTTATCACACTAATTAAAAAATATATAAAAAATACACAAAGTCATGATAGTCATTCTAGTATTGACAGTAATGGATGTATAAGGAGCCACTGTGGGGGAGGTTGAACATTTCTCGGTTTGTATTGCATTAACTCAGCTTCATTCACTCTTTCTTTATCTTCTTCCAGTCCTCACTGCTCACCTGTAGTTCGCTCACCCGATGCCATCAAGTAAGTCATGTCTTCAATGAGCACATTCATCACTTCATACTTTCCTTCGGGGAATATTTATTGTATGTTGTTCCCCTCTGAACAGATTCCTGGACAGGACCATCCGTTCGACAGTAAAGTATCACCTCTTCGATGGCCATCAGGCATCGGACGTTGGCGAGCTGACCCCGCGGCAACTCGTTCTAACGGCGAGGCAGCGACGACGTCACCGCAGAGAGCAGCAGGACGACGACGCCGGACAGCTAGACAGAAGCGGGTGCGGCGACAAGAATTTGATGCACGGACACTGGTTTTCTTCAAATGAATAGATAGAGATTATGAATAGATATTTGGTACTTTGAAGCATAATGGCATCTGTCTTTTTTTTCTGAGAGCCAATAAGAGATCATTTTGAAACTCTAATTATGGCGCTGCATCAGAGCCAAAATGCTGGGATTTTTTTTTTTAACTTAAGAAAAAGAAAGACTAACAGTTCAGTTATATTGAAATTTTGCAACTTTTATTTACTCTAGAAAATGTTAGGGAGCTATATATTGTTGAAATATACATTTAACTTTTAAAACAAAGGTGTTTATTGTCAAAGATAAAAAATAAACACTTTTTAATAAGTTACAATTCTAAAAATCTGTTTAACAAACATAAAGGCGTATAAACAATTCAGTGTTGACGTTTCTACTATTGAATATTTTCCCTTTTACTGCAAATAAATATCGGCTCCAAATATCCGTTATCAGTCTGCTTGGTTGCTAATAATTGGTATCGGCCCTCAAAAATAACATATAGAAGGATCTCTAGTACAGATAGTTGGGCTCATATAGCTTGACTCGTTGACTTATTCAGGCGACTAGATACACGTTGAACATGTGACGTAACGTCAGCAAGTGCCCAAAGTTAGGTTTTCAAGAAATTGTCCTGTCAAACTAACGCAAACTAATGTGATGCATTGTCAGCAAGCGCCCCTCAGTTAGATTAACCCTCACCAGTGGCACATAGTCCAGCGCATTCTCATCGTGTCCATCGGGACCAGTCAAGTCACCGCTGTAATACGCTAAATCATTGTTGACGGACACCAGGTGGAGATATGGCTGAAAGGGAGTAGACACCGCAGGCATTAGTCAAGCAATGGCTGCACCAAATGTCAATACGACGTGTGGACAGTAAACAGAATTATCCCGGAATGCTAAACAACACAAAGTCTATAAAAATGTGTGCTTTAACTCCACTTTGATCTTCATGAAGACGAAGTAGACCTCTTTCATTCTCCTCACAGAACGGACACCAACAAGGAGAACATCCCAACATTAGGAGTCGGGAGCTGCTGTCAGAGAAGCCTGAGGGAGGACATAGACAGCGTTTATGTAGACTCACACGGTGGGCAGAGTGCTCAGGTGGTGCGAGGACCAAAACCCAGGAAGTGGAAACACAACCCGACGTTGGCACAGCTCAACCAGGACACCCACACAGTACGTTTTCTTTACTTACTGGTCACTGTACTCTCTTTGGTTACGCAACCAAATAAAGACAGGAAGTTCTGTTTGTATTTTATAAGTAGTCAAAACCATCCCCACTCATATGAAAAAAATTGACTGAAAATATTTTACAAGGGGTCTTTGGTTTATGACGGAGTTACGATCCTACTGAAATATGCTAACACAGTAGAAAAGTCATAATTACAGCAAATATTTGTATGAAAAACACTTAGTCGTAAATACAAATGAATCAAAAAGTATTATTTATTCTTTTGGATGCTTACGAGCAGCATAGCTTGCAGTGTTTTGAGTATTCCAGGCCAATGTTCCCTCTAATCATCCATGTATCTGAGCATTCACACCAAATTCCTGAGCATTCCTTGGTGAGCAACATCAGACATGCACACGGCGGCCAAACCACTATCACAAATGTCCAAAACCTGAGCTCAGAACGTGTTACATGATGTAGATATGTTACAGACAAATGAAAAACCCCAACCTATGTAAATAGAACATATCATTAGATAGAGATGTTTGACATGAATAAAATCAGCCCTTGTTTACTTTTATTTTAGCACACACATCATTTTAAGCATAATTAAGTCCCAACGCGTGAAAGAGCCTTATTTAAGGTGCTCGTAAACTACGCCCATATTTGGACTTCCTGAATGGAGCCGTCGGCACGTCGCCTGCGCCCTGCAGCGTCTCGTTAGTGGTGAGTGTATATGCGTCAATGTATGCCTCCAACTATTGAACGAACGACTGAATTTGCACCCTCGGTCGCACTACTGAAACGGTAGGGGAAGTGGGAACAGTGTGGTGTCCTGTTTGTAGATCAAACTGGGGTGGAAATGAAGGAATGAGTGTAGAAATGTAATGTGTGTGTGTGTGTGGTGCACACCAGCGTCATCGTGAGCGCTGAGAGGGTGAGAGAAGTGCGCAATTGCGCACGCACGCATGCACCTTAGAGGGAACATAGTTCCAGGCGTTATCAGAGAATGCCTATAGACACCTCAGGCATTTGACACAATGTTGGCAAGCACCACTCTGTTGAATAACCCTCAAAAATCTCACTCGACCCAGTGGGAAGTAAAATTAGGCCTTTTGTTACAGCCCTAGCTGTTATGAAATGCGCTATATAAATACAATTGAATTGTGTTGTAATGTTAGCAACATTCGTATTTCCCGCACAGGCCCAAGAAGATTTGGCCTGATAATTCTGTATGCAAATCTACTGCTTCATGTACTTTACATATTGGGGGTGTTCAGTACACATCATCATTAATAATATCACACTTCCTACTTATCTATATATTTGGGAGCCCTGACTAAGAATAGCTAATATGAGTTGGCGGTTGGTGCACAAAATTAAAGTTATCATTTTGAACATACTGATATGTAATTTTAATTACCGCTTATTATTTAGCTTTCCTTCAATATGTGTTTTGGTTGAGGCATATGTATACCGGGACTTGACTCCATGCCGATAATTTATGGACAGCTTGTACAAAATGCCTCCTAATCATTCATTGTTAAGTATGATCCTGTACATTCATCTCTATAATTTGATTAAGCATTTATTATTTTTGTGTCTATTTGTACATTTTCTTATTCAAGCATTCCAGTACACGTGGCTTATACATGGGCAGTGATGTCATGGTGATTTGAAGTACAGGTCCAGAAACGAGAATCATAACGAGAATTTGGTTTTCCCTTCAAAGGAGTCTGCTGGTATGTCGGCAACATTTGAGATAAGCAGGCCCAGCCGCATGGAGCCCTATAAGAAAAGGTGAGCGCCTCAAATTTTTTCTTTTAAAATGTGATGTCATCACAATATCCTGTAAAAGCTTGTTTTGGGTTGACGAGGATGTGGCTGCCACCTGCAGATCTCAGCGGTGTCGTGTTGATACAGTACACTGAGCCACTGGACACAATCCGACATAAACATATTTTTTTTTCCATTACATTTTCCAGGAATGACACTTCAAGAAAAGATGACCTTCCTTCTCCCTCACAGGTACGATCGCGCTCTTGACGATTAAAAAAATAATAATAATAATAAATAAATAATAGTTGAAGATGTCAGTCAGAGTAATGACTGCAACGGAGCCACCTGTGCCTTTTAAACAGAACCCAGCCAAGGTGAACATTGTCGCTTTCACACAGCGATGATGTGACATGTCATTGACCACAGCTCTCTACACAATAAGGCGGGAGAAGTCACTGTGGTCCCTCGATTGCACGTCAGTGTCATTAATACGGAACAGTGACAGTGGGGAAAAATGCAAAGGGGCCATTTCTCACAGAGATCCTGTAAAATGTATGCATCAAAAGCATAGCCTAAAAACAAAAATAATAATAATAATGCTCTCATCGCCTGTTGAGATAAACGAATGCCGTGTTAAAACTTTACACCCCTGTTCCGGCATTGTGATATAACCTTGCACACAGGTGATGTCTCTGAAATTGTTGGCATTTACGGGCAGTCTAAATGTATTTTTAGCCTCTTTCACACACAGATCCAGCAAAATGAACACATCAGAGCCCAGTGAAGCGAGATATTGCCACAACATGATCGGCCTTTCTGGTATTCCCCTACACACAGGTGGTATCCTGCCTCTGTTACGCCACTGACACTACCTCTGAAGATGGAAAATTGCTGGGTTGTATAAATGCATCTCCCCATGTCGGGAGCAAACAGCGACATGAAATAAAAAGCGGTAAAATGTCGGCTGCAAATGAGGTCCCCTAAAATGAACGCATGACAGCCTTTTTACGAAGACAAATGATGGAAAAATGCCACCTTTCACAGGCTATGTAGAAGTGTGTTGTGACCTCATGTTCACAGCTTTTAAAAGTACGTTACTCACTTCATCGCTGGGGTCACCCCTGTTATGCGTGGAATCACAAGACTGCTACTTAGTCTTTGGCCTGTGGTTCGCCTTTCATCTTTATTCTCTTTATGTTTTTTGACTGGCTTTCAAATGTTTTATAGTGCTCAAACATTTGGAAAGAGCAGCTTTTAGCAAAAAAATGTCCTCCGGCTAACACACTCACAAGTCTCTTATTCACTGAGGAGGTTTCGATTACTCGAGTAATTGCTCCTGCCTGACTTAGCTTTGAGCCAGTTAAAACCTCTAATATGATTGAGATGTTTCATCACATAATCTGCACTTTTTTCATAATTGCATTTTTTTTCAAGAACAAAAAGCGTATTATCACAGAAATAACGTCCTGTTTTGGGGGAAATAAAAGGCCTATTTTGAGAATGTAGTCTTATTATCATCATACTCTGACATACTTTATCTTGAAAAAATAGGAATTTGTTTTCATACCATGGCAACTTTTTTCGCCAAATATTATGAATTTGTAACATTTTTTCTCGAAAATATGCAAGTTTTTAATTCCTGTTGCATTCAGGAATACACAGTTTTGTTTAATTGTCGTAATAGTCCAAGAAAGCATTTCCTCTCTGTAAGCGGTTCCTGCACCCAAAAAGTGTGTGAATCCCATCATCTTATGTGACATATAAAGTACTCAGCACAATAGGGTGGGAAAAGGGTTGTGGTGCGGAATACGATACAAAGCAGACCACTGCCAGCTTTTACTGTGTGAAAAGTGGCTTAAAGCGGAAATCAACCCAAACATATTTTTTTCAAGAATATGTTCCCAGCAGGCCCACTGGTTGAAACACGGCATTCTGATTAATATTGCTTTTGTGGAATATGGGTAAAGCAACAAAATCCCCCCGTTTTTTAGCCATCTCAGAGGGCGGCCATTTTGTAATTTCTGTCGACTGAAAATGACATCAAAACTACCCTGGGCTCAGGGTACGACCAATCACAGCTCGCCTGTTTTCTAAAGCTGAGCCGTGATTGGTCGTTACCTGAGCCCTGGGTAGTTGTGATGTCATTTTCAGTCGACAGAAGTGACAAAATGGCCCCCCCCAGAGATGGCTGAAAGCGAGTGGATTAAGTCTTATTCCACAAACGCGGGTTTGCATAGAACATATCCTTGGAAAAAATATGTTTGGGTTGATTTCCTCTTTAAGTTCCTGTTTAAGTTTAGTTTCTTCTTAACAAAGATCCCACTTATTTGGCTAAATCTCATGCTCATAAGGACAAGTTGTATCGAAAATAGATGGATGGACAATTGATGTACACAAGAGGATGGAGTAGGGTCTGTTCCACCTTTTCGGCATTCTTTTACAGCAGCAGTGCCCAAAGTTTGACCCGGGAGCCATTTGCGGTCTGCTGCAGGTTTTTTTATTGGCCCCCGCATACTGTATTCAAAAAGACCAACCCTAAGGATAAATAATGGATGTAAATAATGGATGTAAATAATGGATGTTTGATGGTTTGTGAATGCTACGAGCAGTGCAGCATTCGAGTTCCCCCGTCAAACTAAATTGTTTTTGTAGGCAGGTTTATGGGCGATTACGACCGACGACATAATTGTTATGTGATGCGGGGGGTTTGCACGAGGCCAACAGACGACCTTATCAAGTCTCTGCAGCTGTTTGGTGTTGTGTTACAGTGCCACACAGAATCGGACAACAATTGCGAGCGTCTGAGTGGCCTTCTCATCAAAGAAACACTCCCACAATGCTTTGCACCTGCTCGTTCATCATTCAAGTCAAAGTTGACAGGAAACTATTAGCTATTATGTAGCAACAAACTACAATAAACATCTATTTATGGAGAGGCTGACAGTTGTTGATAATAATTCCATTTATAAACCACTTTCGTCATTCATCGTTATTTGAATTTATGGACGACATTGGTAGAATATTAGCTTTTGGTAGTTTGATTACAATCTAAAGTTAGCATCATATCTGAAGTCATAGCCCCAGCTTTTTGTTCATTTATAATTTTCCACTTGTCTTGTAATTCCAATCTTTTCCCTTTTTCCAAATCCGAATCAATTCAGACTACTTTTTTTTTTCTTTTTTTTTTTTTTTCATAATGTGACTTTTTTTTACTTTTTGTTGTTGGCTTTGAACCGGCACAACTCTTGAGACCAATACAGCCACAGTGGCGTATGGCAGTCTAGATAGACATTTCCTATTTAAATTCAATTCATAGAATTTTCAGTATGTCCAAAATTTATGTCGTTTTTATTAAATTTTAAATTAGCATCTCTTTCAATTTAAGTCACAGCGACTCTTAGATTTCACAATGAAAATGGGATTTTTCTTTTCTTTTCTTCTTTTTTTAAATTTTTTTTTTTTTACAAAAAATATGTTCAGTCATTTTTTAAACTAACAAAAACACAAATAAACATATGAATTAATTAAGAAAAATATTAAATAAGGGTTGAAGTGAACCACACTGTATCCCACCCAGAATCCCCCTTTTCGTTTTGTTTTTAATAGGTGTCCGTATTTTTCACTTTATTCAAAAATCTAAAACACAAAGACAAATTAGTTTAGCCATAGGTTTTTCTAGCCAAATAATAAGAAATAATTTGGAGACGAGATCCAGAACTGTTTTGGCCATTTTTTTAATTTTTTTTTTAGAATTTTTAAAAGCTAGCTCTTTTGCTCTCATTTTTTGTTTCCTACCAATTTCCTGTTCAATCAATCGATGCAAAAGATAATTAGCCCGTAATTTATACAGATCCATCTCTAATTAGAATATCGTGGAAAACTTAATTTCAGTAGTTCAATTCCAAACGTGAAACTCATTTATGAACAACATCTTTTTTCAGCGGAGTACCTAAAATATACAAATGCAAAGTGATTTAAAAACCATATGGACATTCTATGTATTAAGTGTAACTTTCACTAACACAAATGAATATATTTTTTTAACCATATTCAAATGTATTGAAGTGCACCTGTGATTATTTGCCATTTAATTGTTCAGACATGATAAACTTCAGCAGCAAAACATGGCTTTGCTTTTGGGTCAACATCCAATTCCCACACAACAACAATTTCATTAGCTCTTACTAATGAAGGGAATGGCGCCTCACTCCCTTGATTGGGTGCAATTAAAACCCACACGGCCCCCATGAGCCTGCAAAGCGTCATCTTGGTGCTTTGAGTTATTGTTACGTAAAAAGCTGAGTGACTAACATCAATATGAACAGCAGTTTGCTTCTTCTTCAGGACTGAAAGCTTGTCTCGTTGCTTTCTATTAAAGGTGGCTCATCAGATGAACATGATTGACTTTGTTGAATAATCATTATGGGATTATAGCGAGGTGCAAAATACGGGATTCTCCAAGGAGTATCAGATGGGATTAACGTGAGCGCAGATGTTGTAGCCACACACAAACACATTTGCCCCTAAAGCACCATTACGTCATTGGGAGAAGCCCAGCTGGTACAACAGCAGGGTAAGCCGGACAGTGCTATACACAAACCTCGTTTACACTCTTGTAGAAACTAGCATTTTTCCAACTTTTTCCAGTGTCATTCTTCTGTATAAATATACTAGTATTGAAGAAGTACTAGTACTAGTACTGTGTAGGTAGCAGCTTCAGAAAACAGGTGAGCCGCGATTGGTCGTTATCTGAACCCTGAGCAATTTCTATGTCATCTTCAGTCGACAGAAGTGACAAAATGGCCGACCCCTCAGATGGCTAAAAAGGGGTGGATTTTGCTGCTTAACTCATATTCCACAAACGCAATATTAATCAGAATGCCATATTTCAACTAGTGGGCCTGCATAGAACATATTCTGGAAAAATATATGTTTGGGTTGACTTCCATTTTAAAAATCAATCTACTTGAATTATTGTGCTCTAATATGATTGTGTCAGTGGCATTACAAAAAGACATTAACAATACAATCGTTTATCGTGATAGTTTCTGGGAAAGTATATTGTCCTAAAAAATATGTGAATCTGCCTAGTCACAGACTAATTTTGACTGATGTTATGCATACAGCAACAGGAAAAACATTTATTTTGATGTAAAATAGGAGCCTTGACTTGTAATGGTTCGGAAACCCTGCCCGAAAACTTGGCCTGTACAGTTTGTTTTTTACGATGGTGGGGAATTAAAATCTGCATCCCAGAACAGCTTGCGTGAGGTTCCAATGTATGACAACTAGTAACGGGATCCAAGTGCGACCCTTCCAGTAAGTAGCCTGTGGCATTTAGGGAAGCTCCTGTCGCGCTGTGTCCTCATCTTCCCTAAAAATAGCCAGTCCCACACCCAGAGACAGAGGAAATGGGACGCTATCAGTTTAGCGTAAAGTGGACACGCTCTAAATGCACGTCCAGTTCATAACATGCAGTGCTTTCCCGATTACACTCCCCTCCAAAAGTATTGGAACAGCAAGGCCAAGTCCTTTATTGTTGCTGTCGTCACCAGACTTTTGGAGTCTTGTGAAGCTTTCCAAGTTTTCTTTTAGTCTCCTATACTCATCCAAGCAGGCGTTGTAAAACATACCTCACTGAGTGGCGAATGCTTGTGAACGCTACGCATGAATGGATCGACATACTGTATATTGGAACCATGGATGGTCACGTAGTCTCTAGCATTGGCGAATAAAAAAAGAACTTCGGCAGCACGCCTTAAAACAATTAGATGATTACAACTGTTTTGCAAACACTTGCTTAGAGTTAGTGAAGCAATGGATTCAAGAACTGTTTATGTCAAATAAAACTGTTTGCGAACATGTTTGCAACCTTTTAAGAATCATGACGAAAATGCAAATTCGCTATATTCGCAAACATTCGTTGCTCAGTCAGATATCACCTTTGGCGTCGCTAAATATCGCTAATGACAGAGGAGACTCCCTGATTTTCAACAACTTTCATCAGACAAGTGGACAAATACAAAATTTGCTTCTTTCGCAAGTGCGCTCAGTGAAATACAGGCTTAAAGCGGAAGTCAACCCAAGCATATTTTTTTAATTTATTTTTTTTATGTTCCCAGCAGGCCCACTAGTTGAAACACAGCATTCTGATTAATTTTGCGTTTCTGGAATATAAGTTAAGTAGCAAAATGCACTTGTTTTTAGCCATCTCTGGGGGCGGCCATTTTGTCTTCTGTCGACTGAAAATGACATCACAACTGCTTACAACAACCAATCGCAGCTGACCTGTTCTCTGAATCTGAGCCGTGATTGGTCGTTGTGAGCAGTTGTGATGTCATTTTCAGTCGACAGAAGACAAAATGGCCGCCCCCAGAGATGGCAAAAAAGGAGTGCATTTTGCTGCTTAATTTATATTCCACAAACGCAAAATTAATTAGAATGCTGTGTTTCAACTAGTGGGCCTGCTGGGAAAATATTCTTGAAAAAAATGTGTTTGGGTTGACTTCCGCTTTAAGAGTTTTATTTTAGTCTTTACATGCAGTTGTTAAGATGTCGCTGTCGTCAACGGCTGTTTTTTCCTTGGTCTATAGATTCAACTTCGATGTTACAAAGTAACCGATGGTTTACTATTTTCTGCAGGCCATCCCGAATAGTTTTACTGACTTTGGCTAATGTTTGTGCAGTGTCACTGGCTGATATCTCATCGTCTCACAGCTTCAGAATTGCTTGTTTTTCACTCGTACTTTTATGTTTTCATGTTGGTTACCCTTGAACCATTTAACAGTTGCGATTTATCTGCTCCCAAGTGGGACGTTTGGAATACAGTAAAAGAATTAGCCGCACTGTTCCAATACATTTTGGAGTGGAGTGTAAATTACGTGGCTTAATAAGACGTGGGAGGTAAGATGGAGGACCTTTAGTGTAAATGTTTCTTATCTGAGATGTATGTTTGTCTTGGAAAAAAAACAGCCCGTCAGCCTACGTGTGCTGGCTCACAAGCTGTCTCCTTTTTTTTCTTTTTTTTTCCCCACTTCCCTTCAGCAGCCCTCCTCCCCGCCTGCTGCCGTTGCGAGACAAACAAGTCCTGGGTGTGGAAGAACACTCCCACTCTCTCCCACCCCAGCCACAAACAGATGGGCGTATGTTTTGCCTGGCCCCCTGGCGGCCAATGGCGAGCCGCGTCTCCGCCCCCCTTTTCCGCAGCTAGCTTTAAGACACTGTGTGTGCGTACATTTGGAATCAAAGCTCAACCGAGCGCCTCTGTCTCTTCGTCTCTCTCTAATGGTTGTGCAGACGCTAAGGATGAAGATCCAGGAGTCGCCCGTCGTGGCCTGCGGCGGCGGGGAGGTGTACGACCCGGAGCGGGACAAGGCGAGCTGCGACGACGTGCCCAGCCTGGACAACAACTGGGGAGGTAAGCGCGCATTGGTCGCTTTTCGTGCCATAAGCATCGCGTGCTGCTTTGCTTGCAAAAAAAAAACAACAACAACAACCCTTGCAGGATTTAAATGGCAATGATCTTCAGGAGCATGTGCAGTAACGCAGTGTAATTTTGCTGTTTACATATCGCTTATGCACGTTGCGCTCTAGTTTTGTGTTCTAGCCAAGTCACATGATCAGCATGCTGACTGGAAAACAAGCGCTCGCATTGTAATAATTACTTTGTTTATTTTGAACACCCACGAATATTGCTGTCGTCGTGCTTCCTAGGCTGGTGTGGCTTGTTTGTGGATTGGAATATTGAGCAACAGTTTGATGACGCCACGTGTTTAAAAGCCTTCTTTTGCAGGCGCGCCATATGTTTGGCAAAACTGTCAAGTTGAATTAAATAGCACCTTGGGGAGGGGTTAGGGGTGTGTTTGCGCGGCTATGCGCGCGTGTGTGTGTGTGTGGGGGGGGGGGGGCGTTAAATCCGTGTTGTTGGGGCAATAAGCTAGAAGGCTGTCTGGGGGGCTCTCTAGTGGCCATCTGAGAGAGGACGTGCACTACTGCACGATGGATCTGTCTATGAGCAACACATGTTTGTTGTGAATGCTGAAGCTCATTTTCACCGTTACTTACATATTTCTCCACTGAGTCACACCAATCCAACTTTGAATTATTCACCTCGTTCAGGACATCCCGGGAACTCTTTTCTACATTCACACGTCCTACTTTTCCCACAATTACACGTTTTCCATAAAATAATTTGCATTCAAACTAATGGGGATTTATTAAACTTGAAAATATTCAGATCGGTCTAGGACATCTTGGGAACCATTCCCATTTTTTTTTTTTAAATAAAATAAAATTCCCAATTTAAGAGGTATTTTACATATTTACCCCTTTTCCACATTTCTAGACTGACATACTGTGACAATGAAATTGCTAAATTCAAGGTGCACATACACCGCATTTCACATTTCTTTACGGATTAAAACCATTTCAACAATTTAATTAATTCAACAGCATTTCAGTTCAGCTTCAGTTTTTTCAGCATTCACATGCGGTTGTTACAGGAATTTTATTCTCTAGCCGTAGTTATTATACTCTATTAAGCACTTGTGGCTTTCATGACTGTTGTAGTTTTAGAATTGGGGAGGGGGCAGGGGTCAAATGTGGGCCATAGGTTACCCACTTGTGCTAGTGCTACAGTGAATTGTTGACCACTACCAGGTCTGCATGAATGTATTGTCTGAGGACATGGCGTGAGTTGATCCATTAGTGTTGTGTTTCTCAAAGTGTGGTCAGCGAGCAACCCAGAATTCTCCGTTTGGAATTTTTGGACATTTTAGATGGATTTTCAAGTTCCCCTGTATGCTCTTGAAGTATTAGGCAGGTCTGTTTTGGGGAATATTTGTGTAGTACTCTAAGTCAGTACACGCCATAGTAACTACCTAGTAAACTTAGTAAATACTAACCTACTGTAACGCAGTAGTTCAGTCATAATTATATTCATTTGTATGAAAAACACATTGTGAATATAAAACAATCAAATGAAAAACTGCATGCCAATCTTAACATGGTATGATCATGTATTTTGTAAAGTTTGAGAAACACCGGGCATGTGAATAAATGTTCCTTTTTTTTTTTTTCTTTTTTTTTTAATTAATAGAAAATTTCAGTCACCTTTCTAACATGACACGGAACTACTAGAATGCAATTTCACTATCTTTTGACAAACTTGTTGCAGGCAAGACTGGTGACTCAAACTTGTCAACACGAACACTGTTGCAACAAACTCATCGACTTTTAGGCCTTTCCCTGTGACTTTACAATGCCATGCGGAGAATTCACATTGTTGATTATAACTCCTTGTTTCCATCCTGCCACGCAGTCCATTTTGTAGCATTTTCTCCTCTAAAAATAACTATGTATTATTTTTTTGACACCCTACAAGGTTAAGTGGTTGGCTACCAAAAGGGTGGAGCTAGTAGACACAATGCTCATTGTTGCTTGGTCGATAGATAATTGTTACCTTGCTGTGAAATGTTCTTGTAGCAATGTCAAGACCAAAGAATGTCCCCCGTTGTCTGGTGAATTCATTCGTGCTAACTCAGCAGTGCTGCGATAAGCAATGCGGGCCGTACGCACGCTGCATACATACTGTATAAAGTAACGAAACCGCATGGCAGCGGGAGACGCTTTTGTCCCCGTCGACTTTGTGCCAGCAGCGTCTGTCATGGCGACCCGGCAGTCCCGTGCTGCATCTTTGTACGTGTGCCAGCAGAGATTTGCCATTCCAAGCCTCTCTTGGCTGCAGATGCGCCAACGAGAAGGTGCGACTTGCTCTCATGTTTTTGTCGCCTTCCATCCGAGTGACACTCAAAGTATCTGTGTTGCTAAATATGGCTAAGATTTTGGAAATGGGAGCTAGGTGGTGAGTGCATTTTTTTCCTGCCAATTTTGCTGCCGCTAGGGTGACTGAAGAGTTGGCGGTTCAAATTCTGACTGAGACTGTCTACTTTTGAAGTGTCCTTGGGCAAGACACTGAACCGTCCATTTACCATTTTACATATTGTGCAGAGCAAGCTTGTTGTGTGAGAATCCCCTGTTGGTATAAAACCTTTTATTTTTTTTTTATATATATATTTTTTTTTAAATAGGACTGCTTATATTGTGCCCTAAATGCAGCTTTCTTTTTGGTACAAGTTGGAGGCTCTTTTTCCAAGTCATCCGAAAAGTAAATATGATGTCCAGAAGCATTATTTCAGTCAAAAAAACAGGCTGATGGCTAGCAGTTTATCAGTGGCGATGCTGAGAACTTCAGGTGAATGCGGGGGCCTTTTGTCAAATTTAATAATGGGATGACACAGTGATGCATATGTCGGTTGTTTTGTTGCAAACGTCAGTGATTGTTTGATTTTGACTATTTTTATCTTTTTAAAAATTGTATTATTCCTCTTATATCATTTGGCCAAAAGATTCATTTGACATTTTTTTTGGGTCTGTGTTTGGATTTGGTTTTGCACATGCTTGTTGTTGTCCAGCGACTATTTGTGTCTATATACAGTACACTGCAGTACAGTACATATGCTTGTTTATGTGAACATGTCCGAACCTGTCTGAAAGAGAAGTCATCACAACGACCTTTTTGGTCAGCATGGCAACATGCTCAAGCGTTCCGGAACATTTTGTCAACCTTTAGCTAAATGGCAAGCTGGCATGTTATGTGTTTCATTAGTGCCCTTCATCTGGACACCGTTGATTTAAAAGGATTCTTCGAGCGATGCTAACAAGGACATTTATATGCGACAGCTTTTCTGCTGCATGATGAAGGGCACGTACTCGGAGCCTGCAGTAAGATCAAGCCTCTTCTTCCCTGGGGTGAATTTGAGCAAACTCACCACGGCTAAGGAAAATATGTAGCTGCACTTTTAGCCAATTCCTGTTTTGCCTGCCGTGCACTGACACCTTCAATGTTTTTACTCATGCATGGCTTGTTTTTTTCTCTTCTTCCACTGAGGCCATTCCTCAACATGAGCATGGGCGGGAAACCCACGGCCATACACAGCGTCTATGGCCCTTTAGCCCACTTTCCAATCTTGAACCGGATCTGGGGCAGTTTTTTTTTTTTTTTTTTCCTAGCTCTCCACATTTCCTACTAAAAAGAGTTTTGGGGGAGTCATATTGGGTTCCCTACAATACATATCTTTTCACCTGGATACACTTGATGATGAATTTTTAGCCATGTTGAGGCCCCGCGTGTATGTACAAAGCCTTCGAGTCAACTCATCTCTTCGAAACAACCCGTCTTTCTGCAATATGGCTGTATTTTTCATTTTTATTTTTTTGAGGAATACTTTTTGAAAACCCGCGATGCACTGAGGCCACCAAACTCGAACCGCAAAGTGGCGAGGGATTGCTGTACCACATCTGTTGTGAGCTCACTTGAGTGGGAAAAAAAAAAAGCTGCTGATACAGTGTAGCAGTGTCCTCTCTGACGAGCTGCCGCTCTCTCTCTCTCTCTCTCTCTCTCTCTCTCTCTCTCTCTCTCTCTCGCTCTCTCGCTCTCTCGCTCTCGCTCTCTCTCTCTCTCTCCAGTGCACATGTACACATATTTAATGTCCCGCCATATGGGGCGAGGTACTAGAGAACAAAGTGTACCTCTCAGCGGGGGTGGCGCCCTGACATTATCCCGCCGGGAAAGTGCCAAGCATTATTAATAGAGCGAGTATTGTCAGTAGACATAATTACGGCCCGGGTGGAGACGAGTGGATAAACACAGAATAGAGAGACAGAGCGTCCCAGTGGAAGCTTTCCCACTGGAGGTCCAAATAGGCCGGGGGTGGTTGTGCTGCTGTCCGGTGGCTTTGCCAGCGACGGAAGATTTAGAACGCTGCTATGGTAACACTTTGTCCTCTTTTGTCTTTGAACACGAGCAGCAAGGAAAAACAAGCGCAGAGGCTTCGCTTTTCGTCTCGTGAGCATGTTCCAACCGGGCAAAAATGTCATCATTCGTCCAGCACAAGAGTCCAATAAATACGTCTCTTCCTTTAGTAGCTAACACTTTCAAGTTATGCACAAGTTTGAGTTCAAACCAAACCAGACTTATAATGTACAATACATATGTAAACATGAACAAAAACAAGCAGTATCATTTTTAGTTGGTACCGCAGCAGTCCTATAATGATATATTTTTCATTTTCTGAGTGACCATGTTAGTTGGAAAGCATTTTGCTCTTTCTTTTTTTTTTGGTGGGGTTAGGTTATGTGACCAAAAAAGTTGATTTTCACAGCCAAAATCAAAGATTAATGAAAACATGGTAATGATGACGTATTGAAATATCGTCAAATTTAATAGCCTTTTTATATCAAGACATCCAGTCCATTTTAATCAGTCTTTGTTGGTAAGCATGTTTGGCATTGTCGGGGTGTAACTATTTTCAGGAAATATACTGGAATATTATCAAAGGTGATCATTCGATATAAAATATTATACATCCCGGTAGATTGTTTATTTCTTATATTTTCATATTTGGTGACTTAAGTGGATGTTCTAAATGATTAATATGCCATCCAGCCATTTTTTAATAGTGATTGTCTTTATTAGGGTATTGAAATATTATCAATATTGTTATTATTTTTATTATCATTTAAGAACTGAGTATTATTGATAAAATAATAAATAATCCTGTTTTAAGGTAGTATCACTGCACTTCAGTATCTGTGGTTTGCTTAAACTTTGGAGTGTAAATCAGGATATACTGTAATAAAATTAATTAATTTAAGTCTACATAAAATATTATTTATACATGCATGAATGACTTATTTCTAATAAGTCCTTACTCATCAATTTAATTGCACTGCACTCATTATCGGGAGCCAAATTCGGTAACCACCATTTAGAGTTGTGTTCACAATGGAAATGATAATAAATAAGACATGCAATAATAATTATAATGTTTTAATGATTCTGAATACATTTATTTTAGTGAATTCCCTTTAAATTTGACATGACATTGAACACGCATGTACGTTTGTGTCAAACAGAACCTGTGCCAGCTTACTCGGCGCTACAGCGGGAGAACGCAGACCGCGAGGAGGCCCGTCTGTCGCCGCACGCCGGCGGCCGCCTTATCCGCCAGCTGCTGGAGGAAGGCAGCGACCCCATGCCGTCGCCGCGGTTCTACGCCTACGGCCAGTGCCAGCAGTATTTGGACGACACGGAAGTGCCGCCTTCACCGCCCAACGCCCACTCCTTCGTCAGGTAGGCGCCATTGTCCCCGCGACAGAACAGTAATGATGCCAAAAATATTGCCTGGTATCTTGGCAGACAAAGAACAAGCATATTTGGCCTTGATTTGATGTGTTCAACCTTTTTGTCAATTTTAGTTTTTGCAGTGCAATAACAGTGTATGCGTTATTATTATTTGTGCGTAGTCGCAGAAGGAGCTCCTCTTTGGGCTCCTGCGATGACGACAAGGAGGAGCTGACCACCGCCCAGCTAACCAAAAGGATCCATGTCCTAAAGAAGAAGATCCACAGGTTCGAGGAGAGATTCGAAGACGAGCGGAAATACCGGGTAAGTGAACACAACGCTGGATGAGCAAAAGTATTGGGCAATTGCTACATCTGTCCCGAATTGTGCAAGATGTTATGTAAACTTACCCGCGCTTTGTATGCTTGTGTTGAATTGGGATGGGAGATTATGATGTAAAAAAAAAAAAAAAAATAGCACTGATTAAACGTTTGAACTGTGCATAATGCTAATGTGGTTAAATCTGATTTCTTTTTTTTTTTTAATCCAGTAAACTACGTTTGTTAAGGAGCATTCAGTTGTATTTAACTTAAAACAACAATACAATCACACTTTACCATTTAGGGTGTTTTCAAACATTTGTGTACAATTAGTATTTAAATTTTATTTGTGATATATTTTATTGGAATCACTATTTAGGTATAATTTTCTATTTTGCTATTTTTAAATGCAGTGGTGGTAATACTACTGTAGATGTGTTACTTGGTTTAAAATGTTTGTTTGACCAAACGGGATGGTTTTTTTTTTAAGTCTCCTGAAAAGTGATAATTTTGCCGGTACGTAGATTCCGCATGACGCCGGTTGCTGATCATTTAGTACGGGTTAGTGTTTCATTCTGACCCCTGCTAAATTATGAACCACTCAAAGCCTCCTGGGTGTTAGTTGTACGGGTCATTTTGACCCTTGACTCACATGAGGGTTTTAAATGTCTATCATTTGCTGTTTTTCTTTTTTCCCCAGCCTTCCCACAGCGACAAAGCTGGAAACCCAGAGGTGCTGCGATGGGTGAACGAGCTGGCCAGGCTGCGCAGAGAACTCAAAGGTAACCACCAAGAACCAGCCCACAAGTGCCGGATGAATGACGAACAACAACAACATCCGTCCTTGCTCTCGCAGAACAAAAGCTGATGAAATCAGAGGAGGACCTGCCGCCGTTGACGCGGCAACGCAGCAACACGCTTCCCAAGAGCTTCGGTTCACAGCTGGAGAAGAAACCCACACAGGAGAAGGTGCCCAAGCCCCCCGTGGAGAGCACACTAGAGGGCATCCTCAAGAAGTTGCAGGAGAAACGCCAGGAGGTCGACCGACCTGAGGACATCAAGGTAGTACCATCCTTGGTACCGTCAGATTGGAGCGTAAAAATCAAAACTATGATAGCCGAGCATTTGACTCACAGTGTGTTCCATTCTGACAGGACATGACCAGAGAGCAAATAGGAGCTGAGAAACTGGCCCTGCAGAAAGCTCTCCTCTACTACGAGAGCATACATGGACGACCTGTAAGTCAACACTTGTGGATATGATGATGCACAGTGATGCCTTGCAGCCTTATAATAGTTTAGGGTTTTTCATTATAGTTATTTTTTATTTCATAATGGGGATTAGGATTGGTAAATGGTAATCTAATGGTAAATGCTAATCTAAATTTTTCTGCAGCTCTTCATTTTGTCACAGGTCTCTGTCACCTCTTAGTCAAATTTGTGGTGTAGTTTCCGCAAGTTTAACACGTTTCCATTATCAGTCCCAGGTACCATACGAATGACAAAATGTAAACACATGCTTGTCTTAGCTTAGCCAGTTTGCATCTCCGCTTTTTTGCAGTACTCAGTTTTAGCTCTGCTTCAGTCTTCTCTTGGATAAAATTTGAGGCTGTGCATTTTTTTAAAATTTCATTTTAATTATATTTTTGTTAAACCAAAAAGCAGATGCCATACAGGTGGAAAAATAGAAGTATCACTAGGGTTCCCACTCTATTGTTTAAATAAATACATAGGGTTCCTTTACCTGATCTCCCGGCTGTCCCTTGGGTCCAGACACTGAAAATAAGCTTGTTTACACTTCCCCCGTGACCCAGATTGCCAGTGGAGTGTGAACATCGACTCAAGCAGTCATGGTGATTATCTCTGGTCACTGACGCTATTGTTAAGAGTTTCCCGCTGTTTCTGTTCGAACTCTGTTGCTAAACCAAAACATCAGCACACCATGATAACAAGCTCTCCCCGTTTTCATCTCCTCAGGTGACCAAGAGTGAGCGGGAGATTATGAAGCCGTTGTACGACAGGTACCGGCTGGTCAAGCAGATCCTGTGCCGGGCCTCCACCATCCCAATCATTGTAAGTCACCTCGATGCAATTCCAGACTTTTTTTTTTAAACCCGCCCTCGAGCCTCACTCGTGTCGAGAGCACATTGTCCAAACGTCTGCGGGCACCTAATCCCGGCTCATGTTGTTGGCTTTAGTGTCCGACGGGGGCGGCTGTGGCCACGCGTGTGCAGCAGGCACTGAAAAAAAAAAAAAAAAAAAAACAGCCCCCAAACATCGCACCCATTCCTGTATTTGTTAACCATTGTCTATTATGTAAGAAATGATCTCCACTGAATGTCGTTACGTAACAGTCTTTCTGTAATCCCCCCGCATCACGCAAAGTGGGACCACTGTCCTAGTAGTGTCCACGATGCCTCGGTCTGTATTACTTTTGCCAAGGTATGCAAATAATGTGCACAATTTAATCCTCGGAAAAACACTCGCAAGTCCAAAAAACGTGGCTTGGAGTCCACCCGCTCAAGAGCCGGTGTGAGCCCTTCTATGAATGTTTTGGCTTTAAAACTCAGGATGATGTCAAAGGGCAACTTTGTGCCTTGTACCTGCAACCTTGACCTTTTCAAGGCGCTCAGCTGTCATGTGTCCAGCAAGCGTTATATCAGGATGCAAACTAGGGATGTGCGCAAGTAGTCGTTTAACCATCTACGATTTATTAAACGTTTAGTATTTGACTAGTTGGTTAAACGCTGCATTAAGTATCACGCACCTTGCACCTACCACACGCCTCTGCCTTCGGCCTCTGTAAACAAGCTGAGCACCGAGAGACAGAATTGCTCCCCTCCGCCCCCGCCCACACGCACACATAGTAGGGGGCACTAAGTTTGGGGAAGAATATTTAGAAAAGTAAAATTCTGAAGATGTCGAAGCTACCACGAAAAACAACGGCATCGTTTGGCAGTATTTTGATGCAGCAGATGACAACAAGGTCGCCTGTAGGCTTTGTAAGCATAAACTCGCTTACAACCACTCTCCCGGAGCGATGAGAAACCACATCCAAAGTAAACCTCGATGTGAACCAGCAGGTCGATGGCGGCGGGGCCAGTCAGACGAGCATGAGAGCGTTTGTAACCGCCAGGCGCTGCGATGCTCACCGCACCGCAAAGATTACCCAGTTCATTTGGAAAATGACACGATATGCTGCCGCTTTCTTTTGTTGAGGGCAAAAGGGTTCGAAAAATTAAAGCTGTATATCGAGCCTGAGTACGTGGTGCCTAGTCGCAAAATAATAACGCCCCAACTCGAGAGTAGCCATAACCAAATGAAAGAGGAGACGCTACGAGCGTTTGAGCGGGTCAACGACTGTATGTGGCCATAACTACACACGGATGAACGTCCATAGCCACAGAATCTTACATGACTATAACGTGTATAACGTATGTGGACGAAGGGCATCTCTGCAGCTGTGTGCTTCATGCGCCTTGGAGGAAAGACACACAGCTGAAAACGTGGCTGCTCTCCTGCTGAGTGTGATGGGTATTGTGTTTTATTGCAAAACGTTTGCGTTTTAACTTCATTTTCATTTTTTATCAAATCATTGTTGCAAAATAAGGTTATTTTAAGAGGAAACAAAGACTTCCACTTGCGGGTCGTTTAAATGTATACGCTGGTAGAGAGTTTTATGGTGTAAAGATGTCCCACACAAGGACATACTTCCCAAACAAAGGGATAAGGTACTAAATGTGAACAGTTGGTGAACAAAACGATCCCGGATTACACACACAAGACAGGCTGGCAGTGTTTCTGTCAGTGAGGTGAAATGGCTGACTCCTGTGGCATTATCCATGGTATGACGTGTTGAACCACTAGACCGCAGAATATGCATGTGCAATGTGACTACTGGGAAGCACATGAAAAGCATTGTGCAGGCAATTGATGAAGGGAAGAGAACATGCAGTGACTGAATATCAATTTGCATTAGTTTTAGCACAACTAAAGCTGCATACTCCTGCAGCAGCGGACAGTCAAGCGACATGCTAACGTCACTCGCCGGTGTGCGGGCTCTGACTGGGTGTCATCAGTTGTCGTACTAGTAGAATTCGTGCTGTATCTCTTGTTGAAAAATCTCCTGCGCAGATGGGTAACTAGTGGCCCATTGGAAGTGGTCTGGGGCAATTTTTGTCGTTTGCCCATTTTGCCGAGTCGGTTGAGATGAACTTTGGCCGCCTCGTGACCACCAAGCCTACCGCACAGGACCTTCTCTCAATAGCTGCACTTGAATGATCTACTGACGCGCTAACTTCTACGCCTTGGGGAACTTCACTCCGTCCGTTCCATTTCCACCAAGTCACCATGAAACTCTAGGCACGCTGTTGTTTGCGATGCTAACGCCCAAAATGTCCGTGTGGCCAGTGCGGCGGCGGCGGTGCTGTAACCTCCACGCCGGCTAACGGCTACTTCTCGACGTCACCGCAGGGCTCGCCCTCCAGCAAGCGCCGAGGCCCCCTGCTGCAGCCCATTATCGAGGGCGTTACCGCGCTCTTCTTCGACGACGTCAAGGTGAAAGGGCTGATGCTGCGTTGAGCTGCTTCCATAATCAGATCCCCCATTGATTTTTTTATTTATTTATTTTTTTTTATTTATATATATATATATATATATATATATATATATATATATATATATATATATATATATATATATATATATTAATTATTTATTAATTTTTTATTTTATTTTTTATTTTTTTGGGGACTACCCTATAAGTCAGGGGTGGGCAAGTTATGGTCCGAGGGCCACATACGGCCCGCTCCACTCTTTAATCCGGCCCATTGAGCATTAATTTAGCCTTATTATCAAAAAATTGGTTTATTAAAATGTATTTGTTCACTATTACTTAAAGCTTTTTAAGAAATTAAGCAATTATAGTACTGTAATTCCAATTGAAATAATTTTAAATAACATTGTAAAATTATTATATTTTTTTTCATAAAATACCAAAAGATTTGTAAAATACAGCATTAACTTCATTTTTTTTCAACTGATTGGTTAATTAATGAGAATTACAATCATAAACAATACATACACACAAAATACACTGTCAAAACATGTTTTTTTATGAAATAATGTATTACAAGTACAATTCAAAATTAGCATTAATTATTTTACTAATTTTTTTATTACATTTGGAAATTTGACTAAATCATACAGTTTTCCAGAATGCGTCAATTATTCAGATTTAATTCCAAACAATAAAATTAGCATAAATTCTATTTGAATTATGAAACATTTTTACTTAAAAAAAAAAAAAAAAACACACACACAAAAATCGTAAAATGAACAACTTTTCCTATTCTGTTTTTGGTTAATTAATGGTAAATAAATTACAAGCAAGAGAATTTAGAAATGAGCATGAAATGTTTTTGCTATTACAATCAACAATTGTACATATTCTACATACACTTTTTTTTTTTCTCGATGAACGACCGTGCCCATGTGTTTTAAAAATCAAACGTGGCCCTTGCGCTCTCAAGTTTGCCCACCCCTGCAATAACTGACCTGCATCATGGGTGCCTGTTGATTGGACAGCTGCCTGCTGTTTTCGTGTTGAATCAGTAGCTTGTGGTTGGTTGTAGTTTTGTTGTTGCCACGGTTGCTTTTGAGACATTGTACTAACACGGTTCTCTCCATATACTCTCCATATACGCATACATTGGAGTGATCTCCACCGAAGCAAAACGTCTCACTGCATTTGTGTCTTCTTTGACAATATTTATTTTTTTATCTGTGTGTATTCCTGACATGGGGGGTTGTTGCTGTGGAGCATGAATTACTTTTTCTTTTCTTTTCTTTTTCTTTTAAGTTGTTGTTTTAAACTTTTTACATTGTGGAGCACAGACCTCTGCCAAGACAGATCATGTTTTGAATATGATTTTCAAACTAACATTTGCAGTCTTACTGAGGGCTTAGAAAGGTTGGTTATGATTGTTAACCACTAACCCTAATCATATCCAGTCTGGGACTGACTAGACCAGTCTTCACCAGTGGAGCAGTCTCGGACAGTTTTGTCCCGACTCAACCAGACACAGCCAGTCTTGGCTTGACTCAATTACGTCTTGTGTAGTCTTGACCCGACCCGACTTTGTAATAACCTCACTTGAACAGTTATGGCCCCTCTTGACCTGACTCAACAAGCCACAACCAGTCTCACCCGTACTCAACCAGTCAAGACCAATCTCGAGTAGTCTTGACCAACTTTACTGGTAACGGCCTGACTTGAAAAGATATGTTTGGTCTTGACCTGACTCGGTCAGTCTCAATCCGTCTTGACCAATCATGGCTTGTCTCAACCTGGCTCGGCCAGTCCCAACCTGACTTGAACTATCAAGGCTTATGTCAACCAGTCATCGCAACCAGTCTCAAACTGACTCGATCAGTCACTGCCAATTTTACCTGTCTGACTCACCCTCACCATATCGCAACCTAACTTGACCTGTTGTGACCAATTTGAACCTGACTTGACCAGTCACAAGTTCAGTGTCAAACAGTGAGTAGCAGTCTCAAATAGCCTCAACCTGACTTGACTTGACTCGACTAATCGCGGACAGTTTTGACTTGTCTCAAGCAATGACATGTTACAGCTAGTTTTGAGCTTGACCAATCTTAACCTGACTTGACTAGTTACAGCCAATCTCAAACAGTAGTAGTCTCAACCTGACTTGACCAGTCTCAGCCTGAATCGTCCTGTGTTATCCTGACTCATCTAATCACTGCCAGTCTCAAAGTGACTCGATCAGTCACTTAGATTTAAGTAGTCACGACCAGTCTCAATCAGTTGCAGCCGATCTCAACCTAACTTGATCAGTCATGGCTCGTTACAGCCAGTCTCGACCTGTCTGGAACAGCCTTGGCAAGCCCTGACAAGTCACAGCCAGTCTGGAACCCCATTTCAATCTCCACTTTCCCGCGCAGGAGGAAGAGGACGGCTCGGAGGACGACTGTGACGCCAAGACGCAGTTCTCTGTGACCGCTCGCCCTGATCTAAACGTGTTCAGCTTCTTGGGTCACGAGGACGTGGACGGATTCATTTCCCCAGTGGACGAACTGACGCCCTCCAAGAACACCACGGACATGCGGCTGTCCAACCTGCACTCCGCCACCACGTAAGCATTTAATAATGGCTTCAAAGTCTGGGATGTGGGGTTTTCCAGTGGAATTCAAGACCTAAAGTGCGCTGGTTAGAAGTGTAATTCAGATTTGTGACATCATTTTGTAGACAAGAGTTGGTGGAGCAACTCCAGGAGACCCGAGAGGAGAAGAAACGAATCCGCAAGAATCTCAAAGAGTTTGAGGAGCAGTTCTTTCGGCAAAATGGAAGGTAAGAACAGGTTTGCAATCAAAGTATGGAAAAGTACAGAATTTGATTTGATACATTTCCAGGTCTGTATTTTAGAAAAAATAACAATAATAAAAACTGATCATTATGGTTATGTTTTCTCAGGAACGTTCAGAAGGAGGACCGCTCGCCTCTAGCCACCGAGTACAACGAGTACAAGCATGTCAAAGCCAAACTGAAGCTGCTGGAGGTCCTCATCAGCAAAAGAGAGTCCACCAAGTTCATCTGAGGGAAAACGTGCAAAATCAAACATTTTTGTCGCGATGGTTTGTCCAGCAGTCTGTCGTTGGTTGCTGCGTAGAACTTCAAATCTTCACCGCAAACAATCACGCTTGTAACGTCTACTAATTTATTTGTGTCTGTTTGTTCCAGAACAACAACCTTTCTCACCTTTGCCATAGAAGTCTTAAAAAATTATGCAGATGAAATGCTATTTTTAAAAAATGTTGTCAGGAAAATGGTGCAGGATATTTTTGTATGTGAGACTTTATATTTCTTGGAGATTTAACGTCTGGTTGGAGATTTAACGTCTGGCGTGACCTACGAAGAATGCTTGCTATTAGCTAAAAGGATTGTTTTGTTCGTATTATGGGCCACACTTAAAATGGAAAAACTAAATTATATTGACGTGGGAATAAAGTCATAGAATTACTGGAATCATTTGCAAGACCTAAATGAATATTTCGCAAATGATTTAGTAAGACAAAAAAAAATAAATTTGCAAATGTTGTCAGAAACGAGAATTCTTAAGTGGAAAACAAATCAAATTGTGTATTTTCATGTGAGAAGCAAAGCTTTAATATTGCGAGCGAAAGTAGGATTTTTGCACAAATATGGTCTTCCGACCACATTTTTCCAAGGAAAAAAACAAATAACATGGACATTTATGAGACCCAGATTTCAATGAGCTAATTGTAGGGCAAAAAAAGTTGTCATGTTCATGACAAAAAAAAATATGTAAAATTGAGGTAATGTGTGAAACCTACCTACATTTAGGAATTGTTTTACATTAAAAAAATAAACTACATTTTTTGGAGCGGAAAGTCTCAAATTGTCAAGACAAAAAGAACTCATTTTAGAACACAATCCTTTATTATTCTATAGCTTTTTAATCGTAAAAATAAGGCTATGTTCTTCCATCAATTTTAACTGTTTTTCCGCAACATTTTTTTTTTATCTCATAGAATTCTGATTTTTATTTTGTTAAACTTTTACCGTGTAATAACTACTTTTTTCCCTCTCAAATTACAATTTTGTTTTTCAGAATAATTGTAGCATACCAATCACTTGGAACTTTTTTAATGGTAAGATCAAGACTTTCTACTTCCTCTCATTTTATGACTTTTCTCATAAAATGATAACTTCATTCTTGTCGTATGACAACTTTTATTACTGTAAAATTCTTTCCCTGGTTTTGTAATGCTCTCCCAAATAATTCAGACTTTATTCTGTTGAAAAGAATGTATCTATTTTTCAATAAGAAATAGAACAAAAGTTATGATACAAAAAAAATTGTCACTTTTTAATAGCCAGCTCTTTTAATTTTTTAGTGTGACCCATAATACTTGCATATAGAATAACCCAAAGACTCACAATGTGTATTTCGTGATCACTAGTAACATCAGACTTAGCATATTTGTTCAGTTTAGTCTGCGAGTGTACGATAATTTAGTGTAAAAAAAAAAAAAAAAAAAAAACAGATAATAATAGTAAGAAATATCCAATTCTTTTCCCTCCTGCCGTAAATCTGAACAACGAATGCATATGTTTACGTTTCTGTGAGCACCTACGTTTCTGTTCTTTTTCCAAAATGGATACGAATGAGTTAATCAGTGTGAATATTGGTTTTTATTGAACACAAGCACTGGCGAGGCTTCGCACATTGAGTGTGTACATTTTAGTACATAAACTGTATTTGTATTTTGTACATAATATGAATGTAAAAAGATATTTTTACCTAATTTTTGGCCTTTGTGGATTATCTTTTTGTCTTGAGTCACTTTTTTTTCACTGCCATTAACATTTATTTGTCTTTTCACAGTACAGCCATTCAATCCCAGGAATTTATTTATATTTTCTTCCATTTTTTTCAAACATTAGGGGCGGGTAAAAGAGGGTCTGAAAATGTCTGGGAGTGAATGAGTTAAACATCGGAAGCTCCCCATCAAAAAAGGTTAAAATTGACTGAGAAGCCACAAGATGATGGCAAAACAATAGCCTTAGAATTTCGGCTACAACTAGACTGGTTTTGAAAAACTGTGCCAGGACACTGCATGCATGTCGCTGTCTAAAATTAATAAGTAATTAATGCTTTCCTACCAGATAATTTTTACATTTTGGATTCAGGGCCTGTCACCCGAGTTCAGTTCTACCCCCCAAAAATTGTAAGCCGGTGAGTGGTGAATAGCAAATTGGCATGTATACGTCATTATGCAATATCATAGAATTGCAACACTTTATTTCCTCCCAAAGTCAGGATTTTTTTTTTTTAATAAACAAAAAGAAAAACTTGAATTTTATCTGGCGGTACCTTAAGTAAATTATGTTATTATATATTTATATTATGTAATATGTTTATTTATTATTTTTATATATATTTATCTTGCCAGATAAAACAAAAAAAAATAGCATAATATTATTGTTAAGGATGTGTTGTGTTGTTTTGGTTTGTTTTACATTAAATCGCAATGATCTTGCATGACATAACCCACAAACTAATTCTACCAAGAAGATCATGTGACGTAACGGGATGATGATATTTTGACATGTAATCCACTCACAACGAGTGACACTGCACACAATAATGCAGGCTTTTAAATAACTATTCTGGTATTTATTTAAAAAGCATCAGAAGCGAGTGTGGTATGATTGCTAAATAAAACCAAAGGTGAATAAAACTACTGTTTGTTTGCATAGGACCAACCAATTTATAATTACAAGAATGGAGGTGGGAATAAACGTTTAACAGGTAGGAATTTTTGGGGGGGCTCTTTTGTTAAATAGTCTGTTTAATAGGACATGCTTCAATGTTGACAGGAAAAACATGGAAAGCCTCATAAAAATCGATTGAGATATGAGCATGATATGACTTTTTCATTATGTTAATGCATTGGAACAATGCCCCTCCGATCATGGCCAACACAAAGCACGTCGGTCAGCCAGGGTCGCGCTAACGTGTTTTATCTGCATCCCTGATCTGCGCATCAAGACTTTGAAGACTTTTTTTTTATTATTCAGCTCAAGACTTTGTAAAGACAATCTTTATTGAAAAACTCAATCTACAAAACAGACAAAGGCATTAACACATGCATTACAGAGCATTTTAAAAAACTTTTTAAACAATGTCTTGAGATCATAGAAAAAACTTGAATTTCAACAAATTCACACAACACGCCAGGGATCTTACAAAGGATATAAGCGCCAAATATAATAAATTCAGATCAAATACAAAAGAAGATACGACATAAACTACAACATAGCTGAAGGCATTTTAACACTCTTTCAATCTCAATAAAAGCAGTTATTTACACACACTCTAGATATAAAGATAGCTCAAGACAACGATGAATAAACGCGGAAACGTCATCTTTGTGACGTCACGATATCAAACGAAGGTGATATTAATCGGCGGAAATGCATTAAACTGCATTTTTTTATTTTAACAACACGCAACCCCTGCCCCCTCCTCCTTGTGAATCAGTAGGGGTTTTTCTGGGAAGGGTTGTCACGTTTGTCTGTTATATGACGATGCAATTAATTTCTTATCAGGTATTGGTTTAACAGCGGCTCCTCACCTTCGAATGATAATATTTATTAAATATGTTGGATGCGTAATAATGTTGAATGTTCGTCTCTGGTTAGTTTTACGATAGGCTATCTGCCAAAGGCAGAGTCGTAGACAGAAGAATGTAGGTCACCTGCTTCAATCTCAATGCTGATTGGTTATGTTAGTTATCATCAGCTTTCTTAACCGACCAATCAGTTGCGTTGTTCTAGGGGCGTCTACGGAGGAATAACGGTCTCTGGGGTTCCGATTGGCTGGCGGCACTCTATTACCTTGTTTAACAACATTGCATTACGCAAGCTAGCAAGACTTGGGAGAAGTGTGTCGCTCGCTAGCACGCGTAAACCATTCAACGGGGCAACTAAATAAACGTCTGAAGCGGGATAAGAAAGACGGCTGTATCGAAAATACATCTAAGGTAAGATTCTTCAGTGGCACTGTTTTATTTTTATCCAAACGAGAACAAGGCGTCGAAGCTAGCTAGTCGGCTAACTAGTGCTAACGAAAAGAAAACATGCTAGTCACGCACGCAGTAAAACCGAAATGTATGGAACCGTCACGATTTAGTGTTCCTCCTTTGTGCTAAAAAGATGCTTCACTGCTCACATTACATAACAACTGGAGAGCGTACGAGATGCGAAAGGGGATACAGTACTATCAAACAAACAGCCAACGTTCGCCGAATAACTTGGTCACGCGTAAATCTTATGCAATTTTTGAATATATCACAACAAACTACAGCCCCGACGTATTTAAACACCTTTAAGTCGTGTGAGTTCTAGTCTGCATTTCGCTGTTTTGTGGTGTGTATAATTGTAAACCTTTAGTGTTATAATTATTAACTCTGCGCTCAGGCCAAATCAATAAAACATTACTTCGGCCCCACCTTGTGGCATCTTATTGCCATGGAACTATGTGAGTTGAGAAATTTCATTTTGTTGTTGTTGCATATTGATCTTGGTGCCAAGGAACCTTGTTGAAGTGATTAAAAGAGCTTCTTTTAGACAGGGCCGTATGAATAATCACATTGGCTTTGGAATGTAGTAGTTGAATGCAATTGCTAAGGCTGCAATTTTGGGAGGATGTGGATAGCTTATATTTTAATGTATAATATCTATTTATTTGCACAGTGTCAGGTTTCGTGCTTAAAAGTTTCGTTCATATCAATTCATGGTTCATTTGCCTTTCTTTTGGCATAAGACCAAAACATGATAAATGTGTGTGATAAATCTCATATAATTTATTGTTATACTCATTAATATATCATTTAAAAATACATAAAAAGAGGAGATTGATAAAAATAATCACATAATAAATCACAATCAAAATATTGAGGTAAAAAAAAAAATGATGATTCGAATTTTTTTCAAAATCAAAATAAATAAATCAAATTATTAATGTCTCCTGTTTTTCCCAATGTTAGGTCATCGCGTCCCTTGATATCCAGCGCTTCTCTGGTATTACTGCTGTAAGGGTGATGTCAATCGCCTCTCTCGCCCGCCTGGCAAGGTGCAGTGGGCCCCATGTTGGATGTAGCGTCCTTCCCCAAATGGCCCTGGCGCCCCTCTCGCTGAAGCAGGACATCGCCCTTCACTCCGTCATCCCCAAGAGGCAGATTCACACTCCTTCAGAGAAGCGCCGCAGCGGCACGCGCTTCGACGCCGACAGCAGCGGGCGCCCCACCACCTGGGACTCGTTCGGTATCTGGGACAATCGCATCGATGAGCCCATCCTGCTGCCGTCCAGCATCCGCTACGGCAAGCCCATTCCCAAGGTCAGCCTGTCCAATGTGGGCTGCGCCTCACTCATCGGGCAGCGCAAGGAGAACGAGGACCGCTTCCAGCTTTCCCAAATGACCGACAGCATCATCTACTTTGCCGTGTTTGACGGGCACGGAGGGCCGGAAGCGGCGGATTTCTGTCACAAATACTTGGAAACTTTTATCAAGTAAGGATGTGGGAAGAGAGCAAGTTAGGGGACCTGCGTGAGCATGCCTCCTGTCACCGGACAACATGTCGTTCAACATGTTTGGCAGCCTTTTGCTCCGGAATGCGCCAGCACTTTGTAAACGTCAGCTTTACAGATGGCAGGGTCTGCACTCCATTTGTTCAAGATGTCTGAAGCATTTTAGTCGCCACGAGATGTCATCAGGTCATCGATTCCACATGCTTGGTGGGAAAATGTATAGTTACAGTGGGTATAAAGTGTCTACACACCCCTGTTCAAATATTATATGATGTAAAAAAATGAGACTGAGATGAAAGTGATTTCCAAAGTTTTGCCCACCGCCGGTGTGAGCGCCTCAATAATCTGTACAACACAATTCAAATGAAACTGAAGACATCTTGTGTTCGGGGACGTACAAATAAACAATTTGATTATCTGGTGGCACGTGTGCACATACCAGGGTTGCAACTAACTTTAATAATATGTCAATTCTTTTCTCAATTCATTGACAAATAGAATTTAAAAAAGGTTTTAACTCCCATGCTGGAGTCAAAAACCGGACAACATTTCAAATTGACAGTGCAGAAAATGCACAGTAATGAATAGTGAATTATTTCCTGGTTTTATCAGTAATACATCAGATAATTGGCAAAAATATTGATCATTATTTTTCAAAGTAAAGGCAGTTGTTTGCAAATGACTTATTTTTGAAAAAAACCCCGAAGATAATCAGTCTGCTTTCATAGAGGGAATACAGAAATCTCCGAGTATTTACTGTTGTGAGGCTGAAAATCCAACGATTTAGACAATTACTGATAAACTGGGTCTCTAAACAGTTAATGGATTGTCAAAATTTCGCCAGTTAATTTTATAATCAGTTAGTTGTCGATTAATCATTGCACGACGAGCACACACTCCAATAACCAGGCATGTGGCAGTGCTCAGCATTAACCAATCTCATTGGAGTCAATACACACCTTCCACCATCGAATGTGATTTCTAAGAACCCCAAATCCCGTTCAGATGCTCGTAGATACGATCACATTTTGTGTGAAAGGGAATAGCAGGAAGTCAAGACAGGGGGGTTTGACTCAATTCAGTTCTCCCACCTCTTCGTGAAAGCGGCTTTTGTGCCGCCGCTTGTCTGCTCTTCTGGCGTTTGATGCACACAGCAGAGGCTAATAATTGAGCAATTTATTTTGAGCGTAATGTTCACAAAGAAGTCATAGATGATCTCCGTGCACTCAGATTTGTTTGTTTGTCGTTGCAGGGATCTTGTGGCCGACGAGGACAATCTGGAGCTGGTTCTAACTCAAGCCTTTCTGGAAGTAGACAAAGCTTTAGCCAAGCATTTGCAGCGCGCTTCAGATGGTAGGTTGACGAAAAATATTATTGGTCTTTGTAAAACAGTCATTTGTCGTACGCAATGATAGCCTTTTTTGTTGTTGGGCTTAGCAAAATGGAGGTCTGTCATTTAAAGCGAAACTATGAACAAAAGACACCAAACAACCGAACAAATGGCACAGCACACTAATGTGTGTCTTATCAACTGCTTTTGGCATCTAATGAGATGAGTTAGACACTTTAAAGAGGAAGTCAACCCAAATATATTTTTCAAAATATCTTCTATGCAGGCCCACTTGTGGAATATGAGAAATCCACCCGTTTTTAGCTAGCTCAGGGGGCGGCCATTTTGTCACTTCTGTCGACTGAAGATGACATGGAAGTTGCTCAGGGCTCAGATAACGACCAATCATGGCTCAGCTTCAGAAAACAGGTGAGCCGCGATTGGTCGTTATCTGAGCCCTGAGCAACTTTGATGTCATCTTCAGGAGATAGAAGTGACAAAATGGCCGCCCCCTGAGAGTGCTAAAAGTGGGTGCATTTTGCTGCTTAACTTATATTCCACAAACGCAATATTAATCAGAATGCCGTATTTCAACTCGTGGCCCTGCGTAGAACGTATTCTGGAAAAAAATATGTTTGGGTTGACTTCCGTTTTATGGGAAAAAAACGCAGAGGGCGCTCAATTTAGGACAGTCAATATGCGAGATTTAGGACCTTATTTTCTAAGATGCCAAATATTATTAATAATTATTTGAAAGAGCGTTGTGGAGGTACTGCTGATGATTTTCACAGCGGAAATTTTTGAAGAGCACCACAAGCTCCACATTAAGTTTGAAGTGATAAAACGTTACCTTTTCCATCATTACTTGTGGGTAAAATTTCTCCAAATTATAGCTCAACCGGCATCTTGAACCAATCATCGTGCGCCACTCAGAAACTTGAAACGGCGAATGTCACGACCGTCATAAACCGAGAACCCCCTGCATTTTCAATGGAGAACAAGTTTTTATTTTTAAATTGAAGCTCGACCAGCGTCCCAGAGGAATTCTTTTCAGGCTTTTAAAGTTCCACTTAATGGCTTTAGATGCGAACCATGTTACTTGTATGTCCTTGGTAGGGGTCGACTGGAATTTAAAGTCACTGTCATTAAAACACTTTTTGGGAAAGATTTCATCTCATTAGGAAATGTGACCCATTTACTCTTTGCATGTTTATTAGGAACAATCTCAAGACAAGAAATGATAAGGATTTTTCCTTTGTAATGCAGTATCTTACCGTGATTCTCAAAAGAGTGGTGCTGGCACACAGACACCATCTAGTGGCATGCAAAAGTCCTAAATGATTAAACTGCATATTCGTGCAGTGGCTTAAACTTTTTTTTTTTTTATTCCCGTACAGAACATTTGTCAAGTATAGTTCAGTTGTAGTGTTTTTTCCCTAAACACTTGAGTACAATTATTGATTGATTTTCCATCCATATTGAACGTATAAAAATGTAACCAAAATGTAAAAATTAAAAACGGGAAAAGATCGTCTACAGATGTTTTCGTTCAGCATACTTCAAAGTAGATAGACGTAGAAAACGTATCTAGTCCTACAGGTTGGACGAGGTACAGTTTTTGTTTTGTTTAGGTGCAATTTGTTATAATAGAAATACTCAAGATGTAGATTTTTTTTTTTTTCCTTTAAGTGCATCTTCAGACTCCATCAAGTCATAACCTCGGTTTTGATGAGCTACTACACTTTTGTATTTCAATGATGGTGCTACTTAGAGAGCCAAGTATTATTTTTGAGGCGGTAAAAAAAAAAAAAAAAAGTTTGACAACCATCAATCTACAACATAAAGTGCATGCAAATGAGTTTTCCTGTGAAACAAAGTATACAAAATATTTAAACGTAATCCAATTGTTTGTTTGTTTTGTTTTTTTTTTTGGGCTAATGTTAACACTACGTTGACGTGGCACCCACGGGGGGGCCGCGCTGTGTGAAATGTCCCAATATGCCTGTGTGTGTGTGTGCATGTTATCTACGGCAGCTGCGGACCCAGCTCAGAGCTGGAGGCCCTTGGCACCAATGTGGATGACGAGGGGCTAGATATTGAAGGAGAGAGAGTCCAGCGGGTCCTAAATCCTGGACTTCTGGAAGGTTCCCTATCTTTCTCTCACTCCCCTCTCCCGCTCTCTCTCTCTCTCTCTCGCTCTCTCCCTCCCTCCCTCTCTCTTCATCTCAACTCTCTCTCTAGCTCTCTCTTCCTTCTCTTAACGAGTGTTTGCGAGAGCTTCTTGTGAGAGAGAGAGAGCGCGCGTCAGTTTGAGAGCGTTTGTTGTCACCCTCTGCCAGAAATACTTCACATGACGCAGCATGGCTAATGTGCACAATTGGCCTCGTAACACTGCCCTTAGCTAACGGAGCTCATCCGTGGAGCAAGTTTGGAGAGCTCAAGTTTCGGCGGCAATGCATTGAAGCATATCGTTGCTGTCCAAATGACGACACCCGTGCGACCACTGTACTCATTCCGTGGCAGCCGTTTTCGGAAAAGACGAGCCAACAACGTGCGCCGCAAGCCGGACGCGTTTTAGGTAGTCTAAAATCCCTCACCGAATTGGCTGGTGCGCCGGCGGAGTGCAATAGGAAGGAAACGGGTCATTTTAAGCTTAAAAAAAAAAGAAGATGAAGAGAAATGTGGGCTACGACAGAGCAATGCTACGATTGCTGACACAACAGCGACGCTAGCTAATTGAATATAGCCTAGCTAGTGTTGAAGATCGACACATCTTCCGGTGCACTTTCAATTGCTTTTTTCAATCAATTGTAAGAAAACAAACGCGGTATATACACATTCATACAAAAGCTGCCAAAGGGGTTAGCCAGTTAACAGCGCACTCAAAAGGCATAGACATTCCAGTAGAATGTTTCCTTGCCACGTCGTCGAGGGGGCAGAGCTCGAGATTGGCTACTTGTTGAGGACAGAATGTCAAAAAGGAACTGTGAAGCAGAAGCGTGGAGGCAGCACTTCATCACCAAGACGCAAAATGACGCTTGTCAGACAATTTGTTTGTGAATCAGTGCATGTGGTGCACGCAGCGGAAACGACGCGACGTCAACAATTGCCAAACATCCGATGCTAATATGTGCGTCCGGCAAAAGTACTGAGCGGCTTAACGTTTGGCTTTGAGTTGATAGTGTTTTCGGCCAAGTGACCAAGTCATGAGCAGAAAAAAAAATCCGTTTGGGAGCATTATTATGTAAATTAGCACCATTACCACCACAATTTGTCAAAATTCTGAACTATTCGCCCGTAGGTGCGTTTTTGGAAATAGGCAGTTCACAGAAGATTTACTTTTTTGTTTAAAGTTTCACCACAATGCGTGGGCGGGCACCCACGAGTTGAGCCCCAACGAGTTGAATAAAAACAGTTAAAAAGCCCCAAAAGTCTACAAATCCCTGTTCAAATTCCAGGTGTTTGTGTTATATGGAAAGAGATCAAGATACATTTTTCACTATCGGACCAGAATGTAGTTTTAGTCGTATGTAACCAAGGTTGAAATTTTCGGCCGTATTTCCAAAACGTATATTTGGTGCAAACACAGCACTGCTCATCACTAAAATAAAATGTTTTCCGAGCAGTGCCAAACATCGGTCGGTGTTACCGCAAGACCTTCAGGCATCTGCTCGGATGCAAATAATGACAGGAAAAGCCTACTAGAACACCAGAATGTTTTGAGGCACTTCAACTGGTGGCAGGTGTCTGCTGACGCACATTTAGCACGGTATTGTTTGCCACATCCCAGTTGTAAGAAGACTGCCAGTGCACACTTGTGCGACCAAACTATTTCAGATCTGCGAAGTTGTACAACAAATAAATAAATTCAACTGTAATGGTGGAATATTTTGAAATGATTTGTCTCTCCTTTTTGTCTTTCCCAAAACCTGGCATTTGAACAGGGGTGTGCAGACTTTTTTTTACATCCACTTTACGTCCCCTTAAAAATGAATGCCATACCACGTATTGAGTAGTTCCGGCTAGTTGAACAGCAACGAAATGTGTTAATGACTAATTCAGTTTGAGAAAATTAAACTGATCATTTTTGCTGCTGGTACTGTATATACTGTTTTCAAAAAAAAAAAAAAAAAAAAACCATCAATGCATTTGTATTAGTAGTCGATTTTGTCTGTGATTGTTTTGGTTATCAAAGCATTGCAATGCTAAGTGCTGTTTGAGATGTCCATTTAACCGAACACACTCAACTGTTCAAGCGCATGTGCAACACTCGCCCCCGCCCTCCCCTTCATTGACAATCGTTGTATCTACTACGTGACCTCCTCACCCGCCCCTGTCTTCATGTCTTTGTGTTGTGTTGTGTGCGTGCGTGCGTGCGCTCGCGATCATACATCCAGCCTGTGGGTGTTTGCTCACACCTGCCAAGCGTCGACTTGCGTCTCTCACGCTCGCCCTCCGTCATGTCTCTGTAGCGCCCGGGGTGAACGCGGGCACCACCGCCACCGTGGCGCTCCTGAGGGACGGCATCGAGCTGGTGGTGGCCAGCGTGGGCGACAGCCGCGCCATGCTCTGCCGCAAGGGCAAGGCGCTCAAGCTCACCGTGGACCACACGCCCGAGAGGAGGGACGAGAAGGAGAGGCGAGTGTGCAAATTCCCACTTCGATATGTCCGGGGCTAACATACGGCGAATTCCGTTCGGTAACCTGACGCGGGTCTTCAATCCTGTCCCTCGAGGTCAGCTCTCCTGACTTGTTTTTCCGTCTCTCCCCGCTGCGACACATCTGATTCAAACGATCCGGATTTCAGCTTTGCGGACCTTGCTGATTATCTGATCATTTGAATCGGATGTGTTGCAGCGGGGAGGGATGGAAAAAGAGGCAGGACAGCCGAGCTCGAGCAACAGGATCGAAGACCCCTGTGATAGGACATGCAAGGGTGGGAAATTTCCAGGTCTAATTTGCGCGCCCATTCTGTGTCGTTTACACAAGACGGCAACATGGGAAGGGGGAAAAAAAACCAAAACAACGTTTGTTCTTTACATGCCACTGTGTGTGTGTGTCTGCTTAGGATCAAGAAAAGCGGGGGCTTCATCACCTGGAACAGTTTAGGTCAGTCCAACGTCAACGGCAGGCTGGCCATGACCCGAAGCATCGGCGACTTTGACTTGAAGGGCATGGGGGTCATTGCCGAGCCGGAGACCAAGAGAATCGTGGTATGTCGATGTACGCGGGTACGAGTGAAAGTCTTGTTTGCCGCTAATTTATTTTCTGATTGCATTTATAAAAAGAAAAGAAATTTTTCAAAAAAGTCAATATCCGCCAGTATAAATTGAATCGACTTTCAATGCTGCAGTAGCAGAATGACGCCTCTAGGCGGTGACAAGCTCACATGAACACCCTATTTGTACAATTTTCCGTGCGGTCAAAGCTTTAAACTCTGATTTATCATTGAGGACTTCTTCCCCCACCCAGCTGAGCCCCGTGCACGATTCCTTCCTGGCGCTGACCACCGACGGCATCAACTTCATCATGAACAGCCAGGAGATCTGCAACGTCATCAACCAGTGTCACGACCCAAAGGAGGCGGCGCAACGCATCTCTGAGCAGGTACGAGCGGGCGGGCGTGGCCTCAACGGGCTCGGCACCGTCGCTTAACATATCGGTGCAAAATGTTGTTTGCGCTCTAATGCCATTTAAAAAAATAGATAAACGACCACAATATTTGGAAAAAAAAAACAACCTTCATGGCTATTTCTAATGTGCTCAGTCAACAAGAAGAGTGCATCCAGTGCTTGTTAGGTTAACTACAAAGTCAACTCTGTAGACGCCTTATATTTACTTCAACTACTGTGGAAACAGTTGTTCATTTGTGTACAATTCAAATTTTCATTTTGCACATAAAACTGAAAAATACGAGAGCATAGGTACCAAAATTAAACTGCAAATGGAATCACGAGTCCGCGGAGTAGCGGTTGTAAATATATTGATTCATCAATGCATTGCAATACTTCCCCCTTGCGATTCAATTTTAGTTCAATATGTTATGATTATATACGCACACACTCGATGGCATGGCTCAGGTGATGTCTGGTGACACGCCACAGCTGGCTTCTAAACGACCTTGGCGTGTCCTCCTGCAGGCTCTGCAATACGGCTCCGAGGACAACAGCACCGTCATGGTGGTGCCCTTCGGCGCTTGGGGCAAGCACACCAACTCGGACACCAGCTTCTCCTTCAGCCGAAGCTTCGTGTCGAGCGGGCGATGGGCGTAGTGGCGGTGGCCGCGCGGAGGGGGGCGGGGCGGAGGTATGCTAGGGGAAGGGGTGCCGTCCCAGCAAGTGCAATAGTCGACGACAGATCTTTGTGGGGGGGGGGAACTGGTGTGTGAGAGAACTGCTGTGTGAGCTCCATTCAACACAAGTGCACTCAAAGTCTAGACAAGCGTTGTTGTCCAACTTCGCGACGGCAATGAGCTTGTTGCTGCTAACCGCGAAGGCGTATCGGACGAGCTAGTCGGGATTGTCGGTGTCATTCCAACACGCTCACATTGTAAATACTAGGGATAGACCGATTCCAACGGTCCGATTATCGGCTCCGATATTCAGTGTTTTGATGAATATCGGCATCGGCCTTTTTTTGAAAATGTGATGGCCGATAATAAATCAATTTAAAACTGTGTTAACTTCAAGCAACTATTTATTTACATTTTCTGTTAAATTTATGAGGTTCAACTGATCCTGGGAACACTGCACTTTTTGTTGTGGTTTGAAATCAAAACATAGCTAAGTGAAATTTTAACTATTGTCATTTTGAAATTTTGGAGGACTTTCTTTATTGTAGAAAACTATATGGAGCTATTGTTTAAGTTTTTATTTAACTTTTGAAGACATGCTGAGGACGCAGGGAGCTCCCTTTTGTTAGAAGTCTACAACAAATATGTATATTGCCAAACATTTCTAACAATAAAAAAAATCAACTTTATGCTAATCTGAAAAAATTGTTCAATAAACATACGCTTAAAGACGTTTCAACAACATTTTTTTTTTTTTTTTTTTTTTTTTAAGATTTTGACACCAGTATTTTCCTATTTGCTGAAGATAAATATCGGCTCAAAATATCAGTTATCGGCCTCCTCGACTACTAAGAATCGGTCGTGGTGTCGGCCATGAAAAAAACCATATCGACATATCGGTCTATCTCTAGTAAACACAGTGGAACCTCTAAAGTTGTGGTCATACAAGTCAGAATTGAACAAAGATTTTCTTGCTGTGGCGTAGCAGCAGCACAGAGATAAAAGCAGATTGTGATGTTTTTCTTTTTTCTCCATAAAATTTTGTTCATCATTGGACAGCACCAATATTTTCGTTTTTGTCCTGGCTGCTCACAATAATAGAAATAACCCCAAAAGTTATTTAATGGGATCTATAAGTTAGTTTTTACATATGTGGGAAAAAATTGTTTTCTCTTTTTTTGTATACATGGTTTTTGTTTAGCTCAGTAACAAGTTCTAAAAAATGTTGCAAGAAAAGTTTATGAGGAAAAAGGTTGGTCTCTGGGACGTAAAGTTGAAAGTGAGAAGAACAAGTTTGAAATTTTACATAAAATAAAACTGTAATCACAAAAAAAGTTGTTTTAATGAGAAAAAGTAAGCATTTGTATGAGGAACGTTTTTCAAAACAAAAAAAAATATGAAGAGTTGTAATTTGGTGAGAGAGAATTTCTAATATTAGAAGGGAAAAAAGTCCTGTCCTGCTTTGGCAGCAAAGTTATAATTTTACAAGAAAAAATAGGAAATATTACAAAGAAAACAATTCAGTTTACAAGAAAAAAGCTGTCATTGTAGGAGAATACGTAGCTTTAATTATTTTACAAAAACAATGACATAATATAAAAACGGAATATTCTAAAATTTGTTTTTTTTCCATACTTTTTTTTTTTTTACACTTGGATAATTTATCCATACCGCTTCAAAATAATTGTTTTTATAATGTGCATAGTTTGACTCTGAAGTGGAGTATTAAAAGTGGGAGGTGTTGCGTTGCGGGCCACGTGATTGGGTCGGACATCTTTGAGGTTCGACTGTTGCTGTTGGCAGCGCTTACGTTTTTTGCACTTAAAGAAAAATCAACTTGTATGAGTTTCATTTTGAAATGACTCAACGTAGTCCATTTTTCAGACTGTTTATAAAAGACGATGTGTTGTTCAGTACATATTTAGGAGCTCTGGTGGACATAACTGTAGAACCTCGTGGAACTAAAAGCAAGGGTGGGCAACCTTTTTTCCTATCAGGGGCCATTTGAGGGACACACTAATGTTGGCACAATGGAACCAAACACTTTTGGGGCATTTGAGTTTTGAGCATTACAGTGGTACCTTATTTTTCTCAATTCGTTCCGTGACCACACTCATGACAACATCTATAAACAGTTTGTTTTTTTTTTTTCTAATAACATCAATCCAGATAAAGAAGTCAATGCAGGTCAGTTCAATTTACACTCATTTTCCTAATCAAAACACTACAACACGAACACATACGCAGTCAAAAGAAATGAAAAATACTCGATGAAAAAAAAAATCTGACATTGAGTTAGTCCTCCTTGGCAGTAGTTGGCGCTATGTGTGTGTTTAGCACATCTGAAAATCGTTTGTATCAATAAGAAGGGTCTTTGTTCCAAATTCTTTGCAATTGTGTTCAATTAAATTTTATGTCAAAATTACTCAAGGTATCGTGCTCTACCGGCGAGTACTCAGAGGGAATACTCAATTCTGGTTATTGCTCTGAAAAAATTGGTCTCAAACATCCCTATTCTTAACTCATTCACTGCCATTGACAACTTAACTTGTCATTGCAGAGTCCGGCCATTCAATCGCAGGAACTTATTTATATTTTCCGCCATTTTTCAAATGTTAGGGTAAAAGAGGGTCTGAAAATGTCTGGCAGTGAATGAGTTAATATTATGAAAACCTGCTGAAGTTAAGATCACTGATAAAAAAAAAAAAAAAGTTTGATCAGTTCATCCCTACTTTTACACTCAACTTCAACTTGAAGTGGCAATAAAGGGCTTGAAGCAAGCACCCTGTACCTCTTTATTTTTTGGGGGAAGAACTCTTCACTGTCTACAAAATTGTTGAACGCCACAATTACAAAAAAGATGACTCGTCAGACAAATTTAAGCCCACCCCCAAAAAATTTGGCCGAACAATGACTTGCAACTTGAAAAACTTCTGTCGGGGCCCTTTAAGTGTCGCTACCACTGTACATGTCATAGGTTGCCCACCCCTGCACTTCTTTAAACGATCATTACCAAAAATGATTTGTACATTTGCGTCTTGGAATCATTTGCACATTCTAGCGGGTCAAAGGCGAGAATGAACAGCATTTTTTTTTTTTTTTTTTTTTTTGCCAGAATGTTCTTTAGGCCCCCAACCAGTGAACCTGCCATTCATAAATTTTCTATTTTATTATCATTTGTTTGCTGCAATCACAATCAAATGTGCCACCGAAATGAGTGAGAGCGGCGCTGAGACGTAATCAGGGTACAGCAAAGCACAGGTTGTGTAAATAGGAGCTATTTATGCAAAACGTTGTTGATTTTATTGTGTCGAGAACATCTAAATAAAGCACACGTCGAGTTGTATTTTATCAGCATCCATCCATGTTTGTAAATATGGTTCACCATAGAGACCATGAAACAGCGCAAATTCATTTCAAGCCCACTCATCTGTGAACGACACGCTTTCAGTTTTTTTGCCTTTTTTATTGAACGACATAATCATTGTTTCATGTGGAATGTATACTTGGAACGTACTGTACATAGTGGATGTGTTGTGTTTCACAGCAATCACTGTAACTTCATTAAATTTGTGCTTCTGAAAATGTACTAAAAGTCTATGTTTTTATTTTTAGGTTATAAATACCAGACCTCATTCAAATTTGAAGTGGTAGTCGTAACGTATACATTTTCCTGTGTGATTGAGTGCAATTATTATTTTGACTATATATTTTGTTTTACATGTCTTAAATTTGCTGTTCAATAAAAAGTATTTATCTCCATCTCATCACCTTCTTAAAAAAAAAAATATATATATATATATATATATATATATATATATATTTTTTTTTTTTGCACTTTAAACATTTTATGCTTGGCCACCTCTGTTAAAATCTGCAACATCCTTAGATAAACAGATCATTCAATTCTACACTTGAAATGAAATTATTAATAAATATAATAATTTATGTCGTTTTTTTTTGTGTTATCTGGAAAATAAATGGCTATGGCCATTATTTTTATGAACAATATATAGTACTGTATTCGTACTTGACTAATTTACTGCTAAACTACATGAAGTGAATTACCAACGAAGTGAATGATATGAAGATCTGATATGATAGTGTTGATTTATGAAAAAATGGGAAATTGATGAAATTGTGACATAGGAGGTTTTGCCCTAACGCCAGAGACATAAAATATATCAAGAGAGAGCAAGAGCAATAGATAAACACAAAAATTTTGTACAATATTGTGCAGTATCACAATGTACTGACCCCTTGGCTTAATGTGTTTACAATCGCGTTTTTTTACCCAAACTAACAAATTGAACTTACCATCTCACTATATACTAGTTTTAAAAAATGTTACTATATGGCCCTAAATTTACTGGAAAACTGTTGCAGTAGTCAGTGTGTTTGGTGAGCAAAGGGTTAACGCAGCATGCTGAGACTGTGACCTTTGACCCCGAGCTCTCATGAGATGCTTGTCGGCCTCCCCGGCCCGCCTCCTGACCAGTGCGGTGCCGCTCGTGCCAAATGCCCGCAGGTGAGTTTCTCCCACTCTTTGCACTTTTGCGGATGCTTTTTGTTACTATTTTGCTTTCTTTGACTTTGTGACCCATGTTGGGTCACTCATTATTTTATATGCATTTGATTATATGATACATTTGTGTTTATTCTGTCTGTCACTCTATTTTGTTTAATGTCTCATTACGACTTAAACATTTATGAAATGTATTATATTACTATAGTATACTTAAAGATACACAGGTACATATTGGGGGGAAAAAAATGCATTTTAGACTAATTCATTTAAAATAGGAGATGACACGATACGTATCACAAAATGGATTATATGTGAATGTAAAATAATAAAAAGTAAGGTTTGTAATCATTTTACAAATGTGCTATATGCCCAAATAAACACACGCTCGTTGGAGCTAGCCTTGTTTTTCTGGAATGTCTACTAGTTTAAAATTTAAAAATGGAGCACAGTAATAATTGAAATTGAATACATTATAAATATATATATACTTTTTTTTTTTTCCATCGCCACAGCATAAGACTTTTATAGTTCATACATCACATAGCATAAAATGTGAGTCGCATACATAACTATACACACTTTATTTGACATTTATGTAACATTTGATATGTGAGTACTTCAGACTCAAAAGTAAACTTGCATTAGTATTTTTGCAATCAGCTCAACCTTTGTAAATGTCACCATTTTCAAGGAAAATAGTTAATTTATTCGCCACAATGCTTTCATGTTCCTTCAATAATATGTTAACAATTAATTACTGTAATAGCTTTTATGTTTAATTCATTTAGTCTTCGTAATAGTTTTTCTTAGTGATCGTGTGACTTTTTAGTCTATTTAGAGTAAAGCCTATTTTTTTTTTTTGTAAGTCAAAAGAAGCCATGTCCAAAAAAAAAAAAAAAACAGGAAAGTCTGCCAATTTGGTTTAAATGACCTGTTCGGCCAAGCTGCAATTTCATTCATCTGCTGGGGCTCTCTGTGACTTAAATATTTAATTTGAAATTCTTTCATTACTGTTTCAAACGTAATTCTGGATTTCAAGAGTATGGTGCTCTTACAACATTCAAATGTTTTATTTTTGTTTTCACAATCTGTGCCACACCTGGCGCCCGATCGCAGTGAATTAATTTCATAAATGCAGGACACGATACTTTTGTTGATAGCTTCATTTTTAGCATTGGCATTCCGAGTTGCCAGACTGTAGAAATGCCTTTGCTTTCTCCTTGATTCGTTTTGACATTCGGCAGCAATTAAGAAAACACCTTAAAGTGAAGAGTCAACCACTGAAAGAATTGCTAATTCATATGATGCAACAATGTTGATTATTGTTTAATATGGATTTAAGCACGACAGCACACAGGCGAGCCCCAGAAAATGTTTGAAAATTCAGCCCCAAAGCTGATTCCACTTAACCACATGAAATTTGGTAGGCGTCGCAAAATTTCACAATCAAAAGTCGACCCACAAAAAAGTCTCAAGAACCAGTGCCTGAAAATACACAGGGAGTCTGACATTTTGGCTTGAAGCTGACATTTTAGTGCCATTTTTAGGCCCTTTGAAGACCGGCTTTTTCTTGAGATTTTGTCAAAATTTAAACCACGTATATTAGGTTGGGTGACGCCAAATTGCGAACGGTTGTAATTGTTGTCATTGCGTGTAAGCGGAGCTTGCCAGCCAAGTTGGATAACTCCGCCATACTTCCGAAATTGCCTTAAAAATGTTTGAAAATTTAGCCCCCTAAGCCAGTTTCACTTAGCCATATGAAATTTGTTAGGCTTGTCTATCAGGAGTAGACCCCCAAAAAGTGGGAACCATTTTGGTTCATTTTTTGCTGTTCCCAGCAAAAAAAACAAAAACAAATAAACTGCGTGTATTTCTGCTGGCAGTGTCCAAGATGGAGCGAGGCTGTCACATCAACATAGCGATGCTGGACGATATCGGCGTCAATGGCCTGATGGGTTCAAAGGTCGCCACGGTTACGGAGCCGCCGGCCAAGCAACCCTGCGGCTCCACCGTCAGCTTCCACGAAGTGGGCTACAAAGTTGACGTGAAGGACGGCTTCTTCTGCAAAAACACGTCCAGTCCTCGGCAGATACTACTGGACCTCAAGTTAGTACATTGGTTTCAAGTCCCTCTTGTGTGTGTAATTTCATGGCTTTGTATGTCAATTTTACCACCTTTTGTAGCAACATAAAATATAATTTCATTCCTCCCAACCCCGTTAATCCAAATAATTTGGTTTCATACATAGCTAAATTAATCCTATAAGAAAAACAGTCAAATTTTGTGTGTTTTTTTAATATTTTATATATATATATATATATATATATATATATATATATATATATATATATATACTTCCCCCCTAGGTGTGTTTCCATGTACTTTTGTACTACCATAATAGAATTTCATACCTCCTAAATCCCAGTAATTTGTTCAAATTTGGAAATTTAAAACAGTAAAATTCTTCATTTACTTCGCTCTTGGCTGTATTTTTGTGTATGCATCTTTGTGGCCTTTTTGTACCACAAAAACTATTATTTCATACCTACCTATACCATTAATGCCCGTAAGTTGTTGTTTTTGGTCCCAAATAAAATGCTGGGTGTGTTTTTGTGACTGTTTGTCATTTTGAAACAACATAAAATAACGTTTCATACCACCTAACGACACTAATTTGGATTATTTTGTAAATTGTCATTTTAAAAAAACTCTGAGTTCCTTTTGTTACCTTTGTTTTGTGAACGTGTGTGTGTATGTGGCTTTCTCTCCTTCTATACGAGCATGAAATACAATTTCATACCTTTTAAGGACATGAATCCCTATGATTTCATAAATTCTCAGTTTAAAAAAAAATCTATCAAGTGTTTTTTTTTTGTAGTTCCCTCCTACCTGTTATTTTGACTGTCTGATTTTATTAACTAAATGAATGCCAGTAATATTGTCAATAGAAAAAATAGTCAAGTCCTTTTATTTTGTTTGTTTGTGACTTTATGTAACAATATCAAATATAATTTCATACCTCTCGACGCCATTAATGACAATAATTTGGTGTAGTTGGTCCCAAAAATGTGTTTCTATTGTTGATCTTGTTTTTTCCCCTCCTGGGTGTTTTTGGGTTGTTGTTTTTTTGAGGGTGGGAAAGCGTGTTTACAACTTTCAGTCCTTTATCAAACCTACTTAAAATACAATTTAACACCACCGCTATTAATCACAATGCAATTTTGTTGGCTCAGTTCTTTGTGAGATCTGATGGATGTCAAATTTTTTTTTAGAATGTCCCTTACGTGTATGAAGGCTGGATTCTTTTTTTTTAATCACCTTAATATCTGACTTATTACCTCCTAACGCCGTTAATCACAACACAACTTGACAGTTGTCAATAATTAGCTTTCAACAATTAAAATTATTTAATTGTTGCCCGTTCTGGCTTCACAACCAAAGCGTGCCAGATTGAGAATGCGCCCCCCTGAACTTTACTTTCTGTCTGAAGTGTGTGTGTGTGTGTGTGTGTGTGTGTGTGTGTGTAGTGTTTCCCATGCAAGAACGAATTATTCCTTGCGTTAATCATATGATATTAAGCATGGTTTCTTGCTTATAATCTCTCAGTATTGTCGCCGTCTGCCAAGAGAACGCATTAAAACGGTGTCACGTGACTATTGGCCAGGATTGTAGTCAATCTTTTAATTCCATTTTATTAGACTGCAGATATTGTGTGCCCTGTGTGCGTGTGTGGGTGTGTGTGTGTGTGTGTGGGGGGGGGGGGGGGTGTGCGTGTGTGTGTGTGTGTGTGTGTGTGTGTGTGTGGTTTGCTCTCGCTGAACTCTTTGGCCACTTAGACGGTTTGATTAGATTCAATACAAGAAAGATTAATCCTACTTTTGGACCAACAGCTACATGGGGACCGCTCTGAATTTGGTTGATCATTCCTGTTTTTCGTATTTATTAAACGGACAATGTGTAGAATGTTTTGATTTTGCAATGATCATTCATTAAAAAAAAAAACACTATTCATTTCGACGATATGCAAAAAAAAAATGCTTTATCACATCAACGTAATTATTTTTATATAATCGTGGGTGAGGTAATCTCTAATTATGTTACATAGGCCGCGCCTCCCCGACAGGAGGCGGCCATGTTTCGCTGCCATCTTTGTGCTACGGACTCTCGAAGGAGACAAACTTAACGAACGTAGTTCCTGAGCATCATGACTACAGCGTGTCGATCAATACTGTAGGCGATGTATACCAATATCAGTATTTTGCATTTGCTTTGTTGCAGTGGTATCATGAGGCCTGGCCTGAACGCGATTCTTGGGCCGACCGGAAGTGGAAAGTCATCGTGAGTGCACACGAGTTCAGCAAAAAAACAAAAAAAACCAATTAGATGTCTGCATGAATGTTTGATTTAATAATTTTTTTATGTCGTTCTGCAAAGTTTTTTGGATATTCTAGCTGCGAGGAAGGATCCCGCCGGCCTCTCCGGTAAAGTTTTAATTGATGGCGCACCGCAACCACCCAACTTCAAATGTCTGTCAGGCTACGTTGTCCAGGTAACTTTTATGTGAACTTATTATTTACAAAACCAACTTTTAACTAAATGTCCCTGATCGATCACAATGACCAATTACAGTACGTTGTTGGATAATTAAAGATCAATTGATTGATTATGTTTTTGTTTTTTTTTATTCCTCAGAATCATGGCGAATTTGACGTACCTAAAATCTAGCATTTTTGGAAGCATAGCGTCTGAATCGTTAAATTAGCCCTCAACGAAGCTAACATATTGTAAGTGTTTTTGTCAACATTGAGGGCAAGTTAATCTTCAACGTTAGCATGTTTACAAACATTGCAGGCTATTTTGTCCTCAGCGAAGCTCGCACAAATTGAAAATCCGCAAATAAGTGATGCCACCCTCAAAGGGGGTTGTAATCCCGTCAAGAGGCCACAAGATGGCGGCAAAACATTTAATGATAACGTACTAGCCGCGTTTCTAGCATGTACACAGTCACGAAGAAATGTTACATGCTACATACTTGGTATTAAGTACTGTAGTTCAATTATTCAACACAAACAACCCACCTTCACGTGAGGCTCATCCAGTAGCGGGAATAAGTTTCGGACCTGGGCCTTTGTGGGTATTTTATCCGCCTTTTAATAACACCGTCACGTTGTAAAATGTGTACAAATCAATATAGAAAAAATAACTAAATACACTAAAGGTGATGATGTAGCAGACCTCCTTTCCTCGCTCCTGCCTGTCAAACATACTCTTCTGAAAGTGCCCAAAAAACCTGCCTCGACATCAGCCAGTCTGAGGCCGAGACAAGACCAAGACCATCAAAATGTGGTCTTGAGACCAAGACTAGTCTTGAGTGTTACAATACCACATGATTGGTTTTAAAAAATGAACCTGCAATTTCAACGATGCGTGTGTGTGCGTGCGTGCGTGCGTGCGTGCGTGTGTGTGTGTGTGTGAAGACAAAAGACTGTTGGAAATAAATGATCAGAGCTGGGCATCGCCTAACCGTCACAAAGTTCCCGTCTGCATATTTAGCCGATCCATGTGGTCCCTGCAGTCGGTCCGAGTCAGCCAAACGGCGTCGAGAACGGACTGAACCAGTACCACGTCACATGCGGGTGCTGCACACCTGATCACAACGCTGTGCGTGTGTGTGTGTCTGTTGTTTTTGTTTGATATTTTGTCTTTGTTTGGCAGCGTGTTTTTTTTGTTTTTTTTGGACAGCGTGTCCCCTTGTGCGGCGCCTGCGTGTGATTAAGTTCTTAACGCCAATTGACTGTCGCCAACGGGGGACGGACTGGGACCAGACCACGTGGGTCGGCTAACAATGCAGGCGGTAACTTTGTGACGGTTAGGCGATGCCCAGCTCTGTAAATGATCATTTCATGTAAGTTCTAAATGTAGTTCGGTGCTTCTGATAGTGTTTGAGCCAGCAGGGAAGGCCTTGAAGGCCATGACTGCACGCCACTGGGTTCTTCAATGCTATTAGCTAGCATACTAACCTAAATAACATGCTAGCACGAATGGGCAAACAATTATGGACACCAAAACTTTAACACAAATGGGATTAAGTCAACAAACTCACCTTTTGGCTTTTACACACTAGTTCTTCCTCTGTACCAGGAGGACGTGGTCATGGGTACGCTAACAGTGAGGGAGAATCTCCGTTTCTCAGCAGCGTTGCGTCTAGCCGCGCACGTGTCGGAGCGCGAAAAAGAGGCCCGCGTCAATCAACTCGTCGCAGAACTCGGTCTCGCCAAGGTGGCCGACTGCAAGGTGAACTGTGACATTATACAGAAAGATCCGATTCAGGAGGGGGGTTGTCATTGAAATGTTCCTGCGGCGTTCTTCCCAGGTGGGCACACAAATGACTCGTGGCATCTCGGGAGGTGAGAGGAAGCGGACCAACATCGGAATGGAGCTGATCATTGACCCCCCTGTGCTCTTCTTGGACGAGCCCACCACAGGCCTGGACGCCAGCACAGCTAACTCTGTCCTGCTGTTGCTACGAAGGTTTTTTATTTTGTGTTTTTTTTTCTCAAACGATGCAGTCCTATCTATCTATCTATCTATCTATCTATCTATCTATCTATCTATCTATCTATCTATCTATCTATCTATCTATCTATCTATCTATCTATCTATCTATCTATCTATCTATCTATCTATCTAGCTAGCAATCTAGCTAGCTAGCTATCTATCTATCTATCTAGCTAGCTATCTATCTATATATCTATCCATCTATCATTCATTTTAAAAAAATTCAAAAAGTTTCAACTAACTTGTGTGGCTCCAGGATGGCCAATCAAGGGAGAACAATCATCATGTCCATCCACCAGCCTCGCTACTCCATCTACAGACTGTTTGACTCGCTCACCTTGCTGGTTGGAGGCAAGATGGTGTACCACGGACCGGCGCCGAATACATTGGACTACTTTGCTAACATTGGTGATCTCTTGGCCCTGTATTTTTTTTTCAACCAATAAGTGTGACTTCTGCTGAAGCTCGCAAAGTCTTCCTGTTCCACTACTGGCTTGTAGGTGCTGCTCCAGCTGGATCTGGTTGGTGGTTGTGCCACTTGGCCCTAATACTAGAACTCAATACAGTGAACAGTAGACAAAATGTTACTGTATCTGCACCTTTGACAGAATCGTCGCTTACATTTTCTCAGTTAGAATTTAGAGTCCTATAAATGTTTTTGTAAAAATTGAAAAAAATTCAATCAGTTTTTGGGAACATTGGACAATTTGGAGTCTTCATAAAACCTAACATATGCGTTTTCATAAAAATCAAAGACAATTTAATGTTCAACATAACTCACATTTCCGTACACACCTAACTCTATTTTGGCCTCAATTAAAGTAACAAACACATTTTTGTCAACATCAATGACAATTTAGTCCTCAACAGAGCTAAGATACACTAAACATTGTAGACAATTGAGTCTTCACTGAACCTAACGTACATGTTTCCGTAAACAAGGCCTTCAGTGAAGCTAATGTCTGTAAACATCAAACACGTTTGTCTTTTCATGGCTATTGCCTGTGGCATTCCCCAGGGATCAATCCTGAAACCCCTATTGTTCAGTCTATACATGCTTCCATTAGGCCATTAGCAGGTGAACATGGGCCTGCAGATTCAACCTGTCACTGCATCCCGTGTGTGGATACATGACATTTTCTCCACCTGTACTCAGACAAGACTGAAATCATTTTCTTTAGCCTACAGAAACAAAGAGAGTGTTATCTGTCACTTTGAGACTGTTTTTCTAAAACCAAATAATCAACTTTGAAACCTAGGATTAATATTGGACTCGGACCTCAATTTTAACAGCCACATTAAATCAATAACATCAGTAGCTTTTCACCATCTAAAAAACATTCAAAAACACCGCCAGTTTAGTCTTCGACTTTTTCTTTCAGGATATTCCTGCGAGCCCCACAACAACCCGGCCGACTTTTTCCTGGATGTGATCAACGGAGACTTCACTGTCACCAGCGTGTCCAAAGTCAGCCTTTCTGAAGGTGATCGAGTGTGTTTGCAATTGCGGATATTTGGGCTCAGTCCATTTTAAAAATGAAATGTGACCTTCACGTGTGTCTCCTGGGTTAGATTTGAGATTGGAAGAGGTGAGCAGCACCAGGCAGAGCATGGAGGAGCTCCTAGTGGAGGAGTACAAGAACAGCAGTTACTGCAGCGACACACTGGCCCAGCTGCAGCGCATCACTCTGGACAAGCGGCACTCCCCACCACCTGCCTCCCGCACCGTCACCTATAACAGCTCCTTTGGCCACCAGCTGCGTTGGGTGCTGCGCAGAACCTTCCAGAACCTCATGCTGAACCTACAGACATCTGTAGCACAGGTGCGCTCCTCTGCTTCTAAATAATTTTGGGAGTCTTCAGTTAACTCCAAAAATTTTCGTAAAAATCAAAGTTGTCTATGCAAACGTTATAGACAATTTAGTAGGGGTGTAATGAAAACTGATTCGAATCGGAAAATCAGCTTTGATTTAAAACGTGAGTGCGTCGAATCAACTCATATTGAATAGTTCCACTTGGAAATACAATGAGATACATGTTGATTTGTCTTTTATTGGAGAGATTTTAAACAGCGAGAAACTCATTCCATCATACCCTCACAAACTGAGACGTACCATGTGGAATCGAATCCTGATCCCGTTGAATCAAACCGATATGGAATCGTTCCACTTTGATTGAACTTTCACTTTCATTGAAGAGATGCGCAGAACTACGATTCAGACTTCAGACGAGCTTGAATTGTATGTTTTCGTTAACTTCGAAGACAACTGTTTTTGACCAACTTCACTTTCGTGTTTTCGTAGACTTTCGAAAACAATTTGAACTTCTAACAAGCTTGACTTTCATGTTTCATAAATATAAAAAAAAACATTTAGTGTTGGACAAACTCATTTCTGTCAGCATTGAAGACAATAGTCTGAGGAAACACATATTTTTGGGAAACATCAAGGCCACTTTTGTTTGACATAAATAAAATATATATTTGTGTAACCAGCAAAGAAATTAAACATTCAATGAACCTAACATACAAGTTTTTAGAACTTAAGTTTTCAATTACTCTAATAAATGTGTCGTGAAATGTGAAATCTAAAGAAAATGTAGTCTCGGCTTATACAGTATACCGTATACCATTTTGTCCTTATAAAAGAAAAACAAATTGACCATTTTTTTTAGGCAATGGAAAATGGAAAACGTCTCCATTGTACCAAACATTTGTGTTTTCATAAACATCAAAGATGATTTAGTCATCGATGAACGCTCTTTTGGTGGGATCAAACTGACTTTTCAAAGCCTTGAGAAGTCTCCTCACTTTTAGAATTATTAACAGCCAATTGGGCCCAGATAAGACCCCATAATCCCACCAGTGGGGATCTGGACGGCGCGGGCGCCGTAATCGGCTTTGGTGACTGCTGTGACCCGACTCTTGCCTCCTTTGGGCTTGATATCATATCTGGCCTAAGCCCCCCTTGAACCCAAACCCCCGCTAGCCCCGCCCCCCGGCGCGGCCGCAGTTACGGGCGACACATCACATGACGTCGTCACGATTCATCGCTCCACGCCTTGAAGCTTATTAGCTGATCCCTTCACCCTGGGAACCACTTAGTTCTGTCATAATGTGTAAATTGTTGGGATTAAAACTTGTGTCCTTTTTCGCTTTTCTCACTCTCTGCTGTCAAATCCCCCTCATACATCCCCTCGCCACCACCGAAGTGTGTGGGGGTGGGGGGTATCTTCCTCCTCGGTGGGTGTGGGGCGGTCGGTGGGAAGTTGAGCTGTCCACTCAGACTCTCCGCATAGAGTTACTATTGGAAACATGCACAAAAATAAAGGCAACAATTATACATATAAGTCTCAAGTTTTAACCTTCAAGTCAAGTGGCGTGCTCACAAAATAGAGGAGGTTAACGCTTTAAAATTCCACCTGGCATTTTTACCCGAACGCCTAAAAAGTCAGTTTGAAGCTGTACTTGAAATATGTCCACAATATCTGATGGAGATATGTAACGATTGCAGCAGCTAATAACGTGGCCTTATGAACGTACGGCTTGGTGTGGACTAACTATATTACTGGAATACTTTTACTGGACCCTTGTCGACGTACCGTAATGGGATCATTTTTGATGGATTATGACATTGTCTTGGACATTTATGAGGCTGAAATGGTGAGTTACGTTTTTTTTTTTTTGTGTTAGCGATTGTTTGACTTAAATGCTCGCCGAGGGGGCAGGGTGGGCGGTGCAGAAAACTGGATGTAGTTCTGATGAATGGGGGATAAAAAATCCAAATCAAATCAACTTTTATTTGTTGAGCCCAAACCACAACAACGGTTATCTCAATTAACGAGAAAACAAAACAGGTTTTAAGGTGCAGTAGCCCTACGCTGGATTTCGACCTACTTGAGCATTGTAGCACTTTTTTGCCCCCCCACCAGGTAAGACTAATGCCCACCCACACCTGGCAACCTGGTAACACCGCTAACATGTAACATGCCCGGGCATGTTTTGAAGTTGTTCTATATATAGCGAATATATAGACCGTCCCGCGGCGGGATGTTGGAATTGCAAAGGTTCCTTTTTTTCTTTTGCATTTTGTTCCCAATGCTTACACACTGAGGTTCAATGTCTGACTTTCCATATTTTTAACATTATGTCAAGAACATTATTACGAAGGGACAATTATTACAGTATATTATGTAATAGGAGAAAAAGAATGATGCATACTGCCCAAGTGCGTATTATATATATATATATATATATATATATATATATATATATATATATATATATATATATGTATATGTATATATATATATATATGTATATGTATATATATATATATATATATATATGTATATGTATATGTATATATATATGTATATGTATATGTATATATATATATATATATATATATATATATATATATATATATATATATATATATATATGACAGCTTTATAAAATCTGCATTTGTGTCGATGTGTGTGCAGGTGGGGGTGCACATTTTCCTGGCTCTCATCGTGGGAGCCATTTTCTTCAGGGTCAAAGACGATCAGAGTGGCATCCAGAACAGGTGAGTAGAAAGGCATGAAGCGCTCCATATTCATTTTTGAGGATTTTAGTTTGTTTTTTTTCTGGTTGCAGATTAAAGAACAACCCTCTAGTGGCAGAAATTCACTTTCAAAAAAAAAAAAATGACAAAAACTATACGTAGCTCTACTGTACATGGGTAATGCTGCATTGAGAATTGCATTAATTCCTATGTGCACTCGCTAATCCTCTTAATGTTGGCACAAGCTGGTACTCACAAGGTCAGCAAAGCACATTTGAAAGCCCAACCGGTCTCCGGACCCGCCATAAGGTCATTGCATTCACACCGGACTGGTGGATGGGGCTTAAGCGTGTCCCTTGAGGACGCCAGCGGGGGTCACAGAGTGGAAAGCAGGCCTCACCTCACTCTTCTTCCTCCAGGATGGGGGCGCTCTTCTTCATCACTACCAACCAATGTTTCAGCACAGTGTCGGCGGCCGAGCTCTTCATCGCCGAGCGGAAGCTCTTCACGTACGTTGCCGGTTGATCATTGCGTTTGAATTATATGCGTAATAACGGATGCCCCTCCTTCGCCATTTAAAAAAAAAATAAATAAATGCCTATAATAATAGTTGAGTTCCGTCATCTTTACAGCTAATATTTGTAGTCAACGTTCAACCGAAAAATGTGTGAATGGCGAGGGTTAACTTCTACGACTTGTTTTTTTGCCGCAGACACGAGTACATCAGCGGCTACTACAGAGTGTCCGTCTACTTCCTATCCAAGGTGTTGTCCGATGTGGCACTACGCACCGTCACCTCCGCCATCTTCAGCTGTGGCGTATACTTTATGATCGGTAAGAACAGAGCCACATTTACAAACCCCCCCCCCCCCCCCCAAAAAAATTTTGTTTCACATTCAATATACGTTTTGCACGAAAGACACGGACGGGGAAACAAATCCCAGAAATAACGGGGAAAATATAAAAAAAATATTGAAGCAAAACAGAAAAAAAAATCTGCGGCTGCCGAAACGTGAGTGTGCAGGGTCGACTGTAGTTTTACTATGTAACATCACCAATCACCACTAGATGGCACACGTGTCTTAGTGCCTTATACTACAACGTATACTACAACGTGAGTCGGTCTAATGATTTTTTTGCATATTTGGAATGATATGCAGAGCAAACATAGCACCTGAATAATATTAAAAACTGGAGTCAGTTGATTTTAGTGAAAACATTTACAAAATGAGTTCTTGCACTCAATGTTGGTTTCTTGTTCAGCAGTTTTGCGCCGTCCTTGAATGTTAATTTTTATGCAAGAGGGGCCCTTTGTACGTAAAAAAATTAGTTATGTGCTTATTTAGTTTTTTGCTTCAAACCCTTTGTTGTTGGCTTACGATAGTGGATCCTTTAATTTAACATGCCTTGAAAATGTATTTTCCAAAATGAAATATTTTATGAATATTTGGCACATATTTTGACCATATTTAAAAAATAGTTGTCATCATGCATCTGTTAAATGGTCATTTCAGGGGTAGAAATGATCTGTTCAACCAAAAAATGTAGCAGATTTTAGCAAAGGTGGTCAGCATGTTTAATGAAGTCACAAAATATTTTTTGTCAAAATATAATTTAGGCCATTATAAGAGGCTTACGATATAACAGTGCTCACGGTCATATATCGTCACTGTCATGTGAAAAACACGTATGTCCATTTTTTTCGCTTTTCTTATTTTTACGTGAATGGTGTTTCCGCGTTACAGACATCGCATTAACATGATTTTTTTTTCTCCAAAATCGGACATAAAGTGTTTTTCACAGGACAGCGACGATATTCTTTATCCTATCCTCGACTGAAAAGACGTCCATGTACAGTGTATCCGTCTGTCTGTCTTATACTGCCCTCAGGTGGACAAGGTGGGCAGCGGCACAGTGGCCATTTAATTGATGCCTAAGAATGGCATTTTAAACTATTTTCCTCTTGGTGTATTTGGGTTTTTTCTTGGAAGGCATCAGATTTCAGGGTGAAACTGTGACTTTAGGACGTTTTTATGGCTGTCAAATATCAAAACGGGTCAAAGGTAACCCGAACAGCACGCACAGTAAGTCTCAACACTTCTTTACGTGCTTTTCTTACCATCCGTGCTTGATTTGGAACATTTTCAGGGCTGAAGTGCACCTTGTCCGCCTTCTCCGTGTTCACGCTGACGGTGACGCTGGTGGCGTACACGGCCACCGCCATGACCATGGCCATCTCGGCAGACCAGACGGTGGTGGCGCTGGCCAACATCTTCATGACCATCACTTTCGTCTTCATGATGGTGAGGGACCGAATCATTATTATCTTTGAAAGAGCGAATTTCTGATATAGCTATTGTATTAAGTCACAATGGATTGCCCACGAAACTATTGTTAATAATGTAGTCGTACTGTTAACTGTTAAAGAAAACATGACATTTTCTGAGGGAAAGAAGTTTTAGTTAACGAAACGTAAGGCTGGAATCTCATGAAAAAGATCGTGTGATATGAGAAAAAGCAATATGAGAAAATAATCAGAAATTCGCAAGGGTAAAATGGTCATGTTTTAAGCGTTATGTTGTAATGTTACAACAGCTGTTATACTGCAAACCAGCTGTCATTTAACAAGAATGAAATTAAAATGATGTAAAAATAAAGGTGGAATTTTACAACTAAATGTACATTTTTCGATAATGAAATCGTAATTAAACCAGAATCCAATTGTCATTTTAATAAATACTGAATTTTAAAAGCATACAGGCAATACTCCTTTAATTGTAATTTTGTAAGAATTACATTGTTATTCTCCAAGAATAAATGGCAGGATTATATCATATCCTTTAGAGAATTAAATCAGATTTTTGTGGGGTGAATGAAATTTTTGCATAATTTTGAACACAATTCAATCTTAAATGTACAAGAAGTTAAAGACAACTTTAATGAAAAGTATTGAACCCAACTTTGTTGTCGTAACCTAACAACTTTATCGGAAAAAGATCTGACTAGACCGTCATAACATTTTGATTTTATTGAAATAGTCTGACTATAGTCTTTTATTGTTTTTAAAAATTGACTTTATTCACAAAACTTGGTAGCTTTCCTTTTTTAATTGTGCTTTATTGTCGCAGCATTACGACTTTATTCTGGTAGTATTCCATGCTGGACACGTATGTTTTGTAGATCTTCTCGGGTCTTCTGGTGAACCTCCCGAGCATCATGGACTGGCTGGCTTGGCTCAAGTACTTCAGTATTCCTCGCTACGGCCTCGCAGTAAGTCCAGCTTGATGGAGCAAACGTCCCTTGGCCGTTCGTCTCTCACGTTGGACTTTTGGACTTTCAGGCCTTGAAGATCAACGAGTTTGTGGGGTTAAAATTCTGTCAGCACACCAACATGTCTGCCGTCATTTCCAGCTGCAACTGCAGCGTGCCAACCGCCGTTGGACTGACGTGAGTACAAAAACTATGCTATGGTCTCCAGTTTGCTACAACGCTCGCTGCATCGTTGTATATTTTAAGAAAAATGGTCGTACGTAGCTATCTAATTCAGTGAATAACTAACTAAATGTATTTTACTGGCAATTGTTTAAAAAAATGGAAGGATAGAATGCAGTTTTAATTTTATGAGAATAAAGTGGTAATTTTGCAATCATAATTTTTAAAAGGATGAAGTTTTTTTTTTTTTTTACAAACATAAAGATGTGACTCTTACAAGAGAGTGATTTTACAAGCAAGACTTTTGTCTTAGTTACAACTGTATGAAAATATGTTGTAATTTCACAATAGTAAAGTGGTCATTTGATGAGAATACAGCTGTAATTTTCAAGAAAAAATAATTTACACTAATAAATTTGTCGTTCTGCAAGTATAACGTGGTAATTTTACTATAATTATGAAATACTAATTTTCCAAGAATAAAGATGTAATTTGAAGTTAAGTTATTTTATGAGAATTGAGCGGCATTAAGTGCAAGGTTGTAAATTTGAGTTAATACAGTAGCAGTTTTATGATGAAAACAGTTGTAATTTAAAAAGAATTAACAAGAAAGTTGCTTTACCTGCCTAAAAAAAAACGCTGATCCTGGTTTGGCCACCAATCACGTAGGAGCAATCAGAGGTGGCGGCCAATCACCGATGAGCACCGACATATTTCCGCAGTCACATTAGCAGTGCAAATTGAAAGCTAAAAAAAAAAAAAAAGCCGTCAGTGGGTTGTAAACATAAGCATTAGCATTGTGCTATGAAAGTGCATGATATAGTTTCTATATTATTCTATACTATAGACCAATGGTTGGCAAACTTTTTACACCAAGTACCACCTCAAAAATATCCCAAAGGTTAAATCCAACATTTTGTTGCAGATGTACGGGGGAACAGTACCTGGACTATCTGGGGATCCAGTACGACGCGTGGGGCTTGTGGCAGAACCACGTGGCGTTAGCCGTCATGCTCGTGGCCTTCCTGCTCATTTCCTACCTGAAACTTCGCTACATTAAGAAGTTCACTTAAAAAAAACGTTAGTTCACAGGTATTCAATAGGAAATTGTACAGAAAGTTGAGTTTATTTATAAATATTCACATCATTTTAAAAGTAGATGCAAATTTTGTCATACTTGTCACTCAGATGACTAGGTTTTTGTTTTTGTTTTTTTTACCTCAGTAAACATTTGAAATTGTAGTGCAGATGAAAAACTATACTGGCATTGCTTTTATTTGATTGTTTAAAACAACTTGTACGATTGTATTCACACATAAATGTCATCATGAAACCACAGTGTTTTGTTTATTTAATATTAATCAGAACAATAATGTATTAAATAAAGCACAAATATAAGGTCTATAAATATATTCAAAATTCTACAAATATTTTTGATGCTGTTTTAAAAAATGTCTACTTTTTTTCTATCACATCTGGGTTTTGAGATATTTTCATGTTTGTCTTTAAATTTGACGTATAAAAGCTTGCGCAATACAGATGTTGCCATGCGTTGTAATTTGTAGCTATGTTTCAGAAAAAAAAATCCACCTGTTGCCGAACCTAACCCTTAATATATTACTGAATATATTACTGGAATTATTATTATTATTACTGCATTTCAGATTTTTTTAAAATGTTTTGACCAGTAGTATCTAAAATATAATAAAAAAATAGATTTAAAAGTATCAGTTAATACAGCAAATATTATGCACAAATAAGACCAATATAATTACATAAACTATTTTACACAAAAAAATCCCCCCCATAAAACCTCTCAATCACTCCAATTTTGATATCACTTTTATTTGATAAACACTTTTTTTTTTTTTTTTAAAAAGGCAGATAAGAAAATATTAAGGCACAGGATAAAATATAAATGCATGGGTTTCCCATGAACACTAGTTGCACTCCAAATTGAAGTTTGTTTCAAGTTACATTGTGTGTGTGTGCGTGTGTGTGCGTGCATGCGCGTGTGCGTGCATTACATTGAAAATAATCTAGTTCAGTGTTTCTCAACCAGTGTGCCGTGAGAGATCATCAGGTGTGCGGCGAAAAATTATCCAATGTCAATTATTTAGACAAATATATGCTATTATTTATTTTATTTTTTTGTTAATTTATGTATGCCAGTACAGCAAAACACAAAACAATTAAATGTTCTTCCACTGGAGGTAAAGGTACATATTAACCTGTATATCCACTTTTTGTGCATCGTTTGGTGAAGTGGTGTGCTGTGAGATTTTTTCCGAGATGAAATATGTACCTTCGCTCAATAAAGGTTGAGAAACACTGATCTAGTTCATTGGAAGCAAAAATACACACTTAACGCAAGTACTGTGAATTCAAAATCAACAAAACGAACATGGAAAAAAAGGTGCTTCTTTTGGTGTGTGTTCAAACGTACCAACGGAATGTGAATGTGCGCAAAAAATATAACAAAGCCACATTGTAGGATGTTTGCTACAAAGGCGCATTAAGGCCACACTGCCAAGAAAAAAATCCAAAATAAAAGAAATACAAAGAGCAGAATAAGGTTGTACAAGTTCACAGAGTATTGATATTATGAGAATGAAGTTGTCATTTTACGAGATTTTTTTTTATACTGCAAGAAAAAGGTTGGATTACAACATTACACAAAAAGACATGATTTTATGAGTTGCTTCTTTTTTATGGAAATGAAGTTGGAGTACTATGACAAAAGAATAAAGTTGTAATACTACAAGAAAAGACACATTTTACAAGAAAAATACATTTTAAAAGAAAGACTTTTTTTTAAAAAATATAATTTTATTGTTTTAATTATAATTTTCCCGAAACAGTGCAACTTAATTCTCGTACTATTTCAACTTTTTTGTTCTATACTTTTTTCAGATTCTTGAAACACCAATATTGCCATTAGCAAAACCCTTTTCTCACAATATTGTACCTTGGTCCTTGGTTGTTGTAATACTCAATACACTAATGTTCTCACAATATAGCCACTGAAAAAACTAGCGTGGGCAAACCTCCATTTTGGTAATTTTTAAGTTACATGCAGAGATTAATAGGGAATAGTCTAAATCAAGTTTTAGTTCCAATTTTAACATATAAGGGGCCAATTTTAAAAATTAGTAATCATTGAAATGTAAATCACAATACATAAATACCCCCGATTTTGCCTTTTTATTTCATGAAGGCAAATGAAAAATGGAGTTAGCACACTATAGCGCTCAGTGGCTCACTTTATTCTCGTAACAATGTGACATAAATTGGTCAAGTATTGAATTTCTTTTCACCGTGGTGGTCCCTCATACTAGTCCTTCATCAGGCCTTCATTTGCCCGACGCTGTTTTTGTGACCTGACATAAAGAGAACCTCAGCCGCACTGTCAGTGTATGGCCATTGTTATAATTGCTCTTATTTTTTCGCAACCGAGGAATCTCTTTATGTGTCTTTTTTTTTTTGAGTTTGCTTTTTACACGTGAGCGCTCCCAATGGAGTCTGTGGCATCCATAGACAGTGACGAAGGGGGGCGGGGGCGGAGTCGCGGTGTGGCTGCGCCGTGGTGAGGGTGGCCAACCTGCGAGGAGACGTCGTCCGACTCCCAGCGCTCCAGCTCCTCCCTCACCAGACGCTCCTGCTCACTGTGAGCGTCTGCGTCCCGACCGCTGCCGCGCTCCTCCTGACAACACACATTGGACGAGAGAGAAGTTGTAATACTGAAGAATAAAGGTAGAATATTACAAGGAAAGGTTGAATTCCTGACTGCTTCCTTCCTTCCATATGCTTGCAATCAACTTTTGCGTATGTGTGTGTTTGTGCATGTGTGTGTGAGGTTTTCACATTTTACATGACACAAATGTTTTAGGGTTTAAAACTATGGTTAGGGTTTCAGAATAGGGTTCCAAATTAGGGTTTAAAACTAGGGTTAGGGTTTCAAAGTAAGGTTTCAAATTAGGGTTTCAAAGAAGGGTTAGGGTTTCAAAGTAGGATTAGGGTTTCGAATTAGGGTTGAAAAGTAGGGATAGGTTTTCAAAGTAGGGTTTCAAATTAGGGTTAGGGCTTCGTTCTAGGATTTAAAACGGGTTAGGGTTTCAAACTAAGGTTTTAAACTCGGGGTAGGGTTCCCAGCTAGGGTGAGGGTTTCAAGTAGGGTTAGGGTTTGCAACTAGGGTTTCGAACTAGGGTTAGGGTTTCCAGTTAAGCTTTTAACCTAGGGTTAGGGTTTCAAGTAGGGTTAGGGTTTCAAACTAGGGTTAGGGTTTCCGGCTAGGGTTTCAAACTAGGGTTAGGGTTTCAAACTAGGGTTAGGGTTTCCGGCTAGGGTTTCAAACTAGGGTTAGGGTTTCCAGATAGGGTTAGGGTTTTACAGCTAGGGTTTCAAATTAGGGTTAGGGTTTCGTTCTAGGGTTTCAAACAAGGGTTAGGGTTTCAAGCTAGGGTTTCAAACAAGGGTTAGGGTTTCAAGCTAGTGTTTCAAACAAGGGTTAGGGTTTCCAACTAGGGTTTCAAACTAGGGTTAGGGTTCCCAGCTAGGGTTTCAAACTAGGGTTAGGGTTTCAAAATAAGGTTTAAAACTAGTTTTAGGGTTTACAGATAGGGTTAGGGTTTTACAATTAGGGTTTCAAACTAGGGTTAAGGCTTCATTCTTCATTCAACTAGGGTTTTAAACTAGGGTTAGGGTTTGAAACTACGGTTAGGGTTTCAAGTAGGGTTAGGGTTTGCAACTAGGGTTTCAAACTAGGGTTAGGGTTTCAAACTAGGGTTAGGGTTTCCGGCTAGGGTTTCAAACTAGGGATAGGGTTTCAAACTAGGGTTAGGGTTAACGGCTAGGGTTTAGAACTAGTTAGGGTTTCAAACTAGGGTTTGAAACTAGGGTTAGGTTTTCAAATTAGGGTTAGGGTTTCAAACTAGGGTTAGGGTTTCCAGCTAGGTTTTCAAACTAGGGTTAGGGTTTCCAGCTAGGGTTTAAAACTAGGGTTAGGGTTTCAAACTAGGGTTAGGGTTTACAGCTAGGGTTTAAAACTAGGGTTAGGGTTTCAAACTAGGGTTACCGTTTCCAGCTAGGGTTTCAAACTAGGGTTAGGGTTTCAAATTAGGGTTAGGGTTTCCAGCTAGGGTTTCAAACAAGGGTTGGGTTTCCGGCTAGGGTTTCAAACTAGGGTTAGGGTTTCATTGTAGGGTTATGGTTTTACAGCTAGGGTTTCAAATTAGGGTTAGGGTTTCATTATAGGGTTTAAAACTAGGGTTAGGGTTTCAAACTAGGGTTTCAAACTGGGGTTAGGGTTCCCAGCTAGGGTTTCAAACTAGGGTTAGGGTTTCAAACTAAGGTTTTAAACTAGGGGTAGGGTCTCCAGATAGGGTTAGGGTTTTACAATTAGGGTTTCAAATTAGGGTTAGGGCTTCATTCTAGGGTTTCAAACTAGGGTTAGGGTTTCCGGCTAGGGTTTCAAACTAGGGTTAGGGTTCCCAGCTAGGGTTTCAAACTAGGGTTAGCGTTTCACTCTAGGGTTTCAAACTAGGGTAAGGGTTTCAAACTAAGGTTGTAAACTAGGGGTAGGATTCCCAGCTAGGGCTTCAAACTAGGGTTAGGGTTTCAAGTAGGGTTAGGGTTTGCAACTGGGGTTTTAAACTAGGGTTAGGGTTTGAAACTAGGGTTAGGGTTTCAAGTAGGGTTTCGAACTAGGGTTAGGGTTTCCAACTAGGGTTTCAAGTAGGGTTAGGGTTTACAACTAGGGTTTCAAACTAGGGTTAGGGTTTGAAACTAGGGTTAGGGTTTCAAGTAGGGTTAGGGTTTGCAACTAGGGTTTCGAACTAGGGTTAGGGTTTCCAGTTAAGCTTTTAACCTAGGGTTAGGGTTTCAAGTAGGGTTAGGGTTTCAAACTAGGGTTAGGGTTTCAAGTAGGGTTATGGTTTCAAACTAGGGTTAGGGTTTCCGGCTAGGGTTTCAAACTAGGGTTAGGGTTTCCGGCTAGGGTTTCAAACTAGGGTTAGGGTTTCAAAATTGGGTTAGGGTTTATGGCTAGGGTTTCAAACAAGCGTTAGGGTTTCAAACTAGGGTTTCAAACTAGGGTTAGGTTTTCAAACTAGGGTTAGGGTTTCAAACTATGGTTAGGGTTTCCACATAGGGTTTCAAACTAGGGTTAGGGTTTCCAGCTAGGGTTTCAAACTAGGGTTAGGGTTTCCAGCAAGGGTTTAAAACTAGGGTTAGGGTTTCAAACTAGGGTTAGGGTTTACGGCTAGGGTTTCAAACTAGGGTTAGGGTTTCCAGATAGGGTTAGGGTTTTACAGCTAGGGTTTCAAACTAAGGTTTTAAACTAGGGGTAGGGTTTCCAGATAGGGTTAGGGTTTTACAATTAGGGTTTCAAATTAGGGTTAGGGCTTCATTCTAGGGTTTAAAACGGGTTAGGGTTTCAAACTAAGGTTTTAAACTAGGGGTAGGGTTCCCAGGTAGGGTTACAAACTAGGGTTAGGGTTTCCACATAGGGTTTCAAACTAGGGTTAGGGTTTCCGGCTAGGGTTTCAAACTAGGGTTAGGGTTCCCAGCTAGGGTTTCAAACTAGGGTTAGGGTTCCCAGCTAGGGTTTCAAACTAGGGTTAGGGTTTCACTCTAGGGTTTCAAACTAGGGTAAGGGTTTCAAACTAAGGTTGTAAACTAGGGGTTGGGTTCCCAGCTAGGGTTTCAAACTAGGGTTAGGGTTTCAAGTAGGGTTAGGTTTGCAACTGGGGTTTTAAACTAGGGTTAGGGTTTGAAACTAGGGTTAGGGTTTCAAGTAGGGTTAGGGTTTGCAACTAGGGTTTGAAACTAGGGTTAGGGTTTCAAGTAGGGTTAGGGTTTGCAACTAGGGTTTTAAACTAGGATTAGGGTTTGAAACTAGGGTTAGGGTTTCAAGTAGGGTTAGGGTTTGGGTTTGTAACTAGGGTTTCGAACTAGGGTTAGGGTTTCCAGTTAAGCTTTTAACCTAGGGTTAGGGTTTCAAGTAGGGTTAGGGTTTCAAACTAGGGTTAGGGTTTCCGGCTAGGGTTTCAAACTAGGGTTAGGGTTTCAAAATTGGGTTAGGGTTTATGGCTAGGGTTTCAAACAAGAGTTAGGGTTTCAAACTAGGGTTTCAAACTAGGGTTAGGTTTTCAAACTAGGGTTAGGGTTTCAAACTAGGGTTAGGGTTTCCACATAGGGTTTCAAACTAGGGTTAGGGTTTCCAGCTAGGGTTTCAAACTAGGGTTAGGGTTTCCAGCTAGGGTTTAAAACTAGGGTTAGGGTTTCAAACTAGGGTTAGGGTTTATGGCTAGGGTTTCAAACTAGAGTTAGGGTTTCAAACTAGGGTTTAAAACTAAGGTTTTAAACTAGGGGTAGGGTTCCCAGGTAGGGTTACAAACTAGGGTTAGGGTTTCCACATAGGGTTTCAAACTAGGGTTAGGGTTTCCGGCTAGGGTTTCAAACTAGGGTTAGGGTTCCCAGCTAGGGTTTCAAACTAGGGTTAGGGTTCCCAGCTAGGGTTTCAAACTAGGGTAAGGGTTTCAAACTAAGGTTGTAAACTAGGGGTTGGGTTCCCAGCTAGGGTTTCAAACTAGGGTTAGGGTTTCAAGTAGGGTTAGGTTTGCAACTGGGGTTTTAAACTAGGGTTAGGGTTTGAAACTAGGGTTAGGGTTTCAAGTAGGGTTAGGGTTTGCAACTAGGGTTTGAAACTAGGGTTAGGGTTTCAAGTAGGGTTAGGGTTTGCAACTAGGGTTTTAAACTAGGGTTAGGGTTTGAAACTAGGGTTAGGGTTTCAAGTAGGGTTAGGGTTTGGGTTTGTAACTAGGGTTTCGAACTAGGGTTAGGGTTTCCAGTTAAGCTTTTAACCTAGGGTTAGGGTTTCAAGTAGGGTTAGGGTTTCAAACTAGGGTTAGGGTTTCCGGCTAGGGTTTCAAACTAGGGTTAGGGTTTCAAAATTGGGTTAGGGTTTATGGCTAGGGTTTCAAACAAGAGTTAGGGTTTCAAACTAGGGTTTCAAACTAGGGTTAGGTTTTCAAACTAGGGTTAGGGTTTCAAACTAGGGTTAGGGTTTCCACATAGGGTTTCAAACTAGGGTTAGGGTTTCCAGCTAGGGTTTCAAACTCGGGTTAGGGTTTCCAGCTAGGGTTTAAAACTAGGGTTAGGGTTTCAAACTAGGGTTAGGGTTTATGGCTAGGGTTTCAAACTAGAGTTAGGGTTTCAAACTAGGGTTTAAAACTAAGGTTAGGGTTTCAAACTAGGGTTAGGGTTTCAAACTAGGGTTAGCGTTTCCAGCTAGGGTTTCAAACTAGGGTTAGGGTTTCAAACTAGGGTTAGTGTTTCCACATAGGGTTTTAAACTAGGGTTAGGGTTTCAAACTAGAGTTTCAAACTAGGGTTAGGGTTTCAAACTAGTTATTAGGGTTTCAAACTAGGGTTAGGGTTCCCAGCTAGAGTTTCAAACTAGGGTTAGGGTTTCAAACTAGGGTTTCAAACTAGGGGTAGGGTTCCCAGCTAGGGTTTCAAACTAGGGTTAGGGTTTCAAGGAGGGTTAGGGTTAGGGTTTGCAACAAGGGTTTCAAAGCAAGGTTAGGGTTTTAAAGTCGGATTAGGGTTTTAAACTAGGGCTAGGGTTTCAAGGTAGAGTTATGGTTTGAAAGTAGGGTTTCAAAATAGGGTTAGTGTTTGAAAGTAGGGTTTCAAAGTAGGGTTGGGGTTTCAAATTAGAGTTAGAGTTTCAAAGTAGTATAATTAGGGTTAGGGTTTCAAAGAAGGGTTAGGATTTCAAAGTAGGGTTATGGTTTCAAAGTTAGGGTTTCAAATTAGGGTTAGGGTTTCGTTCTAGGGTTTCAAACTAGGGTTAGGGTTTCAAAATAAGTTTTAAAACTAGTTTTAGGGTTTCCAGATAGGGTTAGGGTATTACAATTAGGGTTTCAAATTAGGGTTAGGGCTTCATTCTAGGGTTTAAAACGGGTTAGGGTTTCAAACTAAGGTTTTAAACTAGGGGTAGGGTTCCCAGCTAGGGTTACAAACTAGGGTTAGGGTTTCCACATAGGGTTTCAAACTAGGGTTAGGGTTTCCGGCTAGGGTCTCAAACTAGGGTTAGGGTTCCCAGCTAGGGTTTCAAACTAGGGTTAGGGTATTACAATTAGGGTTTCAAATTAGGGTTAGGGCTTCATTCTAGGGTTTAAAACGGGTTAGGGTTTCAAACTAAGGTTTTAAACTAGGGGTAGGGTTCCCAGCTAGGGTTACAAACTAGGGTTAGGGTTTCCACATAGGGTTTCAAACTAGGGTTAGGGTTTCCGGCTAGGGTCTCAAACTAGGGTTAGGGTTCCCAGCTAGGGTTTCAAACTAGGGTTAGGGTTTCACTCTAGGGTTTCAAACTAAGGTTGTAAACTAGGGGTAGGGTTCCCAGCTAGGGTTTCAAACTAGGGTTAGGGTTTCAAGTAGGGTTAGGGTTTGCAACTAGGGTTTTAAACTAGGGTTAGGGTTTGAAACTAGGGTTAGGGTTTCAAGTAGGGTTAGGGTTTGGGTTTGCAACTAGGGTTTCGAACTAGGGTTAGGGTTTCCAGTTAAGCTTTTAACCTAGGGTTAGGGTTTCAAGTAGGGATAGGGTTTCAAACTAGGGTTAGGGTTTCCAGCTAGGGTTAGGGTTTACGGCTAGGGTTTCAAACAAGAGTTAGGGTTTCAAACTAGGGTTAGGTTTTCAAACTAGGGTTAGGTTTTCAAACTAGGGTTAGGGTTTCCACATAGGGTTTCAAACTAGGGTTAGGGTTTCTGGCTAGGGTTTCAAACTAGGGTTAGGGTTTCAAACTAGGGTTAGGGTTTACGGCTAGGGTTTCAAACAAGAGTTAGGGTTTCAAACTAGGGTTAGGTTTTCAAACTAGGGTTAGGTTTTCAAACTAGGGTTAGGGTTTCAAACTAGGGTTAGGGTTTCCACATAGGGTTTCAAACTAGGGTTAGGGTTTCCAGCTAGGGTTTCAAACTAGAGTTAGGGTTTCCATTTAGGGTTTAGAACTAGGGCTAGGGTTTCAAACTAGGGGTAGGGTACCCAGCCAGGGTTGCAAACTAGGGTTATGGTTTCCCCATAGGGTTTCAAACTAGGGTTAGGGTTTCCGGCTAGGGTTTCAAACTAGGGTTAGGGTTCCCAGCTAGGGTTTCAAACTAGGGTTAGGGTTTCACTCTAGGGTTTCAAACTAGGGTTAGGGTTCCCAGCTAGGGTTTCAAACTAGGGTTAGGGTTTCCAGCTAGGGTTTCAAACTAGGGTTAGGGTTCCCAGCTAGGGTTTCAAACTAGGGTTAGGTTTTCAAACTAGGGTTAGGTTTTCAAACTAGGGTTAGGGTTTCAAACTAGGGTTAGGGTTTCCACATAGGGTTTCAAACTAGGATTAGGGTTTCCAGCTAGGGTTTCAAACTAGGGTTAGGGTTTCCAGCTAGGGTTTCAAACTAGGGTTAGGGTTTCCATTTAGGGTTTAAAACTAGGGTTAGGGTTTCAAACTAGGGGTAGGGTACCCAGCTAGGGTTACAAACTAGGGTTATGGTTTCCACATAGGGTTTCAAACTAGGGTTAGGGTTTCCGGCTAGGGTTTCAAACTAGGGTTAGGGTTCCCAGCTAGGGTTTCAAACTAGGGTTAGGGTTTCACTCTAGGGTTTCAAACTAGGGTTAGGGTTTCCAGGTAGGGTTTCAAACTAGGGTTAGGGTTCCCAGCTAGGGTTTCAAACTAGGGTTAGGGTTTCCAGCTAGGGTTTCAAACTAGGGTTAGGGTTTCACTCTAGGGTTTCAAACTAGGGTAAGGGTTTCAAACTAAGGTTGTAAACTAGGGGTAGGGTTCCCAGCTAGGGATTCAAACTAGGGTTAGGGTTTCAAGTAGGGTTAGGGTTTGCAACTGGGGTTTTAAACTAGGGTTAGGGTTTGAAACTAGGGTTAGGGTTTCAAGTAGGGTTAGGGTTTGCAACTAGGGTTTCAAACTAGGGTTAGGGTTTCAAGTAGGGTTAGGGTTTGCAACTAGGGTTTTAAACTAGGGTTAGGGTTTGAAACTAGGGTTCGGGTTTCAAGTAGGGTTAGGGTTAGGGTTTGCAACTAGGGTTTCGAACTAGGGTTAGGGTTTCCAGTTAAGCTTTTAACCTAGGGTTAGGGTTACAAGTAGGGTTAGGGTTTGCAACTGGGGTTTTAAACTAGGGTTAGGGTTTGAAACTAGGGTTAGGGTTTCAAGTAGGGTTAGGTTTAGGGTTTGCAACTAGGGTTTCAAACTAGGGTTAGGGTTTCAAGTAGGGTTAGGGTTTGGAACTAGGGTTTTAAACTAGGGTTAGGGTTTGAAACTAGGGTTCGGGTTTCAAGTAGGGTTAGGGTTAGGGTTTGCAACTAGGGTTTCGAACTAGTGTTAGGGTTTCCAGTTAAGCTTTTAACCTAGGGTTAGGGTTTCAAGTAGGGTTAGGGTTTCAAACTAGGGTTAGGGTTTCCGGCTAGGGTTTCAAACTAGGGTTAGGGTTTCAAACTAGGGTTAGGGTTTACGGCTAGGGTTTCAAACAAGAGTTAGGGTTTCAAACTAGGGTTTCAAACTAGGGTTAGGTTTTCAAACTAGGGTTAGGGTTTCAAACTAGGGTTAGGGTTTCCACATAGGGTTTCAAACTAGGGTTAGGGTTTCCAGCTAGGGTTTCAAACTAGGGTTAGGGTTTCCAGCTATGGTTTAAAACTAGGGTTAGGGTTTACGGCTAGGGTTTCAAACTAGAGTTAGGGTTTTCAAACTAGGGTTTAAAACTAGGGTTAGGGTTTCAAACTAGGGTTAGGGTTTCAAACTAGGGTTAGCGTTTCCAGCTAGGGTTTCAAACTAGGGTTAGGGTTTCAAACTAGGGTTAGTGTTTCCGCATAGGGTTTTAAACTAGGGTTAGGGTTTCAAACTAGGGTTAGGGTTTCAAACTAGTTGTTAGGGTTTCAAACTAGGGTTAGGGTTCCCAGCTAGAGTTTCAAACTAGGGTTAGGGTTTCAAACTAGGGTTTCAAACTAGCGGTAGGGTTCCCAGCTAGGGTTTCAAACTAGGGTTAGGCTTTCAAGGAGGGTTAGGGTTGGCGTTTGCAATTCGGGTTTCAAAGTAAGGTTAGGGTTTTAAAGTCGGATTAGGGTTTTAAACTAGGGCTAGGGTTTCAAGGTAGAGTTAGGGTTTGAAAGCAGGTTTTCAAAATCGGGTTAGGGTTTGAAAGTAGGGTTTCAAAGTAGGGTTAGGGTTTGAAAGTAGGGTTTCAAAGTAGGGTTGGGGTTTCAAATTAGAGTTAGAGTTTCAAAGTAGGAAAATTAGGGTTAGGGTTTCAAATTAGGGTTTCAAAGAAGGGTTAGGGTTTCAAAGTAGGGTTAGGGTTTGAAAGTAGGGTTAGGGTTTCAAATGAGAGTTTCAAATTAGGGTTAGGGTTTCAAATTAGGGTTTCAAAGAAAGGTTAGAGTTCCAAAGTAGGGTTAGGGTTTCAAATTAGGGTTTAAAAGTAGGGCTAGGTTTACAAAGTAAGGTTTCAAATGAGGGTTTCAAATTAGAGTTAGGGGTTCAAAGTTGGATTCAAATTATGGTTTAAAACTGGAGCTAGGGTTTGAAAGTAGGGTTGGAGTTTCAAATTAGAGTTAGAGTTTCAAAGTAGTAAAATTAGGGTTAGGGTTTCAAATTCGGGTTTCAAAGAAGGCTTAGGGTTTCAAAGTAGGGTTAGGGTTTCAAAGTTAGGGATAGGGTTTCAAATTAGGGTTTAAAACGAGGGTTAGGAATTCAAAGTAGGGCTAGCGTTTCAAAGGAAGGATTCAAAGTAGGGTTAGGGTTTTAAATTAGGGTTTAAAGTAGTGTTTCCAAGTTGGGTTTGGTTTCAAAGTAGGCTTTTGTCTTGCATTGCCCATGAATGAATGCCATACCTCCATGGCTCCTTCAAAGAGCCTTCCCAACACGTCCCTCCTCTTGAGCGTGACTCTCTCCATGGCCTCCAATTTGACGATGACGGCGTCGATCTTAGACACGATACTGCCGATGGAGTGCTCCATCCTGTCCACGCGTCTCACCAGCCTGCCAACGACAACACGCTCGTCACGGCGGGGAACTGGCAACCGCCCACCCCCTTTGGCTCCGGCACGCATTACACTTGGAACTCCTCGTAGGAGACGCCGCCTGAGCTGCTGCCGCGGCGCCGCGAGCTGTGTCCGCTGTCCTCGTCATCGTCCTCCTCAGAGTCGTCCTGGCCGCGTGGCGGTAGGCTGCGCCCGCTACACGCCCGAGTCAAGGAGTTGCGCTCCAGATCCAAGTCCTCCTGCAAACGCACTCGCAGTCATGAACATGAAAATCATTTGGAATGTTTTTTAAATTTCAATCCAAACAAAAAAATATACTTCATTTTTTTATTTTACTCAATCCCCAAATGTTTCGCTTTTTTTGAGCAGATCGCTATCCACTGTATTACAACATTGTTCTTGTTAAATAACTTTTTGCCCCATAATATTCCAACTTTTTTCTTTTAAAATCACATTTTTACTCTATTTTAATCTATTTTTTCATAATATTTCTTTTTCTTGCAATATTACAATACTTTTTGCGTAATATTACACCTTATTTTCCTCATAAAAACTACGACTTTTCTCGTGAAATTACACCCCAAAACATGTTTGCAACATTCTAACTATAGTAAATAAATACATAGATAAATAAATAATTAAAACAAGTAAAATTACCTAAATAAACTTTTTTTTTTAATTCTGGCATTATTGTGACTTTTTTTCTTGCAATACTGCAACAGATTTTTAAAATTCTAATTATTCATACATTTTTTGTTTTATTTTTGTAAGTTACCAAAATATTTGTAAAATTTTGATTTTTTTTCTTGCAACATTAAAACCATAGTCATTTGTAACATTACATTTTTGTTCTCATAAAAATTTAAACTTTTTTCTTGCAATATGTAAATTTTGGGGTAATATTACATCTGTTTCCACATAAAAATTACTTTGGAATATTTGTTAATACTTTACAAAATTACAATTACGACTTTATCCTCGCAATACTAGATTTATTTTTATTTATTCATAATGTTATATATTATTTCCCTTTTTTCCTCGTAATATCACGTAACATACTTTTGTGAGTTTTGTAATCTAAATGTTTTTGGCTGAAACGCCCCCTAAAAAATGTGCCGTTTTTCATTGGACAGTGACAATCTGTGAAATTAAAATGGAGAATGCTGTGATATGTTTCCTCCTTTTTGTTATGTTATTATGAAAATAAAATGATATAAGAAATATCATTATGCAATAAAAAGTCATGAGAAGCAAGTCACAGTGTTAGAATAATGAATAAATGTTTCGAACAAAATATTTATGTTGTTGTTCGCCGTTTTGTTTTGGTGGTTCACAACACTTAACGCATGTCCTCCATTTTGATTATATGACTGCTATCAGAGCCCTCTGAGATGTGTGGCTGATGGTCTTTGTACTAACTCGCTCCTTCTCCAGGTCGTCTCTCATCTGCTGGTGGTCGTGTTCTGTCAGCTCCTGGTCCCTGTCATGGTCATACTTGGCAAAGATGGCCTGGATCTCGGCATCCGTGTGGCCCTTCCTGTGCCAAGGCAGCGCCAACAACCAATTCATATTATACACAATAATCACAAAATTGAAATTGGTGGCATTTTGTGGCAGCTTGATGCCAAGGCAACTGTGATTTAAGTAGCTTTGCATAGACAAAAGTAGTCCTTTACCGCCATCTTGAGATATCTATAGACAATTAGCAAGCATTTTGTGGGAGTCATTTAGTCGTAGATACTCACGGCTGAAAACTAAACTATTAAACTATTGTCAATACATCCCAATTTTTTTCAATGTATAGTATATACATACATGCATACACACATAAAAAATTGTAAGTTTGTTATACAGTGATCCCTCGCTAATTCGCGCTTCAACTTTCGCGTCCTCGGGTGCATCGCGGATTTTTCAGAAGCATTCATAACAAATTAAAAATGAAACAACACAGCCATATCGGCAGCTATATTGCAGAAAGGCGCATTGTTTCAAAGATATGAGTTGACTCGGAGGCATTGTACATACACGCAGGCACTCATAAAAGGGGGTGACTGGTTCCCAGCGTGAGCTCGACCAACGAGGGCACAAGTGGATTTACTTTTTCCACTGTGTACTATATGTGAGCTGACTGGGTGCGCATCATCGCAGCCTCTCGCTAGTCTCGTCCACTATTCAAATGTGCCCTTGATTTAGTCAGAGTCAAGCCGGATACTTTCTCCTCCGTATTTGTAATGATGTGTTTGCTCTAATAAAGTTTTGGAAAACTCGGATAGTACAGTACAACAGCTGTGTTTACAAGTCGTGAACACCGGACGGCACGGACTTAGTGGAGATCACAAGCTCACCCCTTTAAATGCTGCCTCAGTTCATCCAAGTTGAGCTTGCCTCCGGCCCGACGCAGGCTGTCTGAGATGTCGTCCACCGCCGTCTTCTTCAGCCTGAGCTTCATCAAGGCTTTGTTACAACCCTAACAAAAGCACTTTTTTAAGTGGTACGCTCCTTAACTTGATGCTGGCTAAAAAGCAGAACCCCCTTTTACCTTCTTGATGAGGTCGCTCATCTCCATGTCAGACCTCTGCTGAGACATGTCCGCCTTCACCTCAGAGTACGTGTCGTTGATGATGGCCAAGAACATGTTCTGTGGTGAACACGAGATGATGTGTCAGTGGAGAGTATTTAGCAGATGTTTGCGTAGGTTACACAGGTGCGTGCTCACCATGAGGATGAAGAAAATGAAGAAGACAAAGGTGGTGAAGTAGACGGGCCCCAGCACCGGGTTGGCCTCCTCGATCTCGGAGAACTCAAAGTCTCCCAGGATGATGCGGAATTGAGTAAAACTACACAAAAACAGCAACAATTTCATTCAGTACATTTTCCCATACAATTAAAGTATTATTATTATTATTATTATTATCTCAAGTCAACCCAAACATATTTTTTTCCAAGAATATGTTCTATGCAAGCCCACTAGTGTTGAAACAGGGAATTCTGATAATGCGTTTGTAAAATAAGAGTTAATCCACTCGTTTTTAGCCATCTCTCGGGGGGGCCATATTGTCAATTCTGTCAACTAAAAATGACATCACAACTGCTCAGGGCTCAGGTAACGACCAATCATGGCTGACCTGTTTTCTGAAGCTGAGCCGTGATTGGTCGTTACCTGAGCCCTGAGTAGTTGTGATGTCATTTTCTGTCAACAGAAGTGACAAAATGGCCCCCCCGAGATGGCTAAAAACGGGTGGATTTTGAAGCTTAAAGGGAAGTCAACGCAAACATTTTTTTTTCAAGAATATGTAACAAACTTATAACAAACGCAAAATTAATCTGAATGCTGTGTTTCAACTAGTGGGCCTGCTGGGAACATATTCTTGAAAAAAATATGTTTCGGTTGACTTACGCTTTAACTCATATTCCACAAACGCAATATTAATCGGAATGCCTTGTTTCAACTAGTGGGCCTGCTGGGAACATATTCTTGAAAAGAAATGGTTGATTTCAAGGGTTGATTTCCTCTTTAAGGTCACTATTTGAAAAAAATGTACCGAGCAACATGTGGTAGTGTCAGATGTCATGATTCAGGTAATTATTGCTTCAGTGCTGCTGTTCTGGTTAACAACAGAGTTCACAATGGGTATTTACAGCCAATGAATGGTGCACAGGCACTTGAGGAAATAGTATGAGGGCTTGAAAGTATTGCTGTTCTTACATGCTGTCCTGGAAGGTGCTGAAATCGTTGACTTGAGTTCCAAAGAGCAGGTAGGCCAGCTGGGCGTACGCCAGGAAGATAATGAAGAACATGATGGCAAAACCAACCAGGTCTTTGGCACAGCGAGACATGGTGCCTGTCAGCTGACTCATGGTCTTGTTGAAGTTGATAAACTTGAAGAGCTGAGGAAAGTGATTACAATTACAACTACATTCTCGTAATCGTTATTGTCATCAAACAATCAACTTTTTTCTTGTAAATTTATTTTTATCTGAAAAGATTACATCGTTATTCACTTAAAAATAATCTTTCAAATAATGACTTTCTTGCAATATTACTTATTCTTGCAACATAAGGTTTTTTTTGTCATAGTCTTACATTTTGTAAAATCGCAACAGTTAATCAGTAATGTTGCTGCCGTGTTAAAATGCACTGTTAGGAAAGAATCTGTTCAGGTACATACATGTACATTTACAGTTCAAAATCGTTCTGTAAATGGAGTAAATATCAAATTTTTCAAAATAGATAGATGCGGCTTATATAATGGTGCGGCTTATAGTCCGGAAAATATGGTATCTCGTAATAATTGAACTTTTACAATTTTTGTAAAAACAAAAATACCGGAGTAGGCATACCTTAACCCAGGAAAAGAAGACTATGACCGCCACCACATTGTTGAACTGAAGCTGCAGGTTGGCCAGAGACGCGAACGTGGGGTGAGTGGTGTAGTTCTCCAGCAGGGTCTTGAGCAGGTGGCTGACCATGGCTGTTCTTGTTATGTTCATGATGATGGCCACCACACTCAGCTGCAAAAGGAGACCACAATGGACAACTGACAACAGCCTTGTGATGTACAGAGAATATCATCATATCTTTAAACGGTTGGGAGAAATGAAGCAGGTTGGGCAAAGCCAACAAGTCGCATTGTGGTAAATAGTACACTGGGTTCATTTGAGGCCACTATTTGTGGCAACATGATGTAACTAGTGACACATGGTGGTAATTTGTGCTGTTTTGGTTAGCAACAGAGTTAGAAATGGGTAATTGCAGCCATCTAGTGGTACGTACATGTGATAATCCTCTACACTTGAATTTATCTGAGAGACTGTTTGAATGCTGCTGTTTTGGTTAACTACAGAGTTCAAATGGGATTAAAATTAACTCTTTAATACCTTTGTGTGAAAAATAGTGTCTATGAGCAACGTAATTTCTTCGCCAAAAGAACGAGATATAAGTGGACGATGCATCTGGTGAACAATTGGGGTACGCCGTCTATAAAAGGGACAGCCGCGATTGAGGAATAGTCAATAGCACGAGTGGATACGTACAGTGATGAGGAAGACGTCCAGACAATTCCACAGATTCCTGAAATAATGCAGGCGGTGGATGCGGATCTCCAGCGCCTCCTCCACCACGTAGTAGAGGATGAAGAGGCAGAACATGACCTCGCACAGGCCCACAAAATAGTCCCAGCTGGACACATATCGGATAAGACGCACCGTCTGGAACTGCCAGGACGTCACCACACCGCCAGTCGCCGGGAACTCCACCAACAACCTGACAAATATTGTTAGAGTCATTATGCTTGTATGTTTGTTTGGGACACCATTAGGTGTGCTGCTCAGGCAATATACAGTATCATTACAGTTGTAGTAATAAAGATTACATCAAATTAAAAAAAAAAAAAAATCATTCCACACTGATCTTACAACGTTAGCCTTAAAAATAATAGCTTACAGATTGATTTTATTTCTTTGGAACAAAAACAAATACGTGATGTAGACAGTCCAGAACTTCCACTAACAACCCGGGCTAAACTTAGCTCCTCCATTCTATGATTTAAAACAGTTGTGATGTGTCAATGCAATTGAATTCCATGCCACCATAATGCATCTTTTGGTGCCATCCAGGCACCTAGGTGACTTATTCAGTGAATAACAGAGGATATGTCCCCCCCGAAAAAAATCATTGAATATGAGAATATGCGGCAAATGCCAAATTACAAATATGTAGGGGTTCACTTTTGCAATTGTAATAAGAGTGTGCTTTCATGCAGACAATTCTCACCTGACAATGCAGAAGAGGTTGATGTTACCGTTGTAGACAGCGAAGTCGAAGAAGACGGCTCGTGTGCCTCTGTCGAGCCACAGGTGGTCTTTGAGGAAGCGCAGCTGCACCGCCGACTCTTCTCTCGTCCGGGACAGGTCTTGGTAGTATCCCCCGCCGCCGTACTTGGACACGCGACCCCAGTGGCTGCTCCCGTTGGCGCCGGCCTCCGCCACGTGCGTCCACGCCGTCCCGTTGCCGGGCCCGAAGGGGGCAATGTCTTCGTTGGCGCGCGTATAGACGTCATAGCAGTCCGCGAGGACTTGGTCACGCAGGTCCTCGTGCACGCTGCACGAGTCATTGCGGACCTTGACCTGCCGAAGGCGCGGCACTCCGAGCAGGAGGTTTTCGTAGAAGATGAGAGTGTGGTTCTCTGGCAGACTCTTGTTGTTGTACCACACTTCCCAGTACATACCATTGAGAAAAGGCCCCTCTGTGAACTATGAGGATGAAGAGTCATGAGTATACTGCAGTTACAAAAATGCATATATTGTATTCTACATAAAATGGCATTTACATGGTGAGCATCATGTTTTTTTGAAACCTCTCCAATTAAAGTATAGATTTCTAATTCAGGAGTGGGCAAAGCTTTGTGTATTTTTAAAATGGACAGATGGGCCAGGGTATTTGTAGATGAGATGAATGAAAATAGGTCAAATGTGCATGTAAAAAAGTTTATTCTAATAAAAATAACTTCAATTTCATTTTTAAATTGTAATATTAATAATTAATTAGGTTATAAGTAACAAATTATGTAATAAAATCTACTATGCAAAATTATTTTAGTAACATTATATTTAATAACTTTCATTTACAATAAATAAATTAACCCGTTTTTAATTGAATCTTTTTTAAATAACTAAAATTCTACCCTTCAACCAACTATGCAAAGAGATAAATTAATAATGATTTTAAAAAATGGAGAGGGCCCTCGGGCGATACTTTGCCTAACCCTCCTCTATTCAATGGTGTGCTATTAGCTGTTTTTGGGATTGTTGAGATTACAGTATATTGTGATGTACCTTCCAGAAGTCTTCCATAGTTGAAAGGCTCCTAAACGTGACTGCCTCTCCAGGGGAAAGGGGTGTGTCCAGGAAAAGCTGCGACATGACTTTGGTGTAGTAATACATGTTGGTGCTCACCATCCCGTACGTCACTGAACACCATTTCAAACACACACACACACACACAAATATACACCTTTAAATACACAAGTTTCTTTTACACAGAGATCCAGTACACAACAGTCAGGGCTCCAGACTAACTTTTTTTACTGGGGGCACAGTGGCCCCTAACCTGAAATTTTAGAGGCGCAAATTCAACCTGTCCATTTTCAGGTAAAAATTAAAGCTGTAATATAGGCGAGACAGCCATAACGTCTTGACAGGGGTAGGAAGCTTAACACCCTACTCTAATTCCTCCCGCCCTATCGTGTTGAAAGCAATTGTCGCAATTCAAGTATTTTACACAATGCTCATGTTATCTAATTGTGGGACTCCAAGTTGCGGTGTGATAGCTCACAGTTACGTCAATATCCTACTTGACTTGGCTCTGCGTAGGCTGCACAGTTCGATGGACCAATTTTGTGGCATTTCCGTGTGAAAGAGGCTTTCCTCTACACAACAATATAAATCTCTATAAAGGCCCTGATACACCAAACCGACATCGGAGGTCGTGAAGCGTCGTGGCGTCTTTAAGCGCCATCTGATAGGTGTAGTGGCCACCGTCGTAGTGTCGTAACCCGTCTGTAAGCATCTTGGGGGCGTTTACGTAAATTGAATCGGCGTCGCCAGTCGTGACATTTGGTCACTCTGATTGGCTGTTAGCTAGCAAATCAGCGCTTGGAGCACCAACGGGATGTGACAAATGCGAATAAACAGGTGGTCAGCGTCGCTGTCTGTCATTGCGGTGTGTTTTGCCAGCGTGACATGCCGACAGCCGGCCGGTCGCCACAGGGGGTAAGCGTCTCTCACTGTTGGTGAACGTCGTTTTGGTGTATCAGGGCCTTAAAAGAGAGCAACTTCTCCTGCTCTGCATGGTAGGCTATGATGTGCCAGGAAACATTTTCCTGAGCCGCCCATAACCACAAAATGGCATTTTGTTTTACTGAAGCAGCAAAAAGAAAAGAAAAAAATGTAACCGTGATCATCCGGCACACTTGAAATACATATGCTCTCAATTTTCTGGCCAGTCGGGTAATATAATTCCTGTGCTACATTATTCCGTCTGCTCAACTCATTAATGGTGATTTTTGTACTGTTTTCTAGGTCACCAGTGGAATTTCAGGTGTGAATCGGTTACTTACGGATGCAAACGGTAATGAGGAAGGCGATGTAGGTGAGCATCTCTCTCAAAACATTCCACAAGTAGCGTTCTCGACTGCTGTTGTTGTCCTCCATCAACTCCGTGCCCCACAGAACTGTAATGGGTGGTGACAAAGTACAGTTTTGTAGGGGTCCCTACTGGAATTATTGGGTTTGCTATTGTTCTTCCGATGAACAAATCCTTGGGCCTTAACATGCCTGCAAACTCACCAATTTTCTCAAGAGCGTTTGGAATGACACAATATAATGCATTTTAGGGGTTCCCAATACAGTACTCCCACAAAAAACACATTCAGTAGTTTCCCCAGAATATTGAAAAAAAATCATCAAATGGCAATTATACATTGAAATTTTACGTGGATAGTTTTGATTAATCGATTAATTTGGGCACCTCTACTGTTTTTATTTAATATTTACAATAAATCACTTGACCAATATTTATTCGTATAAAATAACGAATACATAATTTCAACTCAGATTTTAAAGTGCAGATAGGGTGTAAAGAGGATGAAGAATGTGTCGTACTTCTAATTTTGTGGAGTATGTGCTTCATACAGCTGCTGTGCTCACGCCTGCCACGCTGCCCTTCATCCCCACTCGGGCTCGGGTAGGCTACTCCACCGTGGATGTTGGGGCCGCCTCCGCCGCCGACGTTGTAGCTGCCCAGACCGCTGCTGCAGCTGCTGTTGCTGGAGACTGTGGACGCCGACCTCCTCCCGGGGCTGGCTGGAGGCCAGTCCGCTGCCATGATCTCGTCGCCGGGCTCGAAACCCGGGTTGTCGCGGCTCCAGGCTTGTCTAGACGGCGAGGACGGTGTACCAGCTGTGAGCCCCGCGGCCGCCGTATCCTGATGCTGCTGCTGCTGGATGTTCTCCATCTCGATGCCCTCGCTCGCCTCGGAATTGTACGGCGAGCGGGCGGTATGCTGGGGTTTTACCCGAGATGATGAACTCATGGTACTCGGGCTACTTTTTTAATCCAAACGCGCATACGTCACAGATATTGGATATTGGAATATGTCACCTCCCCTCCAACAAAAAAAAAAAACACCTCACAAAATGACAAAAACGTTACACGGTGAAACAAGCAATAGTAAAAAAAATTGTTAAAGAAAAAAGTTACTAATCTAACGCGACGTCGTTGCCCAAAAATCCTTCCAACTAGCTTCGCCTTTAAAATGGCTCACGTCGCCCCCAAAATAATAAACACACAAAAAAGATGCCTTAGAAAGCTTTAAGTTGTTGTTTCTTGGCTGTTTTCTTCTACAAACACTACAGAAGACGGTAAATCGTCGTGTTTCCGTGAAAAAGATGAGAGCGAGAAAAGTTTTCTCGTCCCGGGACAGCCATCTTGTTCTTTCGCTGTACACCCCCCCAGCCCGAAAAAAAAAATAAGAAAAAGGAAAACAGTCATTCTCGGGTTACATCAGTGATGGCGTCAAATAAAATCCTGGAAAAATGAACGCAACTCGCCCATTGACACTAAAAACGTATAACTTTGAATTAAACATTTTGGAGTTTAGATTTGTTTTTATCAATTAGTTTGCCTGTTTGGTTGCGTGTTCATATGCATATGCAAAGTGACAAATTGTGGTTAAATAAAGTTCGTGGAGGGTTTGGATGATGTTACATAACGTGTATGTTGCTGACTTGTTACTATGGCAACCAGCCCGATTACAACTATTACAACAAGCCTAGCCAAGCTAAGATAGGGGGGCCAGTATCTTTTTAGCTTTACCCCATGTCTTGGCTTCACCGTGTTAATCAGATCAGCCGTGTTTCAGCCGTGTGACACGTCGGAGATCGATTTAAACATCACGTGATCTATCAAGATGGACTTCATTCATCTATTTAGCACAGTATTCCCGATTGTTTTAACACTTTTATTAAAGTAGCATCTTGATAAAAAAAAAAAGTTAGCAGTACTTTAAAGCAAATTCTTGCATCATAGACGAGCTCCGGTAAAACGATGACATTTTAAAGTGTGTATACAACGACGTCACTACGCATTTACGTCAAAACAGAGCATGCGCAGACCGGACGCAGCCTGGCTATTCTGATTGACATTACATGACGCTTGTTCGGATTGGCAAAAGGAATATCCCACCCCTGTGAATCAGATTGAATTTCCATTCGGATCCGGATTTTTTATTCCAATTGGGGTGTTTATGTTGAGCATTTTCATACCGATTGGTCATTCGGATTCTTTCTAATCGGAATACTTGTCAAATTACATGAAAACGTGAATAAATAGGGGGAAACTAATTATATTTGGATTCTACATCCAAAACTGCCCTAGAAAATGTTGTTGCTACTTTGTTTACGCATTTATTTTTTTTATTTATTATTTTTTTTCAGTGTTATCACCGGGGGATTTATTAAAAAAACACATACCACAAACATGTTATTAAGACACTTAGGAACCGTTTCAAACTGTGAAAAAATACACGCGTTTGTCCCATGATAAATTAACATTTTGTAGAAAGTTTTTTCACGGGGCGTGACCAAAACTTGTCGTCATCGTTCGTGTTGCCCAATGATAATTCTTCATTATTTATTATCACGATTGTTTTGGTTTTTTTTACATTTTTTTATGAAAACAAAACTCGCCACAAGAATGTCACGAAGGAACCTGGGAGTCATTTTAAGTAGTGAAAAAAAAATGCACGATATTGCATATCTTTCTCCCGTGTCGAACAATTTGTAGAAAGTTTTTTGTAGGCGGGACTATAACTGTATCGTCATAGTTGCAGAGTCGCTGATTGGTCAGCTCGCCGCACTTGGGGCCTCCTGCTCCAAAACGCAGGGGTAAAACAATAAATCGAAACCTATCCTTTTAAATTTTCAATCTCTCTTACCTTGCAGACCATAAATCGTCGGCGAGAGAACTGTAAACACCTGGCTGTGTAGTCGCGGTGCACTGTTGCTTCTATTACTACTACTATTATTATTATTATTATTAATATAATCGATTCTGTCTGCATAGATAGGTCTTTAACACGGTAAGTTAGCCTCCATCCTTGTTCATAGCTAATGTTGTGGCTGGCTGTCAAGCTAAATGCTAACTTTAGCCGCATTGTCTCGTCTAACTGCTCGTTAAGAGGAGCTGGCAGCAGTTATTCGCAGAAAACTTGTATTTTTTTTCCTACAAACACTCCACATTACCTGGCAATGAGCAGGATTGTGCTCCCTCTCCCCTGTCTTTTGTTTGCCAGACCGCACAGGACTTAGCAAGTTTAGGATCGACAGTCAAGTTGATTACAAATTGTGGGATTTTTTTGTTTTAATTATAATGAAAAACATGGCATTGAATGCTTTTAATATACCAATTTGTAACTTAGACGTTACTACGGCTGTCCTCGCTTATCTGTTGAGTTGTTGTTTATGTGTCCCCTCCATTTGCATTTCATGTTAAATTTCAGTGACGTTCCTCTCGCATTGTGTAGTTATTCCTGCGCGCTTTACTACAACGCTTATAAAATTTGTTATTTACACGATATTCTTGTCAACGTAACCAGCAAGTGGCCTGAAATAAATAAAGACGACGCCACAAGTTAGCCTAGCTCCGGTGCTAACCTGAGGTAGCGCGGTCTGGGGGGGGGGGGGGGGGGGGTATTTTGTTTATCACACACGGAAGTCGTTAAAATGTCATTTTATTTTTGTTTTTAATTTGGATGATATTGACAAGTCCTGGGGCTGCAGTGTACGGCAATCAATAGAGATGACATAATACTACAGACAGGAGGCTTGTGTTGTGCACGCAGGCCACGACTGTACGAAACGACTGATTAAGAAAAAACACAATTGTGCGGCTAATAATTTCTAATGATCACCCTATTTTCTGCCGCGCCTTGCGTGTATAATATCGATCTGTGCCTTTGTCTCACTTGGTGAACGTGATGTCACACGTAGCTTCCGATTTAGCCTCCATGCTAGAGTCAGCTGTTTGATGCAGGCCTAGAAGTGAGACAAAGAACCTGTGTGTTTTTTTTAAGCTTTTTAATTAAAAGTCTGTATTTTTCCTGCATTAAAAATTTGGAGGTTTCCCCGCCACCTCCATTTTTTTTCAGGCCGCCTTAAACTTCTGACATCATGAAAGTTATTACCTGATCAGCGTTGCACTGGTTGGTTGTCATTTTTAACTGCAATTGCAGTGTTACGTCGACGGGACGGCGCTGTAACTGAAACAATTGGAGGTCGCTTCTAAAACTTGTAACAAATAAGAGGTACACATTTCCCATGTGCAAATGACCAGGATGGTACCGTCTCCGCTTTAAATTGAGCCAGAAAAAAACACTTACACTTTGGAAAATGACATTACACTTACTTCTACTTTTAATTAATGTGGATGAACCACGTTCTAACTAAATCCTGTCTTTCTGCCCCGCAGCACTTAATATTGTTTACCAAAGAAATGGTGATGGAGAAACCAAGTCCCCTGCTTGTAGGGCGGGAGTTTGTGAGGCAGTATTACACGCTGTTAAACAAGGCACCAGACTTTCTGCACAGGTAATGATTGACGTGCACTTTTGCCACTAGTTAGGAGGGTGTTTTCCTTAACTGTTTGATGCTACTTTGTTGTCAGGTTCTACGGGAGGAACTCTTCCTACGTTCATGGGGGTCTTGACCCGAGCGGGAACCCGGTGGAAGCAGTGTACGGGCAATCGGTAGGTCACCAATGACACTTTGCTCTGTCACCATCGGTTGTATGCTAATTTGTACTTTTTTCTTTTTGGTCATCACTTGTTTCTCTTCTCTGGTGACATCACAGAAACGCTAGAGAACAAAGAACAATCAAATTTCATATTCAGTGCCAATCTTTCACTTCTCCACTCCATCCTATTTTCCTATTTTCCTTTCCTTGATGTTACAATTCAATCAAAAGCAAGTTTTGTTGCGTGTCTCATAGGAAATCCACAAGAAGGTCATGTCGCTGCAGTTCAGCGAGTGCCGCACAAAGATCCGGCACGTGGATGCCCATGCCACGCTAAGCGACGGCGTAGTGGTGCAGGTTCTCGGGGAGCTCTCCAATAACGGGCAGCCCATGCGGAAATTCATGCAGACGTTTGTGCTCGCCCCAGAGGTAGGCTTACCACTACGTATCTTGCTCTCTCATCCCTAGCTATGGTATCTGTTTCACAAAATAAATGAACAACATGTCAAAACATGGATCTTTTGAACTCTCATCGCCAGGGTTCAGTGGCCAACAAGTTCTACGTACACAATGACATCTTCCGTTACGAGGACGAGGTTTTTTGCGACTCGGAAGCCGAAATTGACGAGGGTAAGATATTTCACTGCGGCACAATGTTGCCTGATGTTATTGTGCTGTAATACAGCGGTTGGAAGGAGAAGGAAGGAGAGGTTCAGCTCGGCCATGTTTGTTAGGTTTTAGCATGATTTACTTTGTTGTTGTTCTCTGACTGGCAAGTTATCAATGTAATTGTTTTCCTTTCAGAATCAGAGGAGGAAGTTGAAGAGGAGCCAGAAGAGAGGCAGGCATCCCCCGAGCCGCTGCAAGAGAGCCCCAACAGCAGCGCCTACTACGAGCCTCACCCCGTCACGTACGCTCCGCCCTGTTTGTTTTTAGTCACTTTGAGGCGTTGATGTGAAAATTGGAGCCCATTTTGTTTCTCCGCAGTAACGGAGTGGAGGAGTCCATAGAGGAGCCAGCTCCCGAGCCAGAAATTGAGCCCGAGCCTGAGCCCAAAGTCGAGGAGATAAAGTCTGAAGTGGATGAGAAGGTTCTGGAAGAATTGGAGGAAAAAGCTCCCTCACCAGTGCCGGTGGAGTCTCCGCCCCATACACAGGAGCCACCCAAGGTATGTGATAACTCCACTAGAAGCCTTGAAACACATTATTTTATTGATCAGAAGCTCTTCTTAACACATTTTCTTTGAGTAGCTTTGAGTTGTTGTTTTTTTTTCTCCCTTCACTTCCACCTTGCAGTTTATGTAATCCACGTTGTTTTTTCCCTCCCTTGTTCCCTTAGTTACTGTAACAGAAATAAACTCTGCAATGGGAGGATAAATGTGGAGATTTAAATCAAAATTGTTACTAAAGTAGGGGCACTCTTGTAACAGAATGTATCTATTTGTTGTATTTTTCAAGCCATCTCTATTTGTTGGCTTTCTTTTCCACAGAAAGCCTACTTAGAACATTGAAACAGAAAGATGGCAAATGTAGTCTTGCAATGGGAAGGGCGGAGAGAGGTTTAGATAGTAATCTTGGACATGGTGGTACAAAGCCTGATGGTTTGGCAACATACTTTTTAACAGTACTTGCAAGAGAACTTATTTTTTAAGTTAAAATAAACATAATATGGATGTACAAATTTTAATTGGGCAGTTAAATCTCTGCTTCCCCCCCCAAGACCTCCTCATGGGCCTCAGTGACCAGCAAAAACCTGCCTCCCACCGGCACCTCCTCTGGAATCTCACCCCACGTTGTCAAAGCTCCAAGCTCACAGGTAACCATTCTGTGACACATGTCTCTTGAAATTGAACTTCATTCGTCATCCCCAGAAATCCATCTCCAGAAAATATAAGAGTCATACATATTTGAAATTTTACTCGTCCGTAGACCCGAGTCGAAGCCAAGCCAGAGACACAGGCGGTGCCGCTCCGACCCCGAGACCAGCGCACCCGCGATAGACCGACCTTCCCACCGCGAGGCCCCCGACCAGGTACTGACCAGTTTCATTCATTTTCTGCCATGACATTCTCTTGAAATTCATTCAATTTGAAGTGGATGCCCCTTTGTCTTGCTCTCACCACTAGATGGTGTCCCGTCATCGGATGCACAAATGGGAAAACCACACCTGAGTTTTGTAAACAAAGGTAAATTTGAGTCACATTGCAGTTGAAAACGTCACGATTTCTTACCTCCACGAAGGGCAGAAAGCTATGAATTGATTTCCATGAAATGTTGGAAAGGGGACAAACACAATATACAGTATTTCTACAAATAGGTTTTGATTTTCTTTTCTCTGAAATACATGTTACTCTCCGCGATTGTATACAATTTGGATCACATTTTTTTGCATTGAAATCAGAGTGGTGTGCTTTTTTTATTTTATTTTATTTTTTTAACCCATCAAGGCCTAAAGCTCCTGGCTAAACATCTCTCTTAAACCTGAGGTCGTCTTTGGAATCACCCTCGAAAACCTGGAGTTTTCATGGAATTTCAACATCTAGAAAATAAAAAATGTCTGTAGCAGATAGAAACATAATTCCAAAAGAAATTGAAAGCTTAGACATGTGGCTTTCAAACAGGCCCAAGTTTATTAATCGTTACTGTTTCAATCGAAGATGTAAAAATAACTGAATTTATTTATCGTGCACGAGAAGCACTATTTTTAATTTAAAAAAATCGAAAATACCATCCTCTATTCTGTTACAAAGACATCAATACCGTCATTGTCTACAAACATATATCTTAACCATATATCACGCTCGACTGGTTCCACTGGTTAAAAGTCCACAAGCACGTCGTCTTTTTCACTTCGACGGTTTCCGCCAGTTACCGACATCCTCAGAGGAGTCACGAAACTGTTGCGTGTATAATCCGATGCGTTTTTTGGCTCGGAGACTGAGAATTGGATTAAAAAAAGAAAATGACGTACACACTCTCCCGGCTTTAAAGGTAGAAACACACAACAGCGCTCCCGGCTTTAGTGGTAGAAACGCGGATATGCGCTCCCGCTCTTAATGGGTTAAATCTGCCGATAGAGTCCGTTAAGAAAAAAAACGCATCCACATTTTCTGTTGTTTTAATTTTAAAAAAGTATCCGAAAATGATACATTTTTATATGACTAAAAGTTTAGTGAAACAGTGGTTCAATCCAAGTCAATTTGTGACATTTAAAAAGTAAGAAAAGTCTTTTTCACCCCTTTCTTTTGTCCTCCAATAGATACAAAAGAACAAAACAACTTTTGTTTTGTTTTTTGCTTGATTACTCAGCCATGTGGAGTTTCAGCATTTTGGCTTTGGTGGAGGTTTGACAGTGACGTGTAATTGAGGGATATTTCTGCACAAATACATTTTCTCTGTGTTTTCCGTGGCAGGCAGCAGAGGGGAAGGTGAACTCGGCGAAATGGACGGCAGGCGAACCGTGCGCTATCCGGACAGCCACCAGCTTTTTGTCGGCAACCTCCCGCACGACATCGACGAGGGCGAGCTCAAAGACTTCTTCATGAGTACGCCCAAATTGTCATTTAGACGACGCTCGGTGGATGGATTGCTATCATTCACCGACCGTGCATTTGGAGTTGATGTATGCTATAAGTTTGATGTTTTTCCACATTGCAGCCTACGGGACTGTCGTGGAGCTGCGCATCAACACCAAGGGTGTCAGCGGCAAACTCCCCAACTTTGGCTTTGTGGTGTTTGACGACTCTGATCCCGTGCAGAAAATCCTTGGGGCCAAGGTAGACGGGGCATGTATTGACATTTCATTACCCCTTTTACTCACTGGGTGGTGCTTTACTTTAGGTTAGTTATTCCCAACCACTGGTCCTAAATATTTAAGAAAAAGACATGTATCTTTGTTAATCTATTTATGTCAGTGACTCATAGTGTCAGGCACAAAATTAAATGCCCATTCACAAGATGGCAGAAGACATATTATTAATCTGTTTGCCATTTTTGCTTGATGGAATGCCATGAGAGTAAAATAATTTGCCTTGGCTCAATAAAGCTTTAAGTTCACACAAGGGTGCAGCACTGTAAAGACTATGCGTGCACTATTTTGAAAAATAATATAATTGTGATTTTTTTTTTTTTTCTCCCCGCAGGATTGTGATTGCAATTTAATATACATTTTTTTCCATGGTTCTCTTATGGTGGGTTTTTTCCCCTTTTTTTTTTAACACTCGATGATTTCGACCCGGTTTCCACGGAAAAGAAAACAATGGGAGCCGCAAACACTTTTTGACATCTGAAATGAAGATATTAGCGTATTCATTGTAAACTGCGTCAATAAAGTACATATTAAAATGAAACGGATTTACCTCACGACACACAATTGGGGGGGTGTCTTTTTGCAACGAATCATGTTATCGATCCATATTAAACAAACAAGCCAACGTAATCCAGCGAACCGTAATATTTTCACTTGTTATTGTAATAAAAACAAAAAGAAACACAAAACACTATTAGACAGTAAATCGGGGCGGCCATTACACCACATGGCCTCCGCATTCCGCATTGTGTCGCACACACCTGCGGCCGTGAAATCATGCTTTATTTGTGTATTTGCTAATTTCACAGTTTTAAATTGGCTAGAATTGCATTAAAATTACAGATGAAGTAGGGATGGACCATTCGAATCGGTTTGTGGAAAAAAATGAATTCGACCATATTTGGACTTCCGAGGTTTTCGACCGACAGCGACGATATATAATCAAGTTGCATTTGGTTCTGTAAATTTTTATATATATATATTTTTTTTTTTTTTTAAGAAATGATGTCTATTGAAAGTTGTGGCCCGTTTTTTTGGGGTCACTATGGATTCAAAAGAGGTTTTGTTCTTTGTTTTTCGCCTCTTCTGAGATTTGCTTTGTTTCTTTTATTTTAAGATTTGAAACAGTTTTGCACCGACTTCCATAGAAATAAGACACAAATCATTTTCCTTACAGCTACAGGAATGTAAAAAAAGTTTTTCCTCTTATCAAGTATTGTATTTATATTGGTGTTTTTCTGCCGTCCTGAGTGTGCCCTTCCTCCCGCAGCCCATCATGTTCCGAGGCGAAGTGCGTCTGAACGTGGAGGAGAAGAAGACGCGGGCGGCGCGTGAGCGAGAGATCCGGGGCGGCGGCGGCGACGACCGCCGGGACATGAGGCGCAACGACCGAGGACCCGGAGGCCCACGGGGCATTATGGGAAGCGGCATGATGCGGGAACGCGACGGCAGGGGACCGCCGCCCCGGGGCGGCATGGCCCCCAAGCCTGGCATGGGGTCTGGAAGAGGCTCGGGAGGCCTCGGTGAAGGCCGCTTCACAACCCAGCGCCGTTGAGGAGAGCGTGGAGTTGTACCACCGGCTTCACCTGTCATCTGCTTAATTTTTTTTTTTTAAATGGGTTCCATCTTTGCTTTGGAATGTGACGCACCCTGTCGATCTTATTTAGTTTGAGCCGAAGATCCTTTTTTTTTTTTTCTTCCCCTTTCTTTTTGCTACGGCAAGAAATCACAAACTTATCATTTGTACATTTTGCGTGGGGAAAGCAACCAGGAGTCATCTTGTGCCACTTTCGGAGGGACTGAAAGACTAAGTACCATTTAAAAAGAAAAAAAACAGCCCGTTATTCTGGATAAAAGAGATTATCTGCCTTGACTTAACCTTCCATTGCACATTTTCTATGCTAGTTACTGTTGGAAGATGCAAAAGCTGTGCTGTTCCGAAGGGAAAGTCCTGCCTTTTTTCCACCCTTCCCTCTTTCCGAGAGACCAGTGTTTCAAAATTTGCATACCGCATTCGCCAATATGCACTCATGGATACTTTTTTTTTTTTTTTTTTTATGTCGACATGCTCGCTCAGAAAGCCACTGAAGCGACACGACACAAACGGGGCAGGCCTCGCTGCTGTGACCAATGTATACCGAAAATTTACATATTACTGCTGGATGGACAAGATGACCTATTTTTGCCTCGTTTCTAAGTATAAATAATCCAGGATGTTCACCAAATGACAGTATGTTTGGACGTGGGTGGGTGGGGGAGTCAAAGGATACAGAAGAATGGAAGAGTGGCGCTCTGGTTTCTTTTCATTCAAACGTTGTCTCATGTTTTAATTTTTTTTTTCGCCAGCTAGGGATGAAGGACGCCTTTCCTGTCGTCAAAAGTGACAGAATAAATGTACAGCAAAAGTCATAGTTTACTGTTTCGCATTCCTTTCTCTTGATATATAAAAACAACAAAAAACGGTGCCTTCTGCGTTCACCTTCTTCGCTCTTACTAAAGCGATGCCATCTTTGGACTTTGGTCGGATTGAAGTTAATGTTTATGGTCCAAATCCTGTTTTAAGATGTGACTTTTTGTACATTTTCTTTGCTTTTGTTTGAGTTTTGAGGGGCCCACCTGAAAAACAAAAAAGGTTTTTAACATGGCGCCCAACCACCCTAGTTTAATTTTTACGTATTAGAACCTCCAAAAGGAAAAAAAAAACTGTTGAAAAAGATGTGCAGTGAATTATTATAAAACTATGTAAAAACTGTATAGGCAATGTAGGCATTACGATCAGTCAAAAAAATAGTCACCTAATGCCAAGTATAGATGTTGACTTAAATAAAGTGAAACTCACCATTGGAAATAAGTAACGGTCACCTAGCAGTATTTTGTTAGTGTCTGCTTGGTAAATTGTCGTGAATTTGGATTATTGGATTGCTCATATTGAATATTTCCCTGCTTATTTAATTTCCTCCCTTATGGTTCACATTTTTTTTCCATTGCCATCACTGGTACTTCTCTGTGGTGTGACAAAATGCAAAAAAGCAACTGTCAATTTGTTTCATCACCAAAAATTGGGCTGAGTTCCAACTTTTGGAGCTTCCACTTTATATATTTTTTTCCTCTCAGGTTTTCATGTTTCTCAAAATACAATTTTGTAGACCACCTAGCAAATACCTGAGATCACTTTTCTAGCCACATTTGTATTTTTCATAACGTCGCTTACATATTGCGCTTAATATTTTCATTCATTTGCCCTAGAGGAGGTCCTCTTTTTTTTTTTTTTTTTTTTCTTAGTTTCAGCTGGAAAGGAAAATACATGATTTCGTTTTGATAATCTTGCACTGAAAAAGGGGGAAGTGATGTAGCAACAAAATATGGTAATGAGGTCTTCCTTGTTTGGTGGGTATTGCACTATTTGTTTTTGTTTTGTTTTTTAGGGGGGGCACATTTCCAGGGACAATCTGTTAGTTTTGAATGCGACCTCCAAAATTCATCTGAGAAGTTTTTTTCCACTGCTTTAGTTTTTTGTTTTGTGTGTGCGTGTGCGTGGCAGTGAAGATCCACGCTTCATGGATCCTCAAAAGCAGACAAAGCTGTAAATTATTATTTTCCTCTCTGGTTGCAAGTAGACTGGATAGTCTCAGTGAATCATGCCAGTCCTTTTTGAATGGAAATAGACTGTGCTTAAAAACATGATAGCCATCTTTTACTGTGTTTACTTAGCCTTTACTTTACTTAGATTTTTAATTAGTTTCCTTCTTGGTTTGACTTTCCTTTCCATTTTGAATGTGTCAGAGATAATAAACTACTGATATCAGCACCACTCATAACATTACTTGTGTGTTGTGCAGTTTTACTATTAGGGCTGTTTTTTAATTTTTTACAGTGGATTACCCAAAAGTACCACAATTTGGAGTCCAGCATTGTTTTGTGGAGAAATGTCTAAAAAAATATTGCAAATCTCGTGAGCATCTTGGATTTCACTTTTATTTCAGAGTGGTACTGTCACCTAGTGTCTCTTTTTACTGGTTTTACTGGTGCTGGGATTGCAGCCAGACTCCGTGTCTCAAGTTTCATTTTTGTTTCTATAATTATCATCACATCTTGTGACAACAGAATAATACCCATCCTCTTTACTGATTTTCTACACTAGGCTCGCAAAGTGGAATGGAGCTTATCCCAGTTGACTTTGGGTGACAGCCTGTTGCAGGGCAACCATTTATACTCAGATTCACACCAGTAAATTAAGAAAAAGGGGAGAACATGTATAGGCCACACTTCCAGAGCCCGGATTTTAATCCTCAACCGCGTAACTGTAAGGCAGATGCAGATGGAGGCTTATTGAAAGGTATATTAAAAGAAAACCACTCGACTGTGCTCACCATGCCGCCACATATCTCTATTTACTTCATGATTTTTTTTACTCATGTAAAAACATCAAGATCACACACTAAAATAACTCGTACACAAATCAATTAAGTAATTCTTTAGTTATTAAAGTTTAAAAAAACCCAGTAAAATGACATAAAATTATAGTTTTATTAATTCATTCCAAGTCAACTAATGTACCTATATTTCATATTGGAATAGAATACCCTCTTAATGTGGTCCAGGATGACAAATGCTGATGCACCTCTGTCACTTTATTACCTCAGGCACAACCTTATTTCAATTTCCAATCATACAAGAGCTATCGGCTACTAATTACGCCAAAGCACTTCACACATAGATAGTTTTTATACGTTCTTAATATTCTTTAATATCATTAAAAAATATATTTTATTATAATTCAATATGTCATAATGATTGAACATTTTCATATTTTTAAAATTACTTTTTATTATTATCATTATTATTTTTTTAAAAGTCCGTTTTTATTTCATTATGTCCTTTTCCACAATGGCCTTTTTATTTCATACTGCCGTTTTTCAGCACAACGACCTGGTCTGTCAATCAAGTCGCATGAGGCGGAGCCAGTTATGTGATTGGCTGGGCCACGGACAGAATGGCTGCAGCAGCCGAACATTTTTTTTAATCTATTAAAAAAAAAGAAAACAAAAGAAAGAAAAAAAATGAATAATACAGGGTACATGTGTACAAAGTCCAACACAATCAGAAAAGCATGTTATACCTTTAATGCAATTGGTATTTGGTTTTGTGCTTTTATACACGAATAAAGTGTATATTGCGTGGTGAGCACTAACAGAGAGAGAAGTCGTTTATAAACACAAACGATGCCGTGGAATGAAACTGTAGCAGCAGCACGTCGACTGGAGTACTGAGTTAAGTGGAAATGCAGGCAGCTGCCGCCTGCCACATCCTAAACTCTTCAGGTTCAAAGAAGAGACTTACACGATCAATATAAATAGTAAAGTAATAATAATTAAATCACCGATAACAGGCAACCCAGTACAAGTACTAACTAACTAACTAACTAACTAAACTAACTAACTAACTAACGAACTAACTAACTAACTAACTAACTAACTAATTAGTACAGGCTACCAGCGTACATGTACAAAGTCCACAAAAAGGATAAAATATTTTATAAACTGATTGCAGCAGGTATGTTGTTGTATGCCTTTATAGATTTTAATCGTGTATATTGAGCATTAACAAAAATAAGTCGTTTATGAAGTCATACGAACAAAAAGAAGCCGTTCCTAAAACACGTTCGATGCCATGGAATGCGAAAAGGCAGCGGGAGCAGTTCGAATGGAGTTGCGCCATCTCCTGAGAGGAGTAAATGCAAAGGCAAGTGCCCCGATTGAGGCATACATAAGGCAACGGTCGTGGTATAAGAGGAAGCGGTCGCGGCATACAGGGAAGTGACGTAAGACCACCTCGACCCCTGCCGCTGCCACAAATTGCTCTGGTTCTTTCTCGAGGTCAGTGTGTACAATGTATAAATGTACAACAGTAATAAAGTGTACAAATGCTAACCAGCGTCAGTATTTGGTGGCGTCGACGCTGGACTGTTATGTGAACTTCCAGACCTCATCAAAAGTACCCTGCTGCTGTCTCAGGCTGAGGTTGAGGCCTTACGTTACTGTCCAAACGATTTGTAACTTCTCTGAGTAACTCTGAAACTGACTTGTGCGTGTGCGCGTGAACGTGTGCGTGTGCGTGTGGTGTGTGCATGGAAAAATTATTCACATTATTTGTTCATGCCCTCTCAGTTTCTGGTTGGCCAGTTGTGTCGTGCTGTTTTATGTTTAGACGTGATAATAAAAAAATTCAGAGGCATAAGTGTTATTCATTGAGGGATATGCATTAGTGTATTGAAATCAATTATTAGATTTGGGCAAATAAGTGTTTTGTGTATATTTTTATAATTTGGCCCAACATGCCATCTATAGTCGTTATTACATACTAATTCAATGGTTTATTTCTATTTTCTTTTTTGGCCCAAAATTCTTTCCGTATTAACAATTGTTTTGCATAGTTTGTTTATATTTTCTTAGTTTTGGCCCAAAAGCCCTCCGTACATTCTCCCTGATCGTTTTTTGTTGTTGTGTTGACAGTCCTGGCCCTTTAAATGTGCCATTCAATGGGCCACGTATCGCCACGTCCTCGCGCATGCGCAGTCTCCTTCTTCTGCGAGGAGTTCCGGGGTCATCCTGTCAACCTGACAAAATAATTTAGAAAAATAACAACACACCATTGCATACACTTGCTTCCATATCCCCCCACACCCCTCACCTGAATCACGTAGAGGAGACTCCGGAGTGTCGTGGTCGGAGGGGTCGCAAAGGGGACGTCTGCAAAGATGAACTTCATCAGGGGAGTGATGGGCGGGCAGGCAGCCGGGCCGCAACCGACTGGAGCGGAGACGGTATGAAGCTAACCCCGGCTAGCTGCGATTTGCTTTGCATTTGCTCCCTAATACTCCAAATCCGCAATTAAAAGTGCATTTAAACTCCACTTAAAGCTGAACCTTTACGATGACATATCCGTGGCGCATTTAATGAATTAATTAGCCTAGTCTGATCACATTGCCTAGTGCCGATGCTAATGTTGCTAACCTGTCATTTACTGCGTTTGCTACTTGCTGCCTTAATAATTGTATGTCCTTTGAATGTATTTTAATAATACATGAAATGGTCGAAGATGTTGCAAATTTTATATCCTTTTGCTTAATTGTATCTGTAATAGCAATCATGCATGTTTAAATGTTTCATATGAAGTCATTATCAACAATAGAGTGTTATTCATTGAGGTATGAGCAACATTTAAGTATAAAATGCAAACCTTGCTGAATAGGCATACTCACATATTGATCCAATCACTGCTCAATCATTGCTTAATCTGTATTACTTAGTCCAAAATGGTTGACTTGTGTTCTTATTTTGACATTTAGAGGCTTAGTGTGAAGTAAACTTGGCCAACCATATTTTGATGGCTAAAATTATTTTAAGCATACTTTCGTTAGTTTTTATGACGCAACCCACCCAGATATCTTAATTAGACCCATAGCAACGCGCTTAACAACGAAAATTGGAAGAAAAAAAAAAAACATTCGGCAATCTTCGGCGAGTGACGTCATTAGAAGAGCTAGCGACGCCAGTTAGCCATTGTACTGCATTGTTTACTGTCACGTTTGCTGCGTTTTGCATTCTTATCGCGTTTTTCGGCGAAATGCCTCGGCGCTGCGTGGCGATACGCTGTTCACATTTAGGCCAACAGTTGTTAAAGTGGCCAAAAGATAAGAATATGGCACGTAAATGGACCAGTTTGTGTTACAGTTCAACTGGCTTCAACATGTAACTGGCTCCCGATTCCAGCTGTGGCCGTTCGGACAATGCCAGTCCAGTAATTTTGTTTTTCCTGTCTGCAGATTCGTTACAAGCAACATCGAAACTGTTCAACTGCATACCTGTTCAATTATGTAATTATGTAACGTTTACAACTCCCGACTGCCTGCAATAAATCGTTACCATGGTAAAAAATACAAATATAAAAGGCAGAGAGAGCCGTATTTCAACCCGTGACACAATTGGTGGGGAAAAGAAAAAAAAGCCGCCCACCGGAGGGAGCCAATGCTCTATGCATGAACTGGCATGAACTGACGTGACTTTGTTGATGAATGAACATGCCACTTTGCCTTTGACGTGTGGCTCTTAGTGCTATGAGACTATATGGAACAAATAGGTAATATCATCGTGCGTACAGCACAGTATCTAATTTCAAACATTAATGCTTAGCTAATAATCGTAGCCTATTTAGTTTACCATTCTTCCAATGTCAGTGGGTCTCGTCTCCATGTTTGGTGTTCTGACATTCTCATCCTCCTGAGCATCTTGCTCGTACATATACGGTCCAACATGCATTATTCCAACAACCTCCTCTTCCCGCAGCTCTTCAAACACTTGGATCCCCTCAGATAAGTTTGAAATATCGCTTTCTGAGTCAGTTTCCGAGCGGTTTTGTACACTTTCCCCATTGAGCATTGCATAGTCATTCATCTAATTGACGTCGCACTTCCGGTTCGGAAAAACTGCGATTCTGTCAAATATACATAGTAGAAATGATTTCTTCATGCTGTATTTTTTGTATAATGTTTAATTACTTTACTTAGATTTCGTTTGGAATTTTCTGAAGTTACTTCACACTAGGACTTTAAGATGACACCATAATTGGTGTTTCTCATTTTTGGGCAGAAACTTGAGTTTAATAATTAGTAACACATCCTCTGGTTATAGATCCAAAAACTGTGCGACAGAGTTGCCTCGTCGACTCTCCTCGAAGATCGTAGGGATGCGGTCCGTGCTCTTAAATCCCTCTCCAAGGTAAGATCTCAACTGCTAAATCAGGGGTCACTGACCTTTTTGAAACTGATAGCCACTTCTTATGTAGTGTGAGGTGAACTACTGGTAAGCACATCTGCTTCACAACTCTTAGTAGTGTTGTCACAATGCCAAAATTGATGACAAAAATCCATCAAAAGGTCTACCATCAAAAAATTTGATGGTATACCTCCATAAAGTACGTTGATACCAATACTGCAAAGATTAGGCGTATGTTTATTAATTCACAATAATATTGGATAATGGAGGATATTAAATCTCGATATCTACATTACATGATGCCCACCTTAAATGCCAGCTTTACAGATGCCCCACCAGATGTCCCAAAGGTGTTTATCACCCATTACAGTGGTAACAGTCCTCGTAAAAGTGAATACAGCCACCTCGTGAGATCATCTGTTACTTTTAACAGATGTTTGTTCAATACTCTGTGTTTCCTTTTCAAGTGGATGACAGACCGGCTGTCTAGTAGCTCTGGGGTTATTAATTGAGTAAATATTGTTCATAGCTGAAAACAATGAAAGCTCTTTATTATTTACTCCTCTGACATTCCTCATGTCATCAATGAAATGATCAAACATTACTAACATGAGCTAATCATTGCCAGGAGTTGTGAGTTAAATTGTGTTTCCATGAGTATATCAGGGCAAACCGAGTTCTGAAATAGCTTTTAATTGTCTGGTCTGTTGAACCTGCCTGTCTTGAAAGAATTACTATTTGTTTTGTAGAAATATCGAATGGAGGTTGGCACGCAAGCGATGGATCACTTGATAAACATCCTGCAAACTGACAGGCACGTATCAATGCAGCACAGTAAAGGTTTTATGATAGTGACCTGACCAGACTCTGAAACACATGACTTCTGTTTCCATTATTTCCTATCGGACTTATTGTACAACATTGCTGTTCACATTTTTGCTATGAAATCCAACAGGTCTGACTCTGAAATCCTTGGCTACGCTTTGGACACGATGTACAACATTATCTGCAACGACGAGGAGGAAGAGCAAGGTAGTGACCATGTCGCCACTGATTAGAAATATTTGAATGTCATTAAAAAAAAAAAAGTTCAACCTAGGTGTCACCGTCATGTGGACGATCACTCAGTGTGCATTGCTCGCTTCCTGTACACCGACAGTGTGTGTGTTTTAAATGTAAAAGATTGTCGTTTCTCTCTTCTCTTCCATGTCTTAACCTCACAGACGAATCAGAAGGTAAAACTTTTTCTGTGTGCATGATTGCCCCCCTTTTCTTATTACCCTACACCAACAACTGCACACCTCATCTGGACACACAAGTGATCGCTCATTGTTAAAAAAGGCCATCATTAGTAATGCATTCAAAGGCACTTGTGTTGGCGTTGCTAGTCTCTTGAAACTGCACGTCTTCAATGGAACCGTAGAGAGACATTTATCCATCGTTGCCTATCCAGGCAACCTAGGCATTCTTCTAAATATTGCGTTTGTGGAATAAGAGTTAATCCACCCGTTTTTAGCCATCTATGTGGGCGGCCATTTTGTCACTTCTCTGCGGTGCTGTCGTATATTGACTGTATAACTAGTATACAGCAACTTGGACCAGTGCGATATTCCACTTGACTTTGATCTGTGTCAGAGGATCTTCTGTTTGTTGCCAGTTTTGAGGGATCTTCTGTGTGAAAGAGGCTACTGATCCAAATAAGGAGCTTTCAGTATAGCCGACAACTAACTGGGGCTGAGTGCGGCAAAAACCCTCCCTTAATAGTCCTTTATGTATTTCTTTGTGCTTCTTGCACAACCTCACCTGTCATTTCCTCCTCTTTTTTTGTACAGATGAGACTGCCCAGAAGCAGGCAGATGACCTGGGCGCCAAGTTCACAGAAGCCTTCATCCAGGACTCCGAGCATATCACGCTGCTCCTCACCATGCTAGAGGTAACTGCTTTCAAAAGAGATGAGGAGGAATGGCCTTAGCATTAGCATATCGTCACTGTCCTGTGAAAAACACTTATGTCCAATTTTGGAAATTATTTTTAATTTTCATGTTAATGCGATGTCTGTAACGCGGAAACACCTTTCACGAAAAAATAAGAAAATTGAAAAAAATCGCCATAAGTGACACAGGACAGCGATGATATAGTACCACCAATTCTCCCCATACAGTGGCTCACTCATCCAATCACAAATTGCACTCTGTCACCTTCACGGCCTCGGAGACACTTGGGGTCACTACAATACATTATTGCAAAACATTCCTTCCTCTTGTGATTTTTTTTTCTGAAAAAATATGGTACTGTGGCAATCCTGCAGTTGTGTTATGTGTATTGTTAAAGCAGCACTGTGCAAGAAATCGACCTTAATAAAATATTTTCACAACTCTTTTGATGAAGCATTGACTTACAAGTACAGTAGTTGAATGGGACTTCATGCCCTGCGGGGGTCTGTATCGTTTTTACTGGCACAAAGTAACTTTGAGGAGGATGGCATCAACCCTGGCACACAAAAAAATACAAATGTCCTGAATTGCTTTACGGCATACTCACTTCCTCCTTTCGCTATAAGGACGGCTCAGGATTTCACGACACTACTCGCTGGCACGCATGGGAAATGCGGTTGATTTTTGTCAAAACACTACCGGTTTTGTCCACATGGCGCCGCCATAATCAACAAAAACTGGCACATGACACAGTGTTGATTTAAGTTCTCTGTCCCACTGTCTGCGAGGCTGTGAAGGTGTCTGTGGAGGCGGAGACCCAATAGGTTGGTGGGTGAATCATTCACTTAAAGCGGAAGTCAACCCAAACATATTTTTTTAAGAATATGTTCTATGCAGGCCCACTAGTTGAAACACAGCATTCTGATTAATATTGTGTTTGTGGAATATGAGTTAAGCAACAAAATCTCCTGTTTTAGCCGTCTCTGGGGGCGGCCATTTTGTTACGTCTGTCGACTGAAAATGATACCACAGTTACCTAGGGACTCAGGTAATGACCAATCACGGCTCACCTGTTTTCTGAAGCTGAGTAATGATTGCTCGTTACTTGATGGGGTTTTTTCAGTCGACAGCAAGTGGCAAAATGGCCGCCCCCTGAGATGGCTAAAAACGGGTGGATTTTACTGTTTAACTCATCTTCCACAAACGCAATGTTAATCAGAATGCCGTTTTTAGACTCGTGGGGCTGTATTGAACATATCATTGCAAATATTTTTGTGGGCTAAAAAGATCACTGTTGAATCTCATTGAACTATTGCTAACCAAAACAGCAGCTGAGGTACATACAGGTATATGTGGGGATCATTACCTTAAATGGAAAGAATCTGCATTACAGCACTTGATGATGCCGGATGGTCTCTTTTTATTTTTTTGACAGGTGGTATAATATTTGATACAAACATCTTTCCACATGTTTTCTTGGTAGGAGTTTGACTTCCACGTGCGTTGGCCTGCTGTGAAGCTGCTGACGGCCCTCCTGAGGAACCAGTGTGTCCAGCTGCAGAGCATCATCCTGGTCAGCCCCATGGGTGCGCTTGTCATTCTTTGTTTTCAGCATCTCCTCTAGGTTTTCCCAGAATATATACAGCATTTGCTTGCACTTGCAGGTGTCTCCAGGTTGATGGACCTGTTGGCCGATTCCAGAGAAGTGATACGCAACGACGTGAGCACTTCATTTTCATTCATATTCATTTCATTTATTTCATTCAGAACCAAATTGACTCTTTTCCCACCCCCGCAGGGCTTGCTGTTGCTCCAGCAGCTGACCAAAGGCAACGCTGCCATCCAGAAGATTGTGGCCTTTGAGAACGCCTTTGAGCGCCTCCTAGATATCATCACAGAAGAGGGCAGCAGTGATGGAGGTACAAAAAGCTCCAGTGCAGGAATTCATATTATTTAAATGGGTACTACCTCTGATATGTTAATGGAATGGGGAATTTGCAGCTTTCTTACTGTTAGCAAGATTTGAATATAGCCTACCTTAGCTCCTCCCTCTGACCCCTGGAGTCTCTGACTAAAGCCACACCGCCATGCATGAGACGTGTAGACGTGGGGCTGCGAGCGCTGATTTGCTAGCTAACAGCCAATCAGAGTGACCAAATGTCATGACTGGCGACGCCGATTCGACATGCGTAACCGTCCCCAAGACGCTTACAGACGGGTTACGACACTACGACGGTGGCCACTACACCAAACGGACGGCGCATTCAGACGGCACGACGCTTCACGACCTCCGACGTCGGTTTTTGGTCTATCAGGGCCTTAAGACGTGACGACCATTGTGGATGAGGTTAAAAGAAAAGTTGTACATTTGAATAATAAAGTACTAATTTATTCCAATTATGATTTTTTTTTTGTTAATAATTAATAATAATTACAATACATGAATCAATGTTGAATGTGTACAATTGTTTATTTTACAAAGATTTTTATCCTCTTCAATAAAAACAACTAACCATGTAATGATAGAAGAAGTGACTTTAAATGAATAAAAGGGAATAAATACCAATTTTAGGGAGAAAAATGCAACATATTTTACATGACTTGTGTAAATGCTTGGTGGGCCATACTTCACCCACTTCTGCTTTAACAATGTAACATTTTCTAACACAAAAAAAAAAAAATCAATTTGGCAATGAGGTTTGTCTTTCTTTTTTTTTTTTCTTTTTCTATGTTTATCGCATTTTTCCTTTTTGCCATCACTGGAACGATTCTAAACTCCAAACACTTGTGGAATTTATTTAGCGGCTCATTGATTTGACGTTTCCTCAAATTTGCCAGCGTGTGCTTCCAATAAAGCTTGTTTGCGTGTCTTTGTTAACAGGCATTGTGGTAGAGGACTGCCTGCTCCTATTGCGCAACCTCCTCAAGAACAACAGCTCCAACCAAAACTTCTTCAAAGAGGGCTCCTTCATCCAGCGCATGAGGCCGTGGTTTGAGGTCGGTGACGACAACTCGGGCTGGTCGGCGCAGAAGGTCACCAACCTGCACCTCATGCTGCAGGTAACAATACAACATCCTTGTTTTTTAATTTTTTTTTTTCATTATTTTTAGATTTATGCTCCATTTTGGATTCTGACAGCCTAATACTCTGTGTTGTGTTGGTTGATCCCAGCTGGTGCGAGTCATGGTGTCCCCGGTCAACTCGCCGGGAGCTACGGCCAGCTGTCAGAAGTCCATGTACCAGTGTGGCCTGCTGCAGCAACTATGCACCATCCTCATGGCCACCGGCGTGCCAGCGGACATCCTCACTGAGGTAAACCGTAAATCTGTAGTCCACAATAGGAGCAGTAGGCTTGTTTCATTTTCAAGTCTTCTGGCGCTGCGTCCTTCCAGACCATCAACACTGTGTCAGAAGTCATCAGGGGCTCACAAGTCAATCAGGACTACTTTGCGTCAGTCAACGCACCATCGAACCCACCCAGGTAAGACGCAGCAATTCAACGGAAGAGTAATCTCCAGCTTCACATATTTATGTTTTCTGCTCTATCTGCAAAGCTCGAAAATGCCACATAATGGCACCAAAGCCCTGGCTAAATAAAGTAGTAATCTCTCTCAAAGAAGTTCAGTAAAGACCACCCCTCCACAAGATGGTGGCAAAGCACAATTTTGGTCGAAATGACACTACTCAACTCACTTCAAAATAGTTCCTTGACACCAAGATGTCACAAAATGGTGGCAACGCTGTATTTTCTCACCAAGTTGGTAGCAGGGATTCACTGTACATCCCTACAATGTCGCCTCCTGTCCTCTCGCCTTGGTCCGTAGACCTGCTATCGTGGTCCTGCTCATGTCCATGGTCAACGAGAGGCAACCTTTCGTGCTGCGCTGCGCCGTGCTCTACTGCTTCCAGTGTTTCTTGTACAAGAACCAGAAAGGGCAAGGGGAGATCGTGGCCACACTGCTGCCCTCCACTATCGACGGTCAGTCGCACGCTTCATATGAGTCAACTGTTATTTGTCATTAGCAGGGAGGCGTTTCATTCGTCTTTTACACAGAGATGCTGCATCAGAACTGTAATACTAGATGACATGTGCCAAGAAACCATTCACTTTTGGTGTAAATTTGAATAAACGTGCAGTACCGCAAAATGTAAATGATGGGTAGCATGCTGTCCACTCATTAAATGCCTATTCCCCTTGGACTCGTTCCTGTACAACATTTACAATGGGTACCTTATTTTTTGAATTTCTATTTTGTTTTTTGCTCTAGCGTTTATTCTCCATCCTTACTCCAATGTATTGATCAACCTGTTGTGTTGTGTGCGTCCCGCAGCCAATTCCATCTCAGCCGGCCAGCTGCTGTGCGGCGGCCTGTTCTCTGCGGACTCGCTGTCCAACTGGTGCGCATCGGTGGCCCTGGCGCACGCCTTGCAGGACAACCTCACCCAGAAGGAGCAACTGCTGCGGGTCCAGCTGGCCACCAGCCTGGGCAAGCCGCCCGTCTCCTTGCTGCAACAGTGCACCAACATCCTCTCCCAGGTAGATGGGCGCCAAGTGGACACTCTTAACGTGTCGTCTGTGCGGGATAGTGTTCTTAGTGCAGTGGTTCTCAAACTGGGGTCCCCGGACCCCCGTAGCTTGGGGGGCCCGCAAAATGATTGTCTATAAAATTGATAGGACAGAAAATGATGTAGTTTTGGATTGTGTGTCATTTTGAAATAAAGAGTATACCTACTTATCGTCACTGACGGAATCCTCATACTGTCAAAATGACAACAAAAAAAACGCCAGCCTGATTACTACTAGATAGTAACAAAACAAGCCAACTTAAATGTATCTAACCTTGCTGTTTTCACTAGTTATTGTCTAAAAACTAGAGGTAGACCGATATGTTTTTCCAGGACAGATACCGATTATTGGTAGTCAAGGAGGCCGATAACTGATATTTGGACATTTCAGTAAAAATGAAAATATTGGTGTCAAAAAAAATATTAAAACTCGTAACTTTGTTTAAATGTCTTCAAGCATATGTTTATGAACTTTTTTTCCGATTCGCATAATGTTGATTTAATTTTTTATATTTTTATTATTAGACTTTTTAACAATATACATCTTTGTTGTAAAATTCTAACAAAGTTCAGGCAGCTCCCACAGTCATCAGCGTGTCTTAAAAAGTTACATGGAAAGTTAAACAATAGCTCCCTATAGCTTTTTACAGTAAATCAATTTCTCCTAAATTTCAAAATAACAGAAATGTTCAAATTTCACTTATCTTTGTTTTGATTTCAAACAAAAACATGAGGTGCAGAGTGTTCCCAGGGTCAGAAGAATCTCTCTAAAGTTAAATCAAAATTTAAATGAATAGTTCATTGAAGTTAACACAGTTTTAAATTGATTTATCATTGGCCATACGAATATCGGCACTGATAATCGGCCTGGCCGATAATCGGTCTATCTTTACTAAAAACATGCAGACGTTAAATACAGACGACATGTATGTCACACAGCTTCAGCAGACTGGCGCAATAGATGGAGTTTTGCAACAGAGTTAAGTTGCGTTCAAGAGCGTTAGTGTAAATAATTTGCAAGATATTCCCCCGATTTGAATTGCTTTATATTAACAAAGTGGGGATGGCTCATTAGTATCAATTTGTGAATAAAATATGAATTTGACCGTATTTGGACACTGGAGTTTTTCGCCAGACAGTGACGATATGAAACAATAAGTCCAGTTTGAACATAAACAATGCATTTCAATACAAGAAAATAAAAATTGCACTTAAATAACAATTGCATTCAAATGTATTACACATGAGAGTTAAATAAAACATTGTACAAATATAAATAAACAGTTTTAACGTGAATGCTTAAAGTTTCAAAGTTGAATAAACAGAAGTTTTTAGGCAGTGATTCTGTCCCAGACTTTGAGAATTACTGCCCTATGGGATTTCGGGGTACAAGTGGTTTTGTTTAGGAGGTGGACCTTGGCATGATTTCTCTCCTGTAAGGGGTCCCTGACCTCAAAAAGTTTGAAAAGCCCAATCTTAGTGGCCAAAGGATGACTGTCATTGATTCGAGCGGTGTCACGTTGTGGTTTTTCAGGGTGATAAAATCAGCCGGCGGGTGAGTAAAGTGCGTGCTACGTGTGTGTGTGTGTAGTTTGAGCGTGTTTTTTTTCTTTTGTCTCGGCTTGGCTTGTGTAGGACGAAAGTCTTTTGGGGGGGGGGAGCCAACGCTATGTGTGTGTGAAGGGGATCTTGGTGACGAGCAACTCCTGGTTCCCCTTTCTATCCTGTGGCTTATAGTCAGGCTACACTGGTGCAAAATCACCCCTTTTGGGCTTTTCAGTTACCGCATTCGTTCATATAGGGGCCCACCACGGCTTTGTTTACTAAGCTGCAGAGGACCAGGACGTCTACTGGCATTTGCAGGACTATAAAGTCGATTTGTGAGGAAGCCATTATATTTACATGTACATATTTATATTGATATTATAATTAGTAATAATTCTTTATTTTATTTTGTTTGAATAGAATTTATAATCTCATGCTATATTACCTTCAAAGGGGGATAATTGCCAGGTCAGGGGGGGGGCCATGGAAATAATCATTCAGAAACAGTGTCGTTTTGCTGAAATGTGCGACATTATCTTTACTCTTGTTGGCCGGCAGTGCAGATACTAGTTAGGACTGCTTAATCAATGAGTTCTGACCGTATTTCTACAGTACACTGACAGCATTTGAAACCTATTCTGGCATACTTTGTTTGTCCAACAAGAGATTTTGTTTGTTTCAATTTTGTGCATTGTGTCCTATTTGGAGACACGTTCAAAAAAGGTGAATTTTGTAAACTGCATAGGTTGTGAAAGCCTGAAAAATTTTGAGCTTGCCGCATGTGGTATGCAGCTTGCAGCTACAGCATCTGGCCTTCCCATTGCTTATTTAAGGCATATTTAGCTGTATTTTCATACGTTTTGTTCCCTACAAGAAGTGGAGTGATTCATAATTTATGAAAGATTATTTAGACTGTATTTAAAAGCATGTCGTGGTTTGTAATGTTAACTTGGAAAATGTCTTTGCCCACCTTTATGCCAAGATCATGATGCTGTAAGACTTGCATGTTTTGCTCAACTTAACCATGTCCGCTGTTGCTTTTTTTTTCTTTTTTTTTTTTTTTTGCTAACCCTATAATAACCTCTTTTACACAGATTCTATCCAGAATACAGAACAGTGACAAATGCTGTCCTTGTAATTGAAAAAAAAAGACAAATTAATTTCGATTTTTTTAAACGGCTTACTTTTTATTTTCATTTTAAAAAAGTTGTAACTATATATATATATATATATATATATATATATATATATATTTATTTTTTTTATGAATACAGAATTTTAAATACTACATCAAAAGAAGAGTACTTTTCATTTTCAGGCAGTGTAAAAGATGCTTGCTTGTAACTAATTGCTGATTTGGGCGGCGGGGAGTAACTACTGATTTAATTAGGCTGCATAGATTAGACTGACCATTCGAAATTTCGGATTTAAAAAAATACAATTCAAGATGTCTGTGTTGTGTTCCACAGGGTAGCAAGGTGCAGACCAGGGTGGGTCTCCTCATGCTGCTGTGCACGTGGATCAACAACTGCCCCATTGCCGTCACGCATTTTCTACACAATCAGGAAAACGTCCCCTTTGTATCCTCAGTAGCTTTGCTCAATCTGACCGTTCTCTCTATGTTCGATTGGCAATTGAAAATAAAAAAAAATGGTCAAATATTATTTTATTGTTTGTATTTTAATCTGAAAAAAAAAGACAAGATTTTTCAGAATTTAATTTTGGTTTCACTTCCAAAATATATGAAATTAAAAAATGGGCCACAGTACTAAGTTGGATTTAAATTGAATTGGTTGTGTTTATGTGACCCAGAAGTTTGGTATCAAACATTAGCAAATCCAAGTTAGCTTTTTAGCCGCCACGATTACTCAACAGAGACGTTTACATTTCTTATGTGCGTAAAAGGTTCTCCTCACTGCTAATATCAGTTATTACCTGTAAGTGTCCTTGACACTTGGGCCTCTGCAGCTCACAGCGCAGATCTCTGAGAACCTGGGAGAGGACGAACGTCTGGTGCAGGGCCTGTGCGCGTTGCTGCTGGGCATCTGCATTTACTACAACGACAACTCGCTGGAGAACTACACTAAGTGAGCTTCTCACCTCTGCTCCGCTTCAAGATCACTTGCGGCTGGAGGTTGTTTTTTTTTTGTGAGTGTGTGATTTTGTGCTTGTGTGTATGCTCGTCGTCCTCCTCAGAGAGAAGTTGAAGCAGCTGATCGAGAAGCGCATCGGCAAGGAGAATTTTGTGGAGAAGCTAGGCTTTGTCACCAAACATGAGCTGTACTCGCGCGCCGCCCAGAAGCCGCAGCCAGTTTTCCCAGCTCCGGACCAGATGCTCTTTGATCACGAGTTCACCAAGCTGGTCAAAGAATTGGAGGGTCAGTACAGGGGGGGTGGGGGAGGGGGCGGGGGGATGCGAGGCACACCTCTGAGGTTTACTTTTCTCCCATCGGAAACCATGCAAACAGAAAGAATCAGTTCCAAACTGCTGCCATCACAAAGTCTTGATTAACTGTACAAGGAAAGTAAGATTTGACACTTCATAAAAGGATTAATACTAACAAGGGTGTCATCATTTAGTACACAGTTTACACAGCACGACACACTTGTTTCTATGCGTCTCATTTGAACTTGCCACGCTTTATTGCCGTCAAACTGCTCCAACGCTTGGTACAATTTGTGCTATCTGTGGCAAGTTTCTCGTTACCGGATCTGTCCTTGGCAAAACCCGCCTTGCAAGATCTGCTAGTCCACCACTGATGAAAACCCCAAACTCCTAGAGCAGATGTTGGCGCAACACCAGGGAAATCATAATCATCTGCTCGAGTTTTTTTTGCATAACTTGAGGTCTGCAGGGTTTATAGTAGGTTTGGATTTTACATTACAGTTAGTTTGTATTTTTTTATTCAGTTAGTTTTAATTACTTTTTGCAGCGTTTCTTTTAGTTTTAACTTTTTTAAAAAAAAAATTTGTTTTAGCGAATTTTTATTTTGATACTATTTTCATTAGTTTTTGTGTGTATATGAAGTAATTTTAACGTGCTAAGTTTTGTTTAATAAAGTAAAGTAATCTACAATTCTCAAATGACTGTTTGATAGTAAATTAATAACAAAAATTAAGTATGCTCAATTAATCATTATTAACCAATTAATAAATGCCTTTTGGGGAAAACAGAAAAATAAAATGCCAACGAAAACCATGTGGAGTTCATCCTTTAATACTTGTGTGATACGCTGTCATTCTTTTCTTCTTTTTGTGCCCCCAAAAATATAAAGCCAAAGAAAAAGCACCAGGTTTCTTTGATTTTTGAAGTGTCTTTTCCAGAATACTTCAAAAGTGATTTGCCTCTCTGGCGTAAACAGGTGTGATAACCAAGGCGGTCCACAAATCCAGTGAAGATGAGAAGAAGGAAGAGGAGGTGAAAAAGACGCTGGAGCAGCACGACAACATCGTCACGCAGTATAAAGAGCTGATCAGAGAGCAGGCAAGCACCTTTTATTGAGAGAAAACTCACATCCAAAGCTTAAGTACTTGTGCGATTGATTTTTGCCTCCGTGGTCAGGATGCCAAGATCCAGGAGCTGAAGGAGCAGGTGTCTTCCATGACCACCCAGACTGAACAGATGCAGGCCACCATGGCCCAGCAGCTGAGCCAGATCCAACAGCACAAGGACCAGTACAACCTTCTCAAACTCAAGTTGGGTATGTGCACCTACCGCACCGCATCGCTCAATAAGTCCAACGCCATCGAATGCTTTTGGTGTGCAAAGTGTTATCAGTGGTATTCTTTAATCCAACCCACTCAACATTTGCAGTATCATGAGTCCTGTAATGTTTCTTAGAGTAAATGAGCAAATTTAGCGCCTAAAATTGGTTGATTCACATTTAAACATTTTTTTTATTGGAATTGTCTTTCACCTACTGTAGTATTTGACGTAATGTATTTAAAATACTTCAGTCGAAAATAAAGTGCGCATTTGTCGACAACAACAAACTCAACATTGGTATGTACAGCTTTTTTAGCAAGCCTTTTTTTTTTTTTTTATACAGTTATTCATTATTAGAAGGGATGGGCGAGCACAAATACCAGGTATTGGTATCAGGCTAATGCAGCCTTTTTCGAAGAGGTTGTCATGATACTTAGGCAAAAAAAAAAACTGACCTCGGCAGCAGTTGCCACAGTTTGACACATGGGCAAATAATCATCTGCATTGGAAAGGTCTTTGTTCACAATTTTTTTGTCGTTGTGCTAAATGAAATTCTATGTATCAAAGTACTAGTGGGATAGGGACTCGGTATCTGAGAGCGTGAATACGTACTGGTATCAGTCTGAAATGATTGATATCAAACACCCCTAGTTATTACCCATTATCGATATCTTTTTACTTTCTGGATATTTTATAAATACAGTTAACTTTTCTATTTTTATTTTATGAAATAATTTTTAATCATAATATACCTGTATGTCATCCTGAAATAAATCATACTTGTTATTATTATTATCATTAACATAAAGCTTTTTTACATACACATTTCAACATTTTTAACAGTCGAGCCTCAGTCGTACGAATGACCTGGCCCATCTGTCAGTGTTAAAAATGAAACCAAAGTTTGTCTAATGGTTTCTCCGTATATGTGTAGGCAAGGAAAACCTGAATCAAGCAACCAACACGCTTGGCGACGGCGCCCACGTCAACGGCATGCAGACCGAAGAAGCGACGCAGCTTCGAGAGGAGATGGAGGAGCTGCGCAGTCAACACGCCCTCCTCCAGACACAGCTGGGTGAAAAAGACGCCATCATTGACTCCTTGGTTAGTAGTGACTTTAGTCTTTGTACACCATCATATGAAGTAAGAGTGAGCAAGGCTAAAATCTTGCCTTTCGGTTTTAATTCAAGATGTCATGTAAATATTACGGTTACCAACGAAAGCCATTTTATACAGATGAATGTACATTTAAGGAAGCCTCAGAATTTTGACAGCCTTAAAGGAGCAATATTATGTTTTTTTTTTCCACCCAGAATGTAAAACATTTCCCAGATGTCCAAACAACATGTTTGTGAAATGCTTTGGTCCAAATACCCTAAGGATCAAGAATTTTTAGCTCATCTTATATATTTGATTGTTCTCTTAGCGGTCTGAAGGGTCTCAGCCAACCAAGGACGCCACAGGAGGCCCGGACAACACAGAACTCATTAAGGTGACCGACACATCACCACTGATGATGATAATCAATGATGATGATGCAACGGTGCATGTGTGGTTTATCGCCATAACTTGGTGCCGCGTGTGTAGGAGTTGGAGCTTCTGAGGAGTCAGGTCCAGTCGCAGGCAGCTGAGATCAGCCAACTAAAGACAGACAATGAGTATCTGCTTAGAGGATCTGAAATGGAGGTAAACACATGGAAATTTAGGATTTTTTTTTTTTTTAACACTTGATATAGTTCCTAATCAAGTTGAACCTCTTCAGTCTACAGGCGCTGCCCCAAGCGGTGACTCCTCTTTGGATGCCACCAAGACTGCCGAACTGGAGAGCAGACTAGCGGCGCAGACGTCCGAAATGGAGAGACTGAAAGTGTGTGAAAAGTATCTCTCACCTTAACTTAAAATGAATCATTTGTTCGCAAAAAAACACCCTGTGTTGCGGAAATCTGTGGTCAACAACAGTTATATATTTTCTTGTTGTTTTTTTGGTGGGGAGTTGCTTTTATATTACACCGTACTTACTGCAATTGCCTGGAATATGGGAAAGGAGGCCCACACTGATGCACGTATGATGTTTTGGTCTGTGGGACCCATGTTCAGTTTTTATCAAAAGAAAAAATGACAAGGCATATCTGAAACCTTCTCTCCATGTTGATAATGCACTGTTATGGGATTTTCTTTCTTTTTTTTCCCCATTGCATTTTCTTTTTAAAAACCGAATAGCACATTAATTCATAAATGTGATCAAACGATTAATCATTGCACCTCTACTTCTTTCCTATGTCATCGTCCACTCTTCAGGAGGAGGTCCAGGGCCTGACGGAGGGCCGGGCGCAGCTTGAGCAGCAGGCGGCCTCGGCCACCAGCTCGGCGGCCATCCTGCAGACGGGGATGGCCAAGCTTGAAACTGACCTGCTGGAGTCCAAGAAGGAGCAGGACGACCTTCTCATGCTGCTGGCTGACCAGGACCAGAAGATCCAAATGCTCAAGAAGAGACTCAAAGGCCTCGGGGAGACGGTATACAGTAGAACTGATGAGATGATGATAAGCTTAGAACTAAGTTTGGCGCTTACTGTGATGTAGGAAAGGGTCTGCCAATATTTCATAAACCTGACAGTCGTGGTAAAAGGCCACTAGATGACTGGGTCACTCTGTTATAAAATTAAACTATAATAGAAGTAAAACCACTTGCTTTTTGAAGACACCTGATGATGATGATGATGATGACAGCGATAATGACAGAGGGTTTCTGCAGGTCATTAAAAATCATTGAATGGATTTGTAAAAATGAAGGCCTTAGATGGCATTTTAAAAAACATTAAATATGATGAAGCATTAATTAAATTAAAACCTTTGGTAGGATACCCATTAGCAATTAGCACCGAGCTAGGTTGCTTTAGCTCTCTAAGGGGTCTGGGTTGTCACTTGGAGTGACTCCAAGTCACTTGCTATTTAGACTGGTGGCTTATTTTATTCAGCAACTCCTGAAGATAGCTCGTAACAACATCATTGGTGTTATTTCTAGCTTGTTTGCAGGAAAGCTTCGTCACAAATGACAACGCGCATCAGTATAAAACTGAATGAGCTAAATAAAGACATTTAGCAATAACCAATTAGAAAAAAATATATATCTTTGTAGAGACCGGGGACTTGTTGTAATTCACAATGAACAAACAGGTCAGGGCTCCGCAAGTTCCTACATGCTCCAATTTGCTCTTAATTTGAAAAGAAAATTGTACTGTTCCTGTCACCAATTAATTCCGTCCGATTAATTATGAATTAAAAAAACAAAACAATTATCAACTGACAGCCATACAGTATGTATGTAAATGTGTTTGCATGTGTGTATATGCAATAGCACATGGTCATTCAATTTGTTTTTCAGTTGCATTAAAAAGTTAGATTTGCTGATACCTGCTGAAACCTTGCGATAACTGTAGGACGAGAAATTGACCCTGCTGTGACGCAGAAAGTGGTTTGGCTGCAATATGAGCAATGGTGCAACACTTAATTCCTGAAATACTCATAAAATGGCACTAGATGATGGTATTGCTCTGTTATGGAAATAAAACTGCTGTACTTGTCCTTTGAAGAAAAGGTGACACATAGGAAAGGATCTGGCAATACTTTTATTAATTCCAATAATACCAATAAAACACAGCTAGGTGACTGTATCGCTCGGTTGGAAGTTACATCCCACCCTTTGAAGACGCTTGATGATGATAACTTAAAAAACAGAAATTGACCTTACTGCAACCTAAAAGAGCATCTGACAATTTGCTATACCTATAAAATATATCAAGGTTGTTGTACAATACTTATAAAGTACCATAGTGCAATGTTAGAAAGGGCGGCCCGGTACCAAATGCGCAGCGGTGGTCAGTGACCCTCGATTTAGAGCAAGATTGGGTAGCCGTTTTAGTTGACCTCCATACTATGTTTCTGAATAAAATCCATGTAACCAGGGAAGACATTTTGTACCCGCAGGTGGACGACGAGGACGAGCTGGACACCAGGGACCAGACTGACGAGGACGACGAAGATGAGGATTAGAAGACGAGAGCACCGGTGTGAGGAAGTTGGACTTTGATATCGAAGCAGGTGTCTTTCTCTCCGGCGGTTGCCACATTTTTTTTCTTCACTTTCCACACAACGTGTACACCTTTTTGGCATCTTGAGTCAAAAAACAAGTCTGTGCGTTCATCTCATAGAGTTAACATGCTTCAAAACAACAAAAGTTAATTTGAACTCACTTGACACATTTAGACACATTAAAAAAGTAGCATAAATACCACATTTAATTGCTCTGCGATATGCTGCAAAAACTGACACAAGATGTAAAAATGGAGAAAAAAAAAACCCAACTATTTTTGTCATTCTGTGTAAACATTTATGAGCCAACTTGAAAGCAAGACTTATGGAAGAATTATAATTGCTGGTAAATTAAATTTTACTAAATCAAAAATTGCGGTTTGTTTGCATTTGTTATCATTATAATCATATTGTCACATATTTGTTTGCGCTGATGGGTGTGTCCTTCATTTTATGTTGCAGTGGCTCTTGTTCAACACTAGAGAGGGGCAAACACCCTCTATTCAAAAAAAGAGTGTGCCAACCATTGCAGTATGTTCTAAAAATACACATCCAGCTTAGTGTCTCCCAACACAGAGCTAATGTATTATTATTTTTGACATGGAGGCTGGAATGAGCTAGTGTCAAGTCAGGAATATGAAAATATATTGAAATAAACATAACGTTTTTTGAATGTGACTCTGAGGACATTTTTTTTTATATACCGGTAAGTAAAACCCCAAAAATATGTAGTCCTGGCAATCACACTTAAAATAAACTTTATTTGGCTGTGGTGTATTTGCAATTTAATTAGAGGTGTGGAATAAAATGTAAAAATGTTTCAACACAAGTTATTCATTTATACACAGTAGTCGGCTGACTTTTTACGAGAAGCATGGTACATCTTGGACGGATTTCCAGCCAGTTGCAGTAGACCAACAAGCATTCACACCTAAGGACAATTTAGAGTCTTCAATGGGCCTAACATGCATGTTTTTGGCATGAGAGGAAGATGGAGTAACCAGAAGAACCACACGCAAACACGGGTAGAACATGCTAACTCTACACAAAAAGGCCAGAGAGTCAAGTATCCCAAACTTGGGGCAAACTTTGGCTACCGTGCTGCCCTATATATATGTAATAAAATCTTCTAAAAATGTTCTTCTGTTTTTATTTAATTATTTGACACCTTTTACAGTGGTGCCTTGAGATGCAAGTGACCCGACCTCCGAGTTGTTCAAGCCATGAGCTGACCATTGTGAGCGCAAACTCGAGACACAAGAGTTACAGAAAAACAATCACATAGAATCCCCCAGCGTACAATGGGAAACACCCGTAGGCACTTGGGCTAACATTTTTCATGTGGTGGTGTCACTCAGTCATTACACTTGAAGCAACGGATATATCAACACAAATTGAGCAGTAGTGGTGATCTGATTTAGAAGGTTAAAGACATTTTTTTTTTTTTTTCAATCGGGAAAGATGATTTGAGATTGGTTTGTAGTATAGTCATTGGATGAGTTCCATTTGTAACGTGTATATCATGTTTTATCTTATTGCTATAGCTATTAAGTGATTAAAATTTAACCTGATAATCCCCCCAAAAATTTTTTAATTAGGGCTTTTTGTTTTATGCTTACATTACGCTTTATTAGTTTTTTTTATTAATACATTTGAATCTCAAAATGTATTTTTTGTGTACATTTGTTTTAAGCTTAAACTTTTTTTTTTTAAACCCAAAAGTGCCCTCCATTTAAAGAGTAAGTTTGAGTAATGAATAGTAATGATTCCAAGCGAGGCCTCGCCCAGCTCTTTCTCCCTGCTTCCCTCCTTCCCGCCCTCCCTCTCTCGGTGCTCTTCCCTCTTCCTCCTCATCCTCCCCCTTCTGCAGCTCTAATCTACCGGACTTGTCAGCGTGTAGCACCGCCGAGCACCATGACGACACCGGCTCTCCGCTAACTGGGAATCCGCTTTCCACGGTGCCAATACGCGGGAGGGGGGAACCGCTGTCCGCCACCACCACCGCATGACCGTCACAAAGGTGAGTACTCATCCGCCGTGGTGTGTTAGGGAAGACGACATCTTGGCCGATGTTAGTAAGCACTTTCGCCCACAACATCCGTGACACGTGCACCTGCTAACTTTAAATGCAGCCCGTTTTATTGATGGAACAATGAAATGAAGACACGTTATTTCAAACAGCATGAATACTTTAATTAGGCAAAACAACTCGTGTCTGGTGGTCGTTGAAAGAGCTCTAAACCATATTTTATGCAGGGGCGTGTTGAACATGGGGGCCTTCACATCATTGTATTACTCAGGCAAAAGTTTATTTTCACCACAACACTAAACTGATGAAGCTTTTAAAATCCGTATTGGGCATACCTATCTAACATGGGGTGATTCTAGTATCAGAGGTTTTCGGGGTGCTGAGCTTGGTAAGATATATTTCACTGTTTTGTACATTTTTACAGGATTTCATTCCCACATGTATTAAAGAGAAGCAGGGGTGTGCTGAGGCCGATGGGGTGGAGTGTACCCGACATCCACCTGAGGGGGGGTTAGGGGGGCATCCACATAATATTAATTGTACCTTTTGCCTTAGTTGAGTAGCGTTTAATTGTTCTTTCCGTCTGTAAGTGTTGCTGGCATCAACAGATGAGCTACAGTGGACCCTGCTATTTGTGGGGGATAGAGACGAGGTCGACCCGGCAAAAGTGAAAATCCGCGAATAATTGACACCCTCTGACATGCAAATGATAAAATGATCGATGTATCTAGCGATCAATAAAAAAAAAACACTTTCTACTGATGTAGTGTAGTTGGTTGCAAGGCAGATATCATAGAGCTCGATTGGATCTGACCCATATGCAAATGAAAAATGTTGTCAGTTCCTGACAATTATTCATTGCTTTTTGAGTAAAATAAAAAGTAACTTAAAAATATGCTTTAGATGATACTATGAAAGCTGCGACTACTCGCTGTCTGATTAACATGCAAGGGACTGACGGAACAGGAAATTAGTAACACTATTGTACATGTATTATGTGCCGTATTTAACTACAAAGTACACATCTGTTTCATAATTGTCTCAAATTGCTCTGTGTCAATTATAGAATACTAATTGACCAATTTGATGCGAAAAGTTGTTTGTTTACATTTGAAGGACCGCTTTGCTTGCTAAGCTTGTACTCACGGTGTGTTCATGACATCCATTCTCTCCTCCCTGCGGGGGTGGTGTTGTTTTCAGCGAGACCACCAGTGGGGCAGATGCTTAGGGGTCCCCATTGTGTGTCCTCGCGCTCTCGTCTCGCGCCCACATAAACAAACTTAAAGACAAAAGAGCAAGCGGTGTGAGCGTGTAATGACCCGATGCTAATACTGTATCCAGTAGTGGGAGGAGTCGGTTTGCGGTAGCACACGTGTGTTGTGTTTTGGCCCATTTGAAATCTGTCGTTAACCAAAACAGCAGCACCATCCGAGGCAAAAACAGTCTCTCGGATGCGCAGTACATAGGTACCTTGGCTTAAGAGTCCGTCAGTGTTCTGCCTAGTTGCTGGTTTCTGCGTAAAAGGCCAAGCCAGGTAAATTCTCGGTCTTTGGCTACAGATTCGATGCGGTAATTGACAAGCGTTCCAAAAAGGACACATCTAGTTGTATTGGCCACTTCAATATTGCACCAAAAATGTTGAAAGTCAGATGGCTAATGTCGGAGAAATTGAGTTTTGTGTAAAAAAATACCTTTTTGGTGAATGTGAAATGGAACCTGAAAAAGTTATAACCTTAATCGGTTCCATGAGCCTGTTTGTAACTTAAAATGTTCATAAGTCAAGGTAATGTTTCCCATTGAAATGAATGGAAATGCAAGTAATCCATTCCAGCCCCAGAACTGAGTTATAATTAACATTTTTTAAACCAGTGTGTGGTTAAAAAAATATATAATGCAATGTAGAAATAAGTGAAGTACACTATTGTGAAGAAATAAAAGACAAAAAAGTGCTTCAGCCCAGCGTTATTGTGCATTAACTTTAACCAAAGGGGTAAAAAGGGAGGAGATCTACAGCTCCTCCATTGAAAAGAGTCTTATTCCATAATAACAATATATTATCTAAATTCTGATTCAAGTGTTTTTTAATTTGTCCTAATTCATTGGTTTATTTTGCCATAACGGTCCAGGGAAACTTGCCTTTTTCTGTTTAGAAAATATATATAAAGTGGGATGTCACATCATTCGCTACAAATTTTGTTTGATCATATTTATATTTTTTATTGCCTCGCTCACACAATCACCAGCGTGCGCTTCCCATTTGTCAGTCTAATAAAGAAGAAAGCGCCAAAGATTCCGTACCGGCCGGTGCCTGCCTTGCTTTGCGTGAGCAGAGCCTGATTACGAAACACGAGAGGGAGAGCACAGATCTTTCTGCTCATGTATGACAAGTGCTTCCAGTAACACTCCCTTTAGCAGTTTCCCTTTTTTTTAGGAGGCATTCTGACTGTTTAGTGCCCTATTGTTTGGCAAAAGTTCAGTTTGTTGACATTGGACCTAGTTCTGCATTCATTCATAACGTGGTTGCTTCTGTTGTGAATGGGTGAATGTATTGTAGGTAGGATTTATATGAAATATGAGTTAAGCAGCAAAATCCACCCGTTTTTAGCCATCTCCGGGGGTGGCCATTTTGTCATTTTTGTCGAATACAAATGACATCACAGACGCTCAGGGCTCAGATAACGACCAATCACGGCTCACATGCTTTCTGAAGCTGAGCTATGATTGGTCGTTATCTGAGCCCTGAGGGTGTGTGATGCCATTTTCAGTCGACAGAAGTGACAAAATGGCCGACCCCAAAGTTGGCTAAAAACGGATGCATTTTGTTGCTTAACTCATATTCCACAAAAACAATATTAATCAGAATGCCGTGCTTCAACTATTGGGCCTGCATAGAACAGGTTCTTAAAAAATATACGTTTGGGTTGACTTCCGCTTTCAGCCAAAAGTCGGTTGCGTGAAAGACCAAAGAACGAGAAACGCTAACGCTACCATTACAGCTCCGATGCACCAATTTTGCCGGATCTCTGCGCAAAAGACTAACCTTTTTGTAAACTCCGGGCATCAGTTTGAACATGTTAGTCAAATACTGATCTATTATCCTTGAGTCAGGACATTTTTTTTAAAGACTGGTGCAGACATGTCCCGTTGCAATAAATGAGTCAAAGGCTTTATGCCACCCCGAGTCGACAGCAAGCTGTGTTGCAGAGTGTGGAGAGGCAGGAGGCGAGTCAGGGACCAACAAATGCTGGACCTCTCCCGACCGGACAGGAACTAATGAATCAATAATTTCAAGCTGAGAAATTATAGCGCACGCTTTCATGTGGGCTCGTAAAAGTTGATTCGTGAGGTGTGTTGTGTGGCAGGCTGTTAACACATACCTGACATTCTCACACTTTGTCCAAGCGATGACTCACGTCTTTAGCTATGTAACGAAAACCCACCGCTACAGACACCCCCCAGCCAAAAACGTTAGAATGCCCATCTTGAACTCCAAATTGCACTTTTTTTTTTCTCCAGCTAAAGCATTTGAAGCAGGAGTTTGGCAAATATTGAACAATTGATCAAAAAAGAGACTTCAATGTGTTGAATACCATGTTCAGTTCAAGTTGACTGTCACACTAAGCATAAAACAAAGAGAATGTATTTATCCATCCATCCATCCATTATCTGTACCGCTCATCCTCACAAGGGTCGCGGGGCGTGCTGGAGCCTATCCCAGCTGTCTTTGGGCAGTAGGCGGGGGACACCCTGAATTGGTTGCCAGCCAATCGCAGGGCACACAAAGACAAACATCCGCACACACAATCACACCTAGGGGCAATTTTAGAGAGTCCAATCAACTTACCATGCATGTTTTTGGAATGTGGGAGGAAACCGGAGTACCCGGAGAAAACCCACGCAGGCACGGGGAGAACATGCAAACTCCACACAGGGAGGCCGGAGCTGGGATTGAACCCACGACCTCTGAACTGTGAGGCGGACGTGCTAACCAGTCGACCACCGTGCCGCCAGAATGTATTTAAAACTGACCAATTTAATAAGCCGATATTAGCTCTTAAAAAAAAGAAATGGTGAAAATTGACAAATAATTGTCTGATTTGAGTTTTGTACTCGCATTAATACATTACAACTAGTGGTGGGCGATATGGCAAAAATATCATATCACGATTTTTAAAATATAAAATCACGATCATGATTTTATCATGATTCTTTTCTTACATAATTTTTTTAGACTAATTTGCACATTTTTGACCATTTTCGTCACGTTAAACATATAAAACATATTTAAAATGTATACAAAACCCTAAAAGAAAAAAAATAGATTTTAAGTCAGATAATTTTTCTGAACATTTGAATAGTGCCAATTTTTATCAAAATGTGCAGTGAATATAAACATAAAAGGTAACATAACGGAAACATAAATACACAGCTCGTAACGCGGGTCTCGTACTTTGAAGAGTCTTTTAAACCCCTCATTTTCCACTGTTTTAATGTGAATCATGTCTTCAGCGAGGTAATAAGTCACTGCCTCAGTTACTTCTTTACACTGCTTGCTTGTTTTTTCATATGGAGTGTCCTTGTTATAAGACTGTCTTACCGTGGGTTGTGTTAGCTTGGAGTTAGCGGCAGCCTCTGGCTACCATGTGTCTAATCTCCGTTTGCTTTGGCTGTCGGCGTAGTTTTTTGGTTGCTCTCTCTGTCCCCGCAAGTGATTAAACAGGTTTGTCGTGTTGCCATCTGACGTCCGAACCGAGTCCCTGCAAACTTTGCAAATAACTGGTTTGCGCTTTCCCCTCCGAGGAAAAGCCAAACCAAATCGACACTGTGGATGTGGAGTTTCTTTTCTGGACCAACTCTGCTTCGTGGTGACTTTCCGCTATAGCTTCCCGCTATTACAAACAAACAGGGAGGCGGGGAGTGTCACATATCGTGCACTGTGCGCGCTGTGATTGGTTGGTCGGGCATGCGTCAGCGCCATAGAGGCAAATTGTATAGAATGTGCCCTGTAGATGATCAAACGATCTTTCGGCTTTATGAGATCGTCAACATGTTAAAGTCCTTAACGATCGAATATCGTCATATCGTCCACCCCTAATTACAACATAGGACAAAGAAATTCAAATGCCACCCACCCTCCCTCGAGTCCCCCTGCCTCTCGAAAAATTAAAAGTAAAAAAAAAAAAGGCAGATTTTTCTCTCTGTTGTAAGTTAAACAAATGCTAAAGGACAAAGTTTTGTCAAACATACAGATGTTCTGCCTTTAATTCATATCAATAAAGCAGTTGTTTTATTCATTATGTATAATGAATGATAATTGCCCGCAAAATCAGGCATTTTAGACCGCAACAATCATAAAAAAATGCCTGCGAAATCCTGGAGGCACTACAAATGGTACTTCTTGTCGTTGTATGTAATCAGACAAAAGTCCTAATTTTATTTGGATCATGATCAAAATTTGTAATGGCAAACAATGGTATCTCTATTTTTCGTTCTGCCCAAGGTACAACCTTATTTTAGCAGTATTCTGCCTCATCTCGTCTTAATCGTCACCGCTGCTCGTGAGGTTGTTCATGACATGACAGCTGTGCCAGAGCGCTTGCGGATAATCTGATGCTACTCCCACGTGGCCCACACAGCCTGAGGATTACCTAAAAAAAATAAAAAAATAAAAATACTGTGTGTTTGCGTGCGTGTGGATTACTTCCATGTCACACATTGGGGTTTAGGTTGGGGTCGTTGTGGGATGGAAGAGAGCACCATAATCAGATCAGATCCTTGGAAGTTGAGCATCAAAATGGTGGATAAAGTTTGTGTCCTTTTGACGCCACTTTTTAAAATTGTGTTTGATGCAACAGAGGCAAAAACACTGGCAAAAAGTCGACAATTTTTACAATTGTCTTTATTAGACAGCAAACTGTTTCCCTAAATAAAATGAATTAATAAATAACATGAATGAATAAAATATTAAATAATTGATCAGTTAAATTTAGACAAATAAAATACACAGATGCTGGATTTAAAGAATAGGAAAAACATGAAGTGTGTCAACTGTAGATTATTAAAAAATATATATTTTAATTAATCTGATTTAGGGCCAAACTTCCGCTATTTCTATTATTTGTTATTGGGAGATCTGAACACACAGTCCAATCAAATGAAGCGTCAATCCCTTTTCCTATCAAGAACCATTCCCGCTTTAATGAAGTCCTCCAATGACCACACTAAGTCTATAAAAAATGCAAGTTAATAAATGTTTCATCATTAGGCCTATTTATGATGAGGCTTTAACTGTTGTCTTACTTATTATTATTTATTTAAACTTTACCTGCTGTTTAGCAGCAGATGGGTCGTCGGAGTGTGATTCATAATTCATGAGGAGAAAAACAAAGATTGACTGTCGTTTGTGTTTGTCCGCCATATTGATTCCAGAGAAGAACCCCAAATCCTATGTTTTAACACATGACAAATGTACGTTGTGTTCTCCTTTTAGATGTCACAGGGCTTTTGTTGACAAATTTCATGTGTTGGCATAAAGATGATAACTCATCCAGGACCTCAACCTTTTTTTTTTTTTAGAGATATATTTTTTACTGATTAAATTTGAACACTTTTTAGCATTCACTTTGGATGTCAAAGTGTTTTATTGTGAAATTTTTAATTCAATGCCTAGTTTATGGGTAAATAAGCACTTCTAGGCTAATGCTACTAATGCAGTGCCTCGTGGCTGCTAGCTAGCGATTTGGCTCAAAAGAGTGGAAAAAAAAGTTGGTAGTAAAACAAAAACGTTTTGCCAAAAAATCTCAACTTTTGCTTTATTTCTCCTAATAGCACAACATTTTTAACAGTTATTTAGTTTTATTTCACTTGTGAATTCACTTTCTTTTTTTTGTGTGGACAGTTTGATTGGACTGATACTAAAGGAAGGAAGGCAAAAAAAGGTAGATCTAAACAAAGGAAGAAAGAATGCAAAATAAAAGGTTGAGGGGATGGAAGGAGGAAGAAATGCAGGAAGGCAACTAGGAATATGGAAAAAGCCATTCTGAGAAGAAGGGAGTTAAGGAAGGAAGGCAGAAAACTACGCTGAAGCAAAAGACAGAAGGATGCAAGGAATGAGTAAAACGCAGTTCTCAGGGATGGAAGAAAGAAAGGCAGAAATATATAAGTATATGTAGCTACAATATAGTGTATATATATATATATATATATATATGTATATGTATATATGTATATGTGTGTGTATGTATGTATATACACTGAATTCCCCTAAAGTACATAGAGTAGATCGCCCAGTGCTATTAGCACAGCTGCTAGCCGGCGCTTCCTGTGTGGGGAGTATCGCAAGACATTAATGCGTTTAGCTGATGGAAGAGATCTGATTAGCGGCTTGTGTGTTGTTTACCAGCGAGGCTCAATGCAGTGTAAAGACCAGCCAAGATAATCTCCCCGGCCTCCCCACCCTTGAGCCGCGGAAAGTGAAACTCACCTTGACAACGGTTGGTATGGTTAGCCTATAGCAGGCTCTATGTATTCAAGGATGCTTGATGTGGGGCAGCACAGTGAAGAAATGGTTAGCACGTCTTCCTCACAGTTTTGTGGTTTGGGGTTCAAAACTCTGCTTGGGTCAGCCTTTGTGATGTTTCGAAGACTCAAAATTGTCCATAGGTGTGAATGTGTGTGAATGACAACCAGTGGCTGGCGACCAGTGCAGGGTTCACCAAAAGTCAGCTTGCATAGGCTTTAGCTCATCCACCAACTTGAGACAATCACAATAGAAAATGGAAGTGTGGGATGGTTCAAACAATGCTGAGTGATTTTAGAAAATATTTTTTTCCCCTCAGTATTGGGATTGCGATTTAATATGCGATTATTTTTTTCAAGACCCTCTTCCCAGGAATTGAAATAAAATATTAGCATGAAATATTAATTTTGTATTTTTATTTTTGATCATGAGCTTTTCATGACAATGTTTTTTCTTACCTTTTTAACAATAGATTCTACAATCTACTTTTTGTTACATTTAGATATGTAAAGTATTTTCAGATATTTTGGGGGGGTAAAATTCTATAATAAAAACTATTCAAATTTCCCCAAATAATACATTTTTTTTATCATTTCAAATCAGATGAAATTCCTCAGTTCTGTCTTTGTGCATTTGAAGAAGTCCATCCATTCAATCCCAGGAATTTATATTTTTTTCAAATTTTTTCAAACATTTTTAGGGGAAAAGAGGGTCTGAAAATGCCTGGTACTGAAGGAGTTAAACGGGAAGTGAAGTAAAAATTTTTCTTTCCAATATTACCGGTATGTTCTCTGCAGCCCCACTAGTCTAAACACATATTCTCATTAAATATTGCGTTTGTTGAAAATGAGGCACAGGCAGCTTTAGTTAAAAAGGTTCTGTCTCAATAAGTGAAAATGCTTTCATGGGATCTTCCATTTTTCCCCCTCTACTCAGGGCTCCACTTCTTCCGTAAGTAGAGGTCACTCACCTGGTCAAACCCCCTAGCGTCCTGCACCCCCAGTCATCATGCTAACAAGTGTTGCACTCAGCCTTGGCCCTGAAGTAGAGGGAGGCAGGACAAGCAATTAGACAGGACTGGCCCTTCAAGATGGGCTAATTTCAAGTACAGTAATACTGCATTACTTCCTGTATATAGTCTTCTTCTTCTGCCACCCCTTTCTTTTGAAAGAGGTTTCTCCCCCCCAAAAAAGCAAACGCTAGAAACATCCTGATGTTCCATTCTTGTAGCATGTAGTCATCGAAAAAATGCCTGACTTCATTCATGGACGAAACCAATTGTAGCATATCCGCTAGTTTCCTGTGATGTGGATCCAATGAGCTATTAGCTGTCTGCTAACATGTTAGCCATGCGGTGAGATCACGCCGCTTATGTGTTAAGATATTCATGGGTGCCAATGGAATGGGCCGCGCTGTACGGGCACGTCAAGTGTATGAAACTGGCGTGGGGGTTGGGGGAGTGGTGAGATCACACTGACATGCTGTACTTTAGTCATCAAAATGATGAAATGGAGCCTTTTATTTCAAGTCTGCAATTCCTTGGCGATCAAGTGGACTACTGTGTTCGTAAGGCGGTGTCACATCTAGGGAAACAGTTTAATTTAGTTGTTGGAGGCACAATGTTCTATTTCCCCCAGCTCCAGGATCCTTAACGGCATCCTCCATGAACCGGGAATTAGCCCACTAAAGTAAGGAGAGACAAACTAAAATATGTCAGTCTCATATATTTTTTCTCTTTTGTTTACAGGAGGTTATTCTTACGCTTTTTGACATTTCAGTGAAATTGGAGATATTGCCACTGCTTCAGAATGTATTTGGTACTGTATTCCATCCTAACATCCACCTAAACATCTAAAAATATTCCCCACAAAGCGGCCAACAACAAATACAAATCTCCATGGTCCCATAGTCTTGCGTCATCCCCATCGAACCAGGAAGTGACCTGCTAACTCGCATATGGATGGACAAACACTTCACTTACCTTTTTTTGAGTCAAGGGTGGTCTGTTCCCCCCGCCCCAGGGTAAAAAAATGGTATGGTCCTCTCATCTAGTGTCAGCCTCCGTGCACTAGGAAATAGCCTGCTAACATACGGATGTACAAATCTCGCTTCCCAAATGTTGCAATTGTTCTTTTGGCATTTAGGTCAAAATAGAAGCAAACCTCCTCTTCTAGAATGCACAGTTTAGAGTCCAGTCCATCTCAGCACCTGCCTAACCCTCTTCCGACAATGAACAAAGATGGCGTTCCGCTATTTAAATTTTAACTTTTTTTCCCCACTCGACGTCAAGGTTGGGATGACCATGTTTTCACTAACAAGTTCATTGTATGTATTTTTTGATCAGGCAAAAGCAAAAAGTTGTCATATTCTATTCTATCCATTCATTTTGGAGAAAATCGGAAAATAAGCGACTCCATGAATAACGCCCCTTGTTAATGAGGAGAATGGCTGCGCCCCCTACCGTTCTATCCATGTTCGGTCGGAGTCACTGGAAGAACCGATTACAAACCCTCCATTGGAAATCCTTGTACTTTTATTGCTTATAACGTCCAAAAACGACGATCAATTGGCACCAAAAATTTATGTGGACATCCCTACTAATGACCACTTCAACATATCAAAAGGATTAATCTCTCCGTGGCTGATTTATATGAGAATGAGGAAATGTGGAAGTGAACAGAGCTACATAGATTTATGCTGGGACGAGCGCACACTGCTTCTTTGCTAAAAAAAGAAAAAAAGAAAAAAGACCACTGCTTCTTTGCTGATCACAGTTAGGACGGGCGAGGCATTTAACACCAGTCAGGATATTTACAGAGACTGAAGTGGGAATGAGTGGACTTGCACATTTATTTGGATGAGGAATGCCCCCAGTTTTTCGAGCGACAGCGTGCCATCCAATGGAACGTAACAGCCGAAATGGTCGTTCCAATGCGGCCACACTCGCCTGTGGAGTCGGATGCGCACGTTCAAGACACCCCTGGTGTTTGATGAGTTCTTACCTCACTCTGACGCCGCTTCACTCTCGCGTCTGCAAGCGGTATCGAACAACGCACGCGACTGCTTGGGAGGCAACCCCGCGACATGAAGACACAGGCTCATGACAGTAAGGAGCTAATGTTGTTGTGCTAACGCATTTTGTTTTAACGGCCTGAAGCTAGTTGCTGCTATTAGCTGTACCGTTATTCTACTGCTAGCCGGGAAGGGAAGGTGGGGGTGGGTAAATAAAGATCCATGCTTGCCTGATTGCTTGCCCGCTGCCAGTTGCGGTCTGCCTCCTGAGAGTTGACACGAGTTTAGCGTCGCTAAATGTCAGAAATATAAGCAGTCGGGGTTCGTGTGCGCATTCCTGCTCTTGTCCACTTCAGCCTGTGTAAGCGAAGAAGCGATCGCCACGGTATTTTTGATTTTGTGGAGGTGATCATGATGACATCACGATTTATGTCAATAAATTCAAACTATTGTGCAGAGCATTTTCATACTTTCAAAGGTTGACGTGGACAAGAATAGTAATGTGCATTTGCATTTTGGTGGCAATCGGTCGCCGTTTTAGACAACAGAACTGACAAAGCGAGCAATATTACCACGCTTGCCTCCCTCCCGTGACGTAGACCGCTGAGACCGAAAAAATAACAAGCCCAGCCCCAAAAAGGGGCGGAGCAATTTGTCGTAAATCTAACCACAAAAAAAGCCCTTAAATCACGACGGAGTCTTTTGGGTGGAGCATTTTAGTACTGATGTCATTTTTACATGCAAACCTTTTATATAAGTGCCAATGTTAAGCTCATCCAAGTGTCTCTTTAAAAATGGTACAGTTTTCTTTCACACAATTTTTCGGCATTTCCTTTTGTATTAACAGAAATAAGTAGTATAATAATCAGCACTGCTCTATGACATGATCGCTTTGTTTTAAAAGACGTCACCAGCAAACTGCATTTACTTTCATTTGGCTAAGTGCTAAGATGCTAAGTGCTTCTGTGTGTGTTTGCGTGAGTGGAGGCTAATAGACTGTAAGGACAGGGCAAGAGGTAGCAAGTCCAAAGAGATGCTCTGTCATCAAAACATCTACTGGACTAATAGCTGGATGCAACACGAGATAGTAAAGCTAATAGCCAGGTAGGGTCTGTGAAAAACACAAAATCTAGTTAGCTAGCTCTGTTCTGTGAGAACACAAACGCTAGTCTTTTGATGCTGACCTTCCGTTGGCCTGGCATTGTTGCTTGTGATTAGCCATCTGACTGTATTTTGACTGGCAAACACCTGCTCTTGTTGCCTTTGTGGGCGTCTACGTTAGGGCTTGGCGATTCAGATTCATATCACTGTATAAACTGAAACACTTCATGGTAACTTCATGGCCTATATATCGTGATACAAACTTAGGTATAGAAATTGGAATGGAAGTATTGGCTTGTATAGTCCTTTGGGAAAGCTAAATTGAAAAAAAAAAGATACAATGTAATTTTGAGAACATTTATTGTGCAAGTCTCAAAAGTCAACATTAAAACTCAACATACGTGGAAAAAAAATGGCGGAAGTCCTATTTTTTGTTTGCGACAGGACCATTCCATTTTCTTCCCCCAGAGGTGGGAGGGAATCCTGCACTACAACTCTAATGGCAAAAAATGTCAAATAAAATAATAAAAATAAGCGTCAAGAAATTTCTCTAACTAAAGTGGAAAAAGTTGTGGATTTACTCTGGTTTACAGAGAATGACGCAAGACAACGGTTCAATCTTTTTTTTTTTTTTTAAACCTTGGGTGGAAGCAAGATATTGTGACTCAAACAGCCTGACATTCATTTAATAAAAGTGAAGATAATTGTGAAAAGTCATATTTGTTTGTCAGTTTGTTAGCTAGCAGGCTACTTCCTGGTTCATGCAGGCTGATGTAAGATGAAAAGACAGTACCATTTTTTTTGTGTTTTGGAGAGGAAACTTTCCTTCATAATTAAAACTACAAAATAATATTGAAAAAAAACATACAGCGCCATATTTCTTGGGTTAAGTTTCCATTTTGTTGAGAATCACGTAAGCTGTTGAACAAACTCTACCATTTGCATTCAAAGGGCAGCAAAATCAAAACATGAAACGTCGCTACTTTAATGTTTACCATTTTTATTTATTTTTTCCCAAAGCAGAGATTGGCATCGTTTTTCATGACAAACCAAATTGTAATAGTCAGTCCGTCAGTTAAATCCATCAGTTGGTCCGTCAATCCGTCCCGCCACACTACCCCCCCAAAAAACAGTCCTTCAGTGACGGACTGAGAAGTCTGTCGTTGGTAATTGCTTTATTCTCATAATATTACTTTATGTTCATACTATTTTGTCTCTATTTGTGTTAATATTACGTCTTCATGCGCTTAAAAAACGGCATCTGTTTTTTTTCTTTTTTTAAGTGGCCTGTAAGTATTTATCTGGAGTGACCGTTGGACTTTGTAATCTGCAAAGCATTATGGGTTGCAACATGTCTGTTTTCCAATAATTGATATGTAATCCATATTTAGATTCCTACTTGAACAACTCTGGTTGAGTTGAGCGCAACAGCTATTGATCAGCTGCCTGCGCTCCTCCCTTGTTTGACCGTGTGAAGGCCACCCACTTCATTTGTCATTTTTTTGTGTTGCCCTCATACTGACCAATCAGCTGACGTTCTCCGCTCTCTGGGCTGTTGGCCTCTTGCGTAACCTTTGGTTTTGACTGGCGGCCTTGTGGACAGGCGAGTGTCCGTGTGGGACTCTGCAAAGACACTGCTGGGGACACATTGGAACTAATAGTACGATTAGGAGGGAAATAGGCTTCTTGAAATTATGAAATTTATTCCCACAATACTATGACTTTATTTCCGTCTTATTATGATTCTGTCCTTGTAATATTTTGATATTCTCACCGTACCAATATTATGACCTAATGCTCGTTGTAACATTCCTATGTACATGTAATGTTACGTCTTTATATCCAGAGTATAAGACTTTATTTTGTTCATATTGTGACTTGATATCTTTGATATTACTGGTACTTCTTTCTCCTACCATTGACATTATAGCCATAGTCCGACGTACTTATCGTAATATTTGGACTTTATTTCACTAGTATTACAACCTCGTTCCCATATCATTACAACATTATTAAGATAAGATAAGATAAACTATATTGTCCCAAATGGGATATTTGACTTGGGCTCACTGCCTGTAGCTACCAGAAAAATACAACACACATAAACATACACACAGACACAAATCAACAGTCTGAAAATTACACATTTCTCAACAGAAATTAGAAGAAAAAAAACACATGGAAATAACATATACCAATTGCCATTAAAAAAATGATAAAGTGCCTGAAAACGATTGTACTCAATTGATTGCACCATATTGAATAAAATATATCATAAAAATAAGTAAGACACGAGTAAAGTGCGGGTATTAAAATGACTCTATTCTCATTTGTTCCCCGCGGTGTTACAACTTTATTGCTGTAATATTATGAATTTATTCCTGTAATATTAAGTATTTAGTACCATAGTTTTATGGCATAATTCTATATTACAACATTATTACTTTAATAGTATTACTTTATTCCCCTAGTCTTGTAACTTTATTCATGTAATGTTACTACTTTATTCCTCAAGTATTATTAATTTATTTTCCTGTGATATTGTAACTTTAATTGATTACAATTTTATTTCTGTACTATGACAACTTTATTCCCACACTATTAAAACTTTATTCCCATAATTTTCAGACTTTATTCCCGTAACAATTTAATTCCCTCAGTATCACAAATGTATTCCTCTCATATAACAACTTTAATACACTAGTATTACAACTTTATTCCCATAGTATTACAACTTTATTCCTGTAGTATTGCAACTTTAATTTCATTGTGTTACAGTTTAATTGCTGAATTATAACATTATTCCCCATATAAAAATTCCTGTATTCTGACTTTATTCCCATAATATTCCAACTTTATTCCTGTAGTATTAAGATTTTATTCCTGTAATATTACCACATTATGTCCGTAGTATTATAACTTTATTCTCGTAATATTCCGACTGTATTCCGAAAGTATTGAGGCTGCATTCCGATAGAATTCAAACTTTGTTTGACTGTTATTGCGATGCCAGTCCCATAACATTGTGACTTTACTATACAAAGACAGCGAGCCTTCATTACCTGCCTCTCTCTCTCTCTCTCTCTCTCTCTCTCTCTCTCTGTCTCTCTCTCACTCACCCCCCCCTCGCTCTCTCTCAAAGGGAGTGTACACACTCGTCTTCCCTGTGCTTGTTCACACACGCGTTTGCCTTCACGCCGACTGTGTGTAAATGCGGCGTCGGTTGTGGATGCACTGGAGATCAAGTCAATGTTTCTTTTCCTCCGTGCCGATTCGATTCGCCCCGGAGACATAACAGATCGTCCGTCAAAGACCCCTTCCCGCTGAGCCCCCCCCTGCCCCACGGTCCCCCTCCTCCGGCCAGGGTGAGTCTCATTCTCCTCCCCGAGCGAGTGCTTTCATGTCCCGGTGTGACAGGTCACTGTGTGGAATTTGGCGTTGACTTATTGATCTTTTTACTCTACTGGTTGCTGAGTCCACAGCTGCACTTTTTCCCCTGGAGTAAAACTCCAGACGGGCTTGGACAAGATGATACGTAATTGTGTGGTGCGAACTTGGGTTGTGTAGTCCTCAAAAGGGATCGCCGCAGGCACACTTTGTAATTGCCTCCTACTGAAGTTGACGCTGACTCTGTCCACAACGATGACGATGACATCATCCGTGGTCTTGAGCCACTATGGTCCGTGGCTTGGATTGGGACATTATATGTGGTCAGCATGTCTGCCTCACAGGTCTGAGGTTCTGGGTTGGAATCTCAGCTGGATTTTGCATGTTTCTGCATACTCCAGCTTCCTCCCACATTTCAAATAATGCAAATGCGATTGCATTTGGACATATGATGTTGGATTGACTTTTTGATTGGGGCAGGACGGTGACTACTGGTTTGCACGTCGGCCTTTGATAATAATGAAAACATAGTGTAATTGTATAATTAAATGGAATGCAAATAATTAAACAGTTTCCGTGATTTAATGTTGAAATTCAATTCATTGTGCTGCTCCTTCTGGTGTCCCCGCGTTGGCCACTGGAGGCAGTCTAATACAGTGACACAGCCTTTTTCTTCTACTACTGCTGTAAGTGATTCACTCGTAATATTAGGAATATTAGTCTTTTTTTCATATGGCTGTGAGTGTTGTTATTTTATCCGTCTAAATGCGTTGTTTCTAAAACCGCAAGTCTCGATGCTAACCTTTACCATGTCAATTGCGTTTTGCGTTGTTTGTTAGCATTAAATTAAGCGGACTTTACATGACTTTCTTCTACTACTGTAGATGACTCAGTAAGATGCTGTACACCTGTGTTAGTTGTTTTGCGTAGAGGATAAAGAATACCCGTCTGTGAGTATTGCATAAGGTTTTAAAACTGCCACTATCGATGCTAATCGTTAGCATGTCAATGGTGTTTTCCATTGTGCGTTGGAATTAAACTAGCAGGGCCTTTCTTTAGGGATGTGTGGTTGTTTTACAAACACAGCATGTAATTCTCTTTGTTTTGTGTTTAGTTTGACAGTAAACATCAACTGGGAGTGTCATTAAACGGCTTGAAGACTTACACATAGCATTAACACACTGTATGTGACTCTACACCAAAAGAAACACCTTCCACATTTCTCCGCTGCTTCAATCAATTCCAACTTCAAAAGATTTACAAAATTCAGGACGCCCATGTTCCAAAAATTCCCACGTTTTCCAGAATTCCACATTTTCCACCCTGAAAGATTTTAAATTCAAATGAATGAGACAAGTTTCACATCTTTACCTTTCTGAATTCAAACCATTCAGCGTCTTTAAAACATCTTTCCACATTCCAATAGTTCCCATTCCCCAAATTCTAGACTTTTCACAGTAAAATTCCCAAATTTTCACAATAGAATTACACATTTACCTCCCGCTTTCACAATTCTTCAAACCATTCCAACTTCAAACTATTCAACTCATAAAGAAAATCCTAGGAACTATTCCCGGTCTCAAAATTCCAAAATGTTCACACACAAAAATTCCAAAATAAGAAATATTTTACATATTGTGACCATCGTGTGAAAATGTCCTATGTAAGTTGGGTCAATTTCACCGTTTTCTTTTTATATCCATATTACTGGTATGTCCCCATGTGGGTTTGTTATTTTTACAGCTATTTGGCTAGTATAAAGTGTTGAAAATGTCTTGCTCTCTTTCATGATACAATGATGTTTAATAAACAAAAAATAAGGAGTTTTTTTTTAAACTTCCAGAGGATATTTGCAAATTTATATTCAAATGATTCCATCTTCAAACTATTCAACTCATTAAGAGCATCTTGAACACTATTACCATTCCCCAATTTTCATACAAAAAATTTAGAGACATTCAATAAATATTTCTCCTTCCACATTTCTTGACCGAGTCAAACCATTCCAATTGAAAGTCTCCCATTCAACATTTCTACAATTCAGTCAATTTCTCAGCATTTCATTTCAGCTCTTTGACATTTTTCAACGGAAATGTAATTATCTTTTTGTTGTTGTTGTTGAGACTCCATTATCACTTGACATTTGTATATACAAATACAAATGTTGTTACTTGTTACCAATCTGCAGTTGAGTAATCCGTTCCAGACTGCTGCTATCTTAAAACACGACATCTGCCAATCAAGCCACCTGCATCCCGCCCTCCACGCTCACTCCTGTATGTGTTAATCATTACATCTCGAGTGCGTTCTCTTCAGCTGTCCGCTTGTAAAAAAAAGACTTATCTGATTGTGGATAAAGGTGGACGCCACCAGTTATTCATTTATGACCAAACGCCTTGTGAAAAGCGCAAAACAGTCACAACTGGAAGCTTCGATGAAAACGCAAAAATTGACCAGTTGACTTGGCCCAACATTCTACGTCGGCGTCCTAGTCATTCATACAGAACGGTAATATGTTGAAAAAGTGGGGGAATCACTTACTTCTATTCACTCGTACTCCTTGAAGGATCTGTTAGATTAGTTTGTCTGTTATCCTGTTCCAAAAAGTCATGATCCCGCTGGTTTTTGTAGGATCAACACGTCTTGACCAATGACCTTCATTTGACCCTGACACTGATCAGATTTTTCCCCAGCGTCCAAACATCTTGGACGTACAGTAGGTGAGACTGTCATCCGCATATGAGCTCACAAACGCACAATAAATATTGTGGATATAGCTTAACCCTTGTACCCTCCTCAGGACATTTTTGCACATTCACATTTTTTTCGTACATGAAATGTTGACAAAAATATTGTTTATGGTGATTTTACTTATTTATTTATTTTGCTCTTTTTTAAAATTGTTTTACTCTGTTGGTGTATTTTGCGTCTTTTGGACCCATCAGTGGATAAAAATGTACAAGCACATCAATGAAATTATTATTTTTTTAAAGTACAAAAATGTCATGATTGGGCCTAAAATGGCGAAAATGGTCGAATTTGGTGGAAAACACTAAATATATCAAATATCACTACTTTTCATCAAAATGATGCGCTGACAGAAAATGAATGATAAGTTATATAAAATCACACTGAGCGCAGCATAACTCCACTCAACACTCAAAACAATTTCACGCATAATTGCACATTACCTGTGGATGAAATAGCGAAGCTTGTGTTAAAAGTATACGCGAGCAACATACGTCACAATCAAATGAATGGGAGCGAGCACCGCCCTTTCAATATATCCCCATGTTTCTGTCTCTTTTCTCGTTCATGTCCTCTTTCTGTAGCAACCTGCGTCTTCCTTTCCTGACACTCCATCTTTTTATGCATTAGAAAAAGTGATGTGCTACATCATAATGTATGAGAAGCCTTAGAACACAATACAGGCTCACAGTTTACATCGCAAGGAGTCTTAATGCTAATTTGCCCAATGTAAGTGAGGGGTGAGTGACCAACTGTCGTTTTTTTGCGATGGTCAGGTCCTAGTCGCATTCGGAAGCAATGCACATAGTGTGACGAGCCTCATGTAATAGCACTGGTAGAGAGGTTAAAAAGTGTGTTTAATGGCAGCCAGTTCAGCTTCTTTATTGGGGGGGGGCACAATGGTGTTGAATGCAGGTATTTGAACTACATAAAAAACATAAATCTGTCAAATAAATGTTGCAAATTTTTGAAATACCGGTATCCAATAGTCACCCTTTTTACGACTTTAGCAGTTTATTTTTGTTAAAAGGATATTCAAAGCGTTATAAATTTCGAAGCTGCCACGATAACAGTTGGCAACTGTACATACCTCATCTTGGGGCATTTGACAGAGACGCAAGGTGAAAGGACAAAGGAGGAAGTTGGCTTTTTGGGTTTGGATTAAAGGCTGCACAAGGACACCGTTGTTTGGCTCGGGAGTGCTGGCCGACAATTGGATTTGAGTTATTGATGTGGGTTAGCGGATCGTAAGAGTGCTGTGTGTAGCATTGCACCGCCCGTTTCAGCGCTGTGTTGACATCACATGTAAACTTTGAACTCCCCGCGACTGTTTGGCCAAGAGAGGAGTGGCCGCCTGTGTACTAGATTATGACTTGCTTTAAATGCGGTATGGTATGCTCTATATACTGCAGCATTAAACTACAGTGCATAGACGCAGATGTGCTGTACACTTCTTTTCTTCTTCGCTCTCTGAGCCAGACGTGGTCAAAGCGTACTGGCATAAATGAATACATCAAGGCTTATTTTTGGTCTTTTTTGATCAGCGAGGAGCCGCGTGTAAAAATAGCCACCTTGGTGTTTTTCGTCATCCGGATCTCAGACGAGCTGCCCGCCCACTGCTGAGACTGCAAGATGCCAGCTTCTATTGCCTCATTACAACCTGATTTTTAAGATGCCGTCTTAAATTGCATCTTGGTATTGCTCTCTATAGTCTTCTTAAGTTTGAGTGGAAAAGGGTAAAAAAACAAAAAACCGTTGATTGGGCTGTTTGCATAACAAATGCAAACATTTGAAAAAGGGTTGCAACAGTAATCATCTATAAAAGACAGATTAACGTTTGAGGGACAATGTGTTAAAATTTTCGGGTATTTTTGTCATAACCGTTTCCACAGAGCATCATTACGGAAGAAAGCCAGACAATATTTGGGACGACTGAGTCCCCCCATTGTTTTTTTGGGTTGTTGTTATATACAGAACAATGTGGAAAAAGCCAGAAAATCGCCAGGTCGACTTGTTAAAAAAACAACCATGTTGATGCCGTTTACACATAACATTTGAGAAAAATCTACTTTTTTCACCCTATTCAGTGCCGTTTACACAGGACAGTGTCAAGGAAAAATTAAGAAATTTGCAGTGCTCTTCTTTTTTCCATTTTGTGTCAGTGCCAATTACACAAAACAGCAACAAATGAAACGAACAAGAAAATTGTGTGGTTGACTTCATACCCCCATCCTTCACGGTACTGCTTATGCAAAACAACCAAACAAAAAAAAGTTGGGAGAGTGACTGGTTGAGTAATTATCCCCATCCATGTCAGTGCCGTATATTTTAACCCTGTCATAGAAAAAAGCCGGAAATCTAGGTGTTGACTTCCTCCCCCTTTTGTGTTGTGCCGTTTATACAGAACAGCATCGCACGAAAACACCAGGAAAATTGCTGGGTCGCATTTTCTCCGCTTCTGCATCTGTGTTGCTTCCAAAGAACAACAACACTGAAGAAAAGTTGGAAAACTGCTGAGTTGATTCTCCCACCCATTCCGAGCAGGATTAAAAAAAAAAAAAATTGCTTTGTCAACTAGTTATCTCAATTGGTGTCAGTTCATAAAGAAAAGTGGCACTGACAAAAGCTGAAAAATAGCTGTGCGACTTCATCGCCCCATTTTGTCTCGTGCCATTTATACAGAGCTACACTGTAAAAAAAAAGACGGGAGATTGTCTGGTTGACCAATTACCCACAGTGTCAGTGCCGTTTTTTTTATGAAGAAAGATGGAAACTTGATCGGTCAACTAATAACCGCCAGCGCTGTTTATACAGAATGGTCATGCAAGAAATCTGTGTAAATGCCAGATTGACATCTTCCTCTGCTCCAGTTTTTTTTTTTTTTTTACAAAGAACAACAACGCATCATGCAAGCGGAAAACGTAGCCGGGTCGACTTATTCCCACATCAAAAAATCCTACCACAATTCTGTGTCTTGTGGACATGGTGATCAGCTACAACATCTTGCTTACATGGTCCTAAAAGCCATTCCCAGAACCCCCTTTTCTTTATTTTATGTCAGTCAACACAACACAGTCCTCACAAGCGTTGGAATGGCTGATTAATGTGATGCCAGTTAAACGTCGGGACGTGCCAAGAAGCGTCTTGGCGTTCTACCTTGGCAGCGTCTCAGCAAAAAGACCTGGCTGCTAGTGGATCGACCCAAATGCTGCCAGGGATTATCGCACGTAGCTCAGTGTAAACAAACCTCTGTCAGGGCACGGTTTTGGTGACGCAGTCGAAAAAGGAGTGGAGTCACTAGTGCTGATTGACCCTTGGCCATATTCAAATAATGGTGTTGCTTTTTATTGTGGAGCGCCACAGTTGGCGTCTCTTTTTACAAGCGACGACTTACTTACCTCCACAGAGGAATGCGTGGAACAAAGTCCAGTATGTTGATACTTAAATTCAGGCATGGATCTAAATAAAACTATCACTCCATTTGATTCAGTAGCTTATAATAGCCAGGATCGCTTTTACCTGGGAGGCTTAACGAATCTCCTCAGCATTGAGGGGAGACATTTCAGCTTCTCAATGGCTACCCGAGGGCGAAAGAAGATAGAGGAGAGTGTAAACTGAAACGTGGTGCGTCACTATTCTTATTCTTACTTTTTGTGGCCCTCTTAATTCGAGCTGAAAGTATCACCTTTATCTAGAGTGCTTCTGCACCATTCGATTTGTCGTCTTAACTTTGTAGCAACTCCTTGTGCCTCGTTTGCTCTTCCGGCCTATTTCCTGGTGCCTCTTCCACACTCTTGCCACTGTGCCGGGAGATAGAGTAGTAATCCTACTGCTTGTTGTCGTCCTGGCATACTGCCTTTGCTTTTGGTATGTATTCCAAACTCAAGACACACCCCTGAAGGAGCAGATCTTGGCCCTGCTCCCGGGTTGCCCTGCACCTTTTCTGGTGTATTATCCTGTCTTCTGTTAACCCTTCCACACTCTTGACTCTGTGCTAGGGGGCAAGGGAGTAGGCTGTGGTTCTACTGCTAGGTTGTTGCCATGCTAGGATGACCACCTCATGGACTGGTATCTCCTTCACTTTCTCGACACTTTTTTGTCCCTCTCACCCCCAATGATCACCCCCTGTTGTGCTGTCCTATTTCCTGGTACCCTACACTGGTTACCGCACTCCGATCACCATCATCCGGTACCTCTTCTATGTGCTTGACGCTCTGTTGTGGGGAAAACAAGCAAATCGCGGTCTCGCAGGTTTTGGGCCTCCACTGACCACCTCTTAGAGCCTGTCTCCTGGTATCTTCCCTTTGCACTTGACACCGTATGGCAAGACGAGTAAATGGTGGCCCCGTTGCTAGGTTGTTGCCCGCCTATGACCACCTCCTGGCATAGTCGCCTCTTGGTATCTCCTCCACTGCTTGCCACCTTCTATGACCACCAGTTGGTGCACTGGCTTATCTCCTGTCCACTCGACATTGTACTGGGGGACAAAGGATCAGATTGTGGATCTTCTAGGGTGATGTACTCCTTAGCCCCCCTGCCTGTCTCCGGGTCTCATCACCACACCTGCGGTACAAAACAGCCTCATGCTAGTGCTATGCTTATGCTATGATAATGAGATAATGATATATACAAAAAGTGGTAGTGTGTAGTACTAGTCATGCTACCACAAGGTTCAAGGATGACAAGCATTCTGGTAAGGAGAACTTGGAGAACTATGCTACTTCACTATGTCAAAATGACTGATGTGGTCAATAAATGATGTGGTCAATATTATAAATCTAGTGGCTACTGTGGGTTACTGTATGTTCTGAAGGTTTTGCAGGCCACTTGCTTGAATCAGGAAGTCATCAATTGACAGCACAGGAAGTGTTTGAGGTGACTTGGAGGCAGTTGTATGTTTTGACAGGTTTCTCGCTGTCAAGACTTGAGTTTCCATGTAAGCAGCTGCTCGGTCTCAACGTCTTGTCTGTCAAGCTCCTCCACCCTTTATTTATAAGTAATGAGCATGCAGCAGGCAGGCAGGCAGAGTAGCCAAGCAGACATTCTGCCTGGATAGCCTTGGTCCCAGTGGACCAGACTCACTTATCTTGCGCCATAATGACATATGCATCGACTATCTGGAGGGGGAGGTCACTCAAAAAAATACAGAATATACTGTACCTCTCTGTTCTTGGAAATGGCTTGGCATTATTGGCGTTTGACTGCATCGTCCTTGTCTGGCTATTTTCAATCAGTAGAAAAAACAAAGATTGTCACATGAAAAATTAGAGAGGATTAATGACACTAAGGTTAGTCAGGTTGCACAAGTGCTGATGTTTGATGATTATGACCACAAACCTCTTCATAAAACTCGGCAAAATGATGTTTTTCCACTCAGCTATGCTTGAGTTGTCACACTGGACTGGAGAATAGATCTTCAAAATGAAAAACAGCCATTGGAGAGGTTGTGGTTGTTTGAATAAGACTTGGAAAAAGACATAGAAAGGAAGTGGGACCAAAAACGCTACCCTGTGGAACACCACACAACTGGCGTATCATTGTAACGACAAATCAAAACATCGGATCTGTTTGGTTACATCACCTTGGTAAAGATCTACTAATACAACTTCTATGAATGTTACTTTATGTAGTATTTCTACTACTGGTACTACTACTAACTGATATGACTGCTACTACTATTAAAATATAACTGCCTGGAACTACTATTGCTATTCCTACTTTCACCACTACTACTGCTTCTACTGTTAATACTACTATTATTACCACTTGTACTACATTTCTATGACTTACATTACTTATAAAAATAATATGATTGCAACTTTTGTGACTGGTTGTTCCTTGATGTAGCAGTTGCTATGGTCCTTTTATGCTTTGGCCTTTATTATGTCATATAGGCCTGATGTCTTACCGTTTATAAGCTTGAGCAGTGAAATTTTCCCAGTACGTCAGACTTTCTTAGAGTGAGGATGCAAGCTCTCTTCCAGTCAGAAGTCCTCCAGTCCTGCTCTCTGTAGTTACTTTGCATTTTCGTTGATAAAGACGTCTACTTTTCTTTACTTTTCAACTTCTGTGTCACATCTGCTATTGGGTCCAAATCCCTCTCCTCATGGGACAGCAACTACTATTACTATTCGTACTTCTACTACTATTAATACTACTACTGTTTCTACATTTACTGTTTCTGTACTGTACTCTACTGTTTCTACTATTACTACTACTGCAACAGTTTTTTCTAGTAGTACTACTATTAGTACTTATGCTATCTTTCTATGACTTATATTACTACTATACGACTACTATTACTACTACTACTACTACTACTGGTATTACAGTTGCTGGTTCTACTACTGCAATTGCTAATCCAAGTACTACAACTATTACTATTTGACTACGTTTGGTACAGTACAATATTACTTCAATCTCCATTACTACAGTACCATTCGTAGTATTACAGTACATACTACAATTACTGCTTTTTACTACTACTACGATTACTACATCTACATCTACTATTTCTACAACTTATTTTACAACTGTACCACTATTACTATTACTGTACCTACTACAATTACTACTTGGACTACTACTGCTGCTACTACTACTTCCCTGACTACTATTGTTACTCTATGTCTACGATTACTAATACTTTCCCGACTACTGCTACTACTATTACTACTATGACTGCTATTCTTACTATTTGTACGTATACTATTAGTACTACTAATACTACAACTACTACAGCTATTACTTCTACCAACTAGTACTTCTACAACCATTATTATTATTATTAATGTTAATAATTAGTTTATCATAATGCATTTTAATACAATACATTTTTCTGGGTTTTGAAAGTGAGGAAATTCATTTTCAGTCATTTTTTGTGCCTCCTTAGTGGAGGTATTAAAAGTTGTGGAGATTTTCCTTTGTCATAGACAAGCTTTTGTTTTTATTGTCCACAGAGCCTATAAATAGAGCGTCTTCCTTTTTGTTGTCAGATGTCATGGCGTCCTCAGTACCGCAGCTCCAAGTTCCGGCACGTGTTTGGCAAGGCGGCCTCCAAAGAGAGCTGCTACGATGGCGTCCCCATCACGCGCAGTGTCCAGGACAACAACTTCTGTGCCGTCAACCCTCGCTTCCTCGCCGTCATCACTGAGTGTGCGGGGGGCGGGGCCTTCCTGGTTCTCTCTGTCCATCATGTGAGTGTTCATACCAAAAGATGTCGCACTGTGTAAATGGTTGGACGTTTGCGTGCGCTTTTTGTGGTCATCATGAAGCCTCATAATGTATCCAGTAAGTATTCCCACCTTCTGACCTCTGTCAAACGGAAATTCCCTCACCCGGAAAAACAACGTATGCATTAAATTTTCTACTCCCATATTACATTAACGATCGATTCCTGACAACGGAAGTTCTGGTATCTGGAACCAATAGCGAAGCCCGCAGTAAGCGCAAACTCAAGCAGTCCCGCTCTATACTACGGAAAAACTTTGACCGCTCCGCAATCATTAAATCAAGGCGAAATTCCCTCACTCGGAAAAAAAAACGTATGCATTAAATTTTCTACTACTATATTACATTAACGATCGATTCCTTACAACGAAGTTCCGGTATTGTATCCGGAACCCGGAAGCCATAGCGAAGCCCGCAGTAGCGCAAACTCAGTTCCCACTCGATATTATGGAAAAACTTTGACCGCTCCGCCATCATTGGATCAAAAACGGCGACATGTAAGTTACCTCTTTGGCATGCTTTTTGCGGGAATTGCAAAAGATTTCAAATGTATTCATTTACATTTTCGTCTGTAGCTCAATGGCGTCCAAACGAAGAAGAACGGTAATGACCGTGGAAGATAGAGTGAAATGCATCCGATTAAGCGAAGCTGGACACAAAGTAAAAAACATCCAGGAGACACTTGGAGTCGGAAAAACTCAGTGCGATTCCAGCAGTTTGCATGCTCAGAGGAAATTGCTTGCGGCCCGACGGACGAAGTACAGTGGCGTAAATCAACGTGTCCTTTTGTATGCACAAGAATCACCAGACATCAGTGATGATCAACGGGACAGTTACTTGCAATTAGCAACGAAACTGTATGATACCCAGACAAACATTTTCATACAGCAAAGAATGAAGCCAACACAACAACTCAAAATAGACTCATTTTTTCCTAAGTCTGAGAAAAGTCAACATTACAATACAGTACAGTTTACTCTAGTTAAGTACAGTACTGTACTGCATTGGTGTTACAGTATATTTTTTCAACAGTATTTGGACCATGTTTGTTATACTGTACTGTATTTTGTTCATATACCTGTACTTCATAGTGCAGTTTTTAATAAAATGTTTATTATTATTATTATTATTATTATATTGCTTGTGTTGTCAAACATGTATTTTGTTAACATACTTGCACGTTTATACAGGACATGTTTCCCACATAAGGAAATTCCGTTATAAGGAAAGATTGGACAATGCAAATATGATTCCTTACTAGAGAATACTTACTGTATACACACAACTCACACACAAACGCACGCAACACACACACCCCTTTTCACCAGTCTCAAAATGCTCACTTAACATGTAAATCATAAACTATTTATGATATAGTGGACCTAAAGGGCAGGTGTACAAGTATTTAAATTGACTTGCATTTCGTCACTTTTTTACAATATATTTACTCCTCAGACTGGTAAAGTGGACCCTCACCACCCGCGAGTGTCGGGCCACAGGGGCAATGTGTTGGACGTCAAATGGAATCCCTTCGACGACTACTGCATCGCCTCCTGCTCTGAGGATGCCACGGTTTGGAAACACACACACACGCACGCTCTTGCACGCAGAATACATGCTCTACTGAGGCGGCATTCCCTTGAATACGAGGGAGTAGATGCAAGATAATTTTCTGGTGCCTCACAAAAGGCTTAAAGAGGAACCAGGAGTCATCCCACACATTCCTCAGGAACAAATCATCGGGCTTTACCTCCTCGGAAGTGACGTCCAAATGCAATTCTAATTACAATCCTGCATAAAATCACACAAACCTTTGTTAGAAAGAAAAAAAAGTCAGGAAAAGCCTACTAGAGAAGGTCCGTTTTTATAACAAGACAAAAACCTCACATTTGAACAGGGGTGTGTAGACTTTTTACTGTATATACTAAATACTAAAATAAATACTACAAATATAAAACAGGAAGTGTAAAAACTCTAATGACTGCTACGCCAATTATGCGTCTTAACTGGGAAGGTTGACAATGAATTATGAATGAATGAAATATGAATGAATACATTTGCATCCCCAGGTGAAGATATGGCAGATCCCCCCCCACGGCCTGTTCAAGAACATGACTGTGGCCTGGAAGGAGCTACAGGGCCACAGCCGCCGGGTGGGCCTCATTGAGTGGCACCCCACCGCCAACAACATCCTCTTCAGCACGGCCTACGACTACAAGGTAAACGAGCTACCACTGTACACTCCGTGTCAACCACTATTAGCACGCACTGGAGTGCAACACAATGTAGCCGAACTGGTCGTAACTATTTATAAGAGATGTGTTCTTATGATAAAGATCACACACAGCTTAACAAAAAAAAAAAAAAAAAAAAAAAAGGCTGGTTGACTTCAAAGTAAAGTGCTCGCTGTGTAAAAAAAGGCTTCACCTTTATATCTTGAAGTAAAAAAAAAAGAAAGAAAAACAATAAAAATTGGACCCAACCCCACCAATTAGCCGATACAATTCAAAAAACACACAAAACAAGTCAAAGCTAAACGTTTAGTTGCTTTACCATGCTTGAGGCGTCCTCTCCTCCCGCCTCCAGGTGATGATCTGGAACCTGGACTGTCCGGAGCAGGTGATCAAGAATCCCGTGCGGACCATCAGCCTCCACACTGACGTGGTGCTGTCCATGTCCTTCAACACGGACGCCAGCCTCTTGGCCACAACGTGCAAGGACAAGAAAGTGCGGCTCCTGGAGCCGCGCTCGGGGACCCTGCTGCAGGTAAAATTGCAACCTTTGGGTAGACAGTCTTCTTGAACCTTCTGGACCACCGTACTTCAAGTTTTATACAGAACATTTATTGCTGTCATCCCGCCTCCGGGATATTTCATGACAGTCATCTCCCCTGTCTCTCCTTTACCTGACATGACTGTGGAAATTGGCATCTTTTCTTCAGGCAGTCGACTAACAAAAATGTTTTGAAAGGCTGTGATGTAACGTTTGCGACGTTTAAGCGTCTGTGTGCTGGGCCGGTTGCCAGGAAGCCAATTGCAAGACGCACAAGGCCAGCAAGGTGCTGATTCTGGACAACGTCAACAAGCTGCTCACCTCAGGCACGTCCAGATGGAATGATCGACAGATTGCACTTTGGGATCTGGTAAGGACCAGCGCACTTCTGCACTCCTAAAAATGATGGTAAAACTTTTTTATTTGATGTATTATTTTAAATACAGTTTTTTAACCGCGTAAATTATTTTGTCTATGACCTTACTTTGTTTAATTTGACCAAATTTTGGTTTAGTATATTTTATTCACTTTTTACTTATTTTTTTTAAACTTGATTTTACCACTTGATTTTTAGCTACTAAAGTTTAATACCTTTATTTTTTTCACTTAATTTTACCATCTTACTTTGTTTTATTAAAATGAATATTACAAATCTCTTTAGTTTTATTTGTTCATCTCCTTATTTCTTTATTTTTTAAAGTGATCATACATTATCATCCCTGTTTATCTCTAAGGGGGAAATTTAATGCCATTTTATATTACTGCTTTGTATTATTGACTTCATTTTACCCCTTTAGTATTTAACTGTGACTTGTGACGTGGTATGCCTAGAAGTGTGATTTTGACTCCAGGAGAAATGTTTATGAGCATTTGTGAAGATGAGATCGTCTGTCACGTGGGTCAACGACAGATTATGTTCCTCTGACCTCGTTTTGTCTCTGTGTCCAAGAGATTGACGTCAATTGCGGCCCAATACAACAACAACAACAATAATAATAAAAATAAGAATTCCAATTTATGTAGAAGTGGGGAACCGAAGCACGCTTGTTGTTTACCAGTGTGGAATTTGCAACCCGAATCAGAACACACACACGATGATGCAATGGCTAAGGTCACCTCAGACAGAAAGTGAAGTACCGTAGTAACACAACTCTGACATCTAGTGGGCACATTCAAGAATTAGCATACCAGAAACTACAACAGATCAACATTTAAGAGTCCAGTATTGTTAGATAGTGCTGTCATTGGGAGAATTTTAAAAAGAGCCTGAAAAATGTTTAATGCCACTCCTAATTGAATTTTACAATTGTGCTAAACATTAAACAAGGACAATGACGTTATGAATGTGAAACATCATAGCTTTGCCTTTGGGATGGTCCACTTAGCATAAAGCTAACAAACGATGCGAAATACATGACATGCTAATGGTTAGCATCGGTAGTTGTGAATTTAGACGCAAAAGGGATAATAAAACAGTAGTCCCTGGCATATATTCTTTATCCTATTTTTTATTATGGCATCTTACTGAGTCATTTCAAGTACGTAGAAGTTGTTTGTGTCTACGTGACTGTATAGAGTAATACTGCCTCCCAGTGGCCAAGACCAGAAGGAGCAGCACAATGAATTGGATTGCAACATTAATTCACGATGCACTAACTGTTCAATTCTTTGCATTCTTTTTGATTATAAAATACAGTATATAATGCTATCTTTCCATATTAAAAACAAGCAAAATAGTTTGTTTTTCGGGGGGCTGTAACGAATTACGGGCATCTCCATTTCATTTCAAATGGGAAAGATGATTTGAGATGCGAGTGTTTTGAATTGCAAATGTGGTCAAATTGGAAAAAAAATATAAATCAATTCCTGGGATTGAATGGCTGGACTGTGAAAAAATAAATAAATACGTCAATGGGAGTGAATGAGTTAAACTTGTGAAGCAAACAAACAACAAATTAAACTCTCAAGGCACCACTGTATATATTATATACGATAGCATAATTTGATGATTGTAACATGATTTTATGTGGTGGTTGTCAGTTGGTGTTTTGGCATGCAAGAAAGGATTATGTTTAAAGTGAAGGATTAGGGATTGAGTGTTTTTTTTTTTCATTCTCCGAGAGACTTTTTTTTTTATGTTGCTATGGATTTATGTGTGACTGGCTTTTTAACTTGGAAATATTCACATTATATTTATATTTCAAATCATGTACGTCATTCTGATATTCGTTTACGTTCATCCGACTTTACTTAAACAAGCGTGTTATTTTATTAGGTTTGATATTACCTCCTAAATTGGTTTTATTTTACTTTTTAACTGCTAATGTACTACCGTGCTTTTTTATACTTAATTTACACCACATGTGATTTTGTTTGTCTTTATTTTACCACCTTATTCGGTTTTCTTTCACTTTATTTCCACCTAGTTTTTTTATTACCTCTTTCCCCGTACTTTTTCATTTCATTACTACACCGTACTTTGTTTTACTTTACTTTGTTTTAGCACCTTACTTTGCTTTATTTCACTTTTTTCACCACCTCACTTTATTTTATTTCATTTTAGTACATTACTGCGTTACTTTTGCTTCATTTTACCGCCTTGCTGTGTTTTATTTTACTACAATTAAAAAAACCTAACTTGTTTTATTTTACCGCACCACTTTGTTTAATTTACTTTATTTTCCCAGCATTGTTTAATTTTTACAACTTACTTTAATGCATTTTTATCACGGTACTTTTTGCTGTGTTGTTGCATTTTATTTTGCCGTATTATGTGTTTAATTTGACTTAATTTGACCAGCTTTCTTATGGCTGTGACGGGAAAGGTGGGGCAGTGTAAAGGATCCATATTTTATGAATGTGACTAATTTATTTACCCTTTTTGATTTGTGTTTTAGGATGACCTGTCAGTGCCTTTGTTAGAGGAAAACCTGGATGGTTCGTCAGGGTTCCTCTTTCCGTTCTACGACCCTGACACACACATGCTGTACCTGGCCGGCAAGGTGAGCGTTCCGCAGCATCCGTGATGCGCTCTACAATGTAAAACCGTGGTACCTTGACTTAGGGTTTTAATTTATATATGTATATATTAGGGGTGTGACAAAAACAGATTTGAATCGATGTGACTTTGCTGATGATTTGATCTTCTGTTGATTTTTAATCAACCTGAATAGTTTGGTCTTTGGAGAGTTTTTACATGTTGTTGCATTGTATGCATAAATAGGACAACGGTTATATTGAAACGAATCGTAATGCCACTCAATCAAACCCAATTGAATTGTGACACGATTCAAGGACAGTTAATTGTAAAGCGAAACGGTTTGGTTCGATTCAGCGGGATTACAGTTCGATTTGATATGGTACGACTCAGTTTGGGAGCGTAGGATTTTCCGATTCAAATCGTTTTTAATAGCTGGATGAGTGGATGGATAGATGGAGGGTGAGACACAATTCATGACTCACTTGTTAGTCATTTGCTTTATATTATTGTTATTATTTAGTTCATTATTTCATTTCTCTTTTTAATGACTCAACAGTTGGTGGTGCGAAGTCCCCTGCCGCCATCTAGCGGCGGTGAGCCACAAGCTCACTCAGGTCGAGTTTTTGCTCACAACACAAGACCAAAAATTGCTCGAGCGGCAGCTTGTATCTCAAAAAGTCGTAAATTGGGATATTTGTAAGTCAAGGTATCACTGGACTGTGTTATCAAAGACTTAGCTAAGAGGCACCGGTGTCTCCTTCAGGGGGACGGGAACATCAGGTACTACGAGATCAGCTCGGAAAAGCCGTACCTCCACTACCTGACCGAGTACCGCTCCAATTTACCTCAGAAAGGGATGGGTAAGGACCATGCCGATACACAACACACTTTTGTCTGTCTGTGAGCCGTTTAAGATGAATGCCCACTGTACTGATGCTAGTGCATCTGCAAGCAAATCTGCTGTAGGCTTTGGAAAGTCAAAGCAGCCATTGAGGCAGAACATGATGCAGCAGCCCAACTTTTTTCCGGTAATATAAGTTTGTTTTTTTTTTTTTCTTTTGTAGTTAATTCTGGTACTATTCTGAACTTTTTCTGCTAATATTTGGGGTTTATTCGTTCTCAGCTTTTTTTTACCATATGACCTTTAAATTTATTCCACTTTGTTTATGATAATATCAAGGTTTGTATTCATGTAAAATTATATTTTTCCATGTTAACATTTTTACAGTATTTTTGTTTATTCCTGTGATATACTAGCTTTTTATATTATATTTATTCTTTTGAAAATGTTAGTTTATTTTGTGAATTGTTTTTTTTTAAATGGTGGTTTTCATGACTTTTTTACTCTTGAAAGATTACATTTTTTGTAGTAATAGTGATATGTTTGTTATCCATTACATTTTTAGCCTCTTGTAATATCCTGACTCATTTTTTGATCATATTTTTCCCTCTTGTATAATATTGTTTAATCTCATTATCATTCCCATTATCAGACTTTATCCTCATAAATATCTGAGGGATTTTTTTCTTGGTTTTATTTAGAGTTTATTTTTGTGATATTATGACTTTCTGGTAATAGTGGGGTTTTTTTGCTCTTGTAAATAATTTAGTTTAATTTGCGAATTATTTTTTTTGCAAATATAACTATTTTTTTCCTCTGAAAATGTTGCATTTATTCCTGTGAATTACATTTTTGGCCTTTTTGTTGGAATCAATGTTTAGCAGTCAAAACATTTAGTTAATTCTTGAAATATTTTACAATTAGAAGCAGTTCTTATAAAATTTGGACCTCTTTTATTGTAATATTGCAATTTTTCGGGTTCATGAAATGTACTTTTATTCTGATAATTTTCCGCCTTTTCTCCTTGTAGGTTTTTTAGTTCATTTCATAAAATATAAAATCATAATATATAAATGTATAACATTTTTCATCAAAATGTCAACATTTTCTCTGAATATTAAAAATAAAATTGAGAATATTCTTGTAATGTAACTTTTTTACCATAGTGATGTTTGAGGTTTTTTTCTTTACATATACAGGAAGTCATGGTAATAGCAAAATATTATTATATTACTTTGTTCTTTGAAAAAAGTCCTTTATTTTTTTTCTCTTTATAATCCAACTTTAGATCAAATTAAAAAGTTTTCCTCGGTGGTGGATGACGACGACGATGACGATGATGATTATTATTGTACTGAGCAGCCAGGACGGAGATCTTTGCATTGATTATGTCAAAATAAGAATCACAGTAATTTTCCTTTGCTGTGCTCAGGCGTGATGCCAAAGAGAGGCCTAGACGTGAGTTTGTGCGAAGTGTTTCGCTTCTATAAACTGGTGACCATCAAGACTCTCATTGAGCCACTGTCCATGATCGTCCCTCGAAGGGTGAGAAGACGGCCTCAGCATCTCGATGCAACCAAAACGCTTTTTGGAAGTGTCACCATATTTTGTTGCATTTTACAGTCGGAGTCGTACCAGGAGGACATCTATCCGATGACGGCTGGTAACAAGGCCGCCTTGACTGCGGACGAGTGGCTCAGCGGCATCGACAGAGGTTGTTGTCGTTTTTGGGATTCATTTTTATCATTGGATGACTTTTTTTTTTATTCTTGAAATATTGCTATTATTATTTTTGTTGATCTTTTCTTGGAAGAAAAATTTGGTAGGGTTGCACATTTTTTTCTTGTAAAATTTTAACTTCTGATGTGACACATTTTTATAAATAATATTTTTCTTCTGTTGAATATATTCTTTTCTGGTACTTTTTCTG